>NC_064910.1:2125397-2427954 GCF_929443795.1 Astur gentilis | reverse complement strand
TGTAAAACTTCATTTTTATTCAAAAAAACTGGACCTGGTATGGATTAGGCTATATTTTAAACTGGAGTTTAACTCCCCTCTAACAGAAAGCCTTGAAGAAATTCTACACATTCAAATGCTTAAGAGCAGTGCTGTGCCAGTACTGTTCTTCCAACTGCTCTGAAAGTCCAGTCGTGATTACCAACAGAGGAAACATTTGATATGCTTTTCTAAAAGCTGAGTTTTCTTTAAATATATAAAACCAGAATAATCTTCAGAAGAGTTCACAAAAACTTTAACTTTAGAGATAGCTGTATCTAGCTGTCTTAAAATTTAGGTGGCTTTTCACTATTAAGCCAAAAAGTCCAGTACATCAGTTGTTAAGAGGGGAGGGTGGTCAATTCTCATCTCCATATACAAAAATTTACTGTTGTCTCAGTTCAACAGAAGTTAAAGTGAAAAAGTAAGTTTACAACATTAAATAGACACCCAATTCAATAAAGTTAGAGCAGGAAATTTTATCAAGATTTAAAAATGCAAAACCAAAAAATCCAGGTTGAATAATTACATTTTATTACTAAGTAATTTACTCCATATTGCAAAAAGCTAGTATTTCATAGTACTGCTGATTATCCTCAGTTGTAACAGATGATTCAAGCATACCGGAAGTCTCAAATACAACTTTAATTTCTTTTCACAGATTTTAATTTGAGGGAGAAAAAAACCAGAATCTTTCAGAAGCAGTTCCCTTCAATTTATAAAGCAGTAAATAAAAATCCTCAATTTGTATCAATGTCTCCGAGTTTGTAGTATGCAGCTCTAAATATAGCATTATGTTTTAACCAGACTATCCCCGATTATGTCAAAGTTAGTTTAGAGCTTCCCACACACACTAAAAAAGTGACCTCCATTTATCTCCCTTCATACATTTCACTAAAGACTGTGTTCAGAAATCTCTTCCATTAGGTTAACTATTTAAGTGCATCTGCTTTAAATAATCAGTTGCAGAAAGCACTGAAAATTAGACATCCTCCACACATTTTCAACCCATTAAGGTTATACAAATTCAAAATACAACTCTCTGCATTCTTTGCTGCCCTCTGCTCCTCCTATCTCCTAAAAGCAGGCCCTAAAATCAAAGAACAAGATTTTGAAAGATCTGAGTTTTTTTATAACAGAACGTTTACTATAAGTGTAACTATACCCTGCAAAAAGTAAGGAACACTAGATTGATATCAAACAAGAAACAACCCTAAACAGCTCCCTCAAAAAAAGATAGATATAAAGGTGAGAACAAAGAGGAGAGAGAACACCAAGGCACAGGGTTTAAAGCCACTTGTCCCCAGCTGTCTCTCTACAGTGGCTTACAGTGTGGCATTTATCAGTTTTCACTTACTGTCCATATTGGTTTGATGTTTTGTACTGCAGCTACTGAATAACTTCTCTTCTGTTTATATTAGTCACTAACTCTGGCCTTCTGCATTAGAAGGTATTCCACTTGTGCTTGTCAGTCTCCAAAATGCTTTTCTTTCCATCCTAAATCAATTAGAAGCTAGTGAGAGAGATGCAGTGGAAATATCTATTTATGTACTCACTGTTCTCAGGTTGTCTTATTTACCAGAAACAGTTACTCACAATCAGCAAACAATATAGTCAAGTAAAAAGCACATCCGTAGAAAGTCCTATTCTTATGCTAACAACAGTGTGCATGCACACTACTTTTCATATTAGCTGCAAAAAAGCCAAGTCTCCTTCCCACAGTTAGTACCTACATTGCGAGTTACTTTAAAACTTGCACCTCCACTTCAGACCCCAGCTGAGGTTGGAGAAGATGACAATAGAACCACTCGTGTATGTGACAAGGAAGAACAGGTCAGACAAAGCAAGGGGGAGGGCTCAGTTAACTGACATCTGAAATAGAATAAAGTTAGATCACAGGGGGAAGTGCAAAACAGAGATTATAGTTGATAGAAGTATAAACAGAAAAGAAATTACAATTACAGAGCTGGTTTTGAAATTTGAGGAAACTAACCCAGCCCATTTCAAAACTCACAGTATCTTGTTAGATTATGGAACTACATGCTGTTAGTGGACTTCCCATTCTGCTCAGAAAAGACTGAATGTGCAAGTAAAGAAAAAAGCTTAATGTACACACTTACACAACTCAATACAGAAGAAAAATGGTTACAATTAGTTTGAATTTGCATGAGATACTGATGTGTTTAAACTATTCTTTTTTTCTTTAAAATGAATCATCTTGGGATGGAAAGAGTTTTGAGAACTTTGTTAGTACTTTGTAACATTTGCTCAATTGCTTATGTGACAAGATGATTTATTTTACCTTTTTTCTTCAGAATAATATAAAAAATTTTGGAGGTCTATTTGCCCCCATTTTGTAATGCATAAGCTACAATTTATTCTGCATTGCATGGCACTTAAACGTAAGTACAGACAGCATTAAATAGAAAATCCAGAACTCTGAAACAGAACTGTTTTTCAGATCTATCCAGTCCATACAAGAAGAGTTCCCTAATTTTTTTACTCAGCTTGCAGAGGTGAAAAAAAAAAATATTATCCAGAAAATTGTGGTGGACTACTTCTAGTGTTTTGGGGAAACATCGAATTTAAAACAAAAATTAGTTTCTGGCAGCTTACATGAGATCATCAGCTTTCTCTTCTACTACCCATAATACCTGACAGCAGTCTATGGTAAGTGCTCATCAACCACCACAACCTACAGGGAGGAGACTATTCAGCTCATCCATCTGATGACACATTCAAGGTGACACACAGAAAAATGTTCCATAATTGAAGTTGTAACATGCGTATACCTTTTCACAAAAGCAACAGTGCTTAGCCATAAACCTGACCCAGAAACACTCACCAAGGTCTCTGAACAGAAAACAAAATCCTCCCCCTTGTGAAGGTGAAAGTTATGGCCAAAGTTATCATTTCAGGCCTGAAGGAAGGTGACTAAATTAAAGCTGCTCTGGTTTCCACTACAGCTTCTCCTGTTGTAGATAATCAGGGCTGTAGGTGATTAATACCTGTACTAAGAATGCTGTTTTTCAGGTTTCAGAGTTCACATGCCCAGGTTAGCCCACATTTGTATTCCTATATGTAGATAACAGAAAGCAACATTTTCAAAGTTTTACACAGGAGACAATTGTTCATACTCAACAGAATTACTGATACTTTACATGACAGCCTTGAAAAGCTAGCTCTTTTTGTAGTCCTTTATTTTCTTATATTTAGCATCAATTCTTAAACTGATCAGACTCTTCTCCAAGATCTTCTGTAACCCTCTCCATAAAATCCACTCTGCAAAGTATCCTTCCATACTCATACAGTAACGCATGTAATGGAAATTCCCTTGCAATAAATTGGTGGGACTTGCTAGGAAAGAAAAGCATGGAAGCATACCCTTCAAGGTCCCTCTTCCAGAAGAATCTCCTGCTTAAGGTTTACCCACAAACTTTCTTCTCACCACTCAATCCTGGTTAGCTTTCCCTCAAATGGAAGTCAGGCCATAGTGATTACCCCAGTCACCATTACTAGGTTTACTCATGGTCCGAGGCAGTGACTGAAGATGTCAACAGTATCCAGTACACCAAGGAGTAACAGTAATGATGTTTTCCATCTTCTACTCCCTTCCTCAATACTTTTGCCTTTGTTTCCATTTTTTACAGCTACTGTGCACAAAGCTTATACCTTCAAAGAATTACCCACAGTAACAAAATTTCTCCCAAAGAATCACAACTAACTAGGACTCTGTTAAGGCAGCCATATAAGTAGAATTGCTTTCATTCTCTTCCTGCAGTATGCATTACTTTGCATTTAGCAATGTTGAATCCCAGCACCTACTTATTGTCCACTTTCTCTGTATTTTGAAATTCTTCTTGAATGTCTCAGTTTTGGATCCTGTGATTTTGTATTCCTACTAGTTGAATATCAGCGTATTTTGTTCCGTTGTCTAGAACATGTATGAATTTGCAAGGGCACGTATCCTTGAGGATCCCACCAGAAAGACCTCTGTGGAAACTGATCATTTTGTCTTACCTTTTTTTTCATCTTCCGCCCAGTTATTAATACAACAGGAGGCGGTTCCTCTTAATCCACAACAGCTGACTTCCTTTAAAAGCCTTTGGCAGGAGATCTTGTCAAATGCTTTTTATAAATCGAAGTGCATTATACCAGCCATATACTTGTCGTCGCCCGTCCCCCGTCCCCCCCAAGGATTCTAACTGCTTTGTTACGGCTTTTTTTAGCTAGAAGTATGCTTAATCTCTTTACTGTATTTATGCATTTACAGAATTTTTATACTTCCTTGAAACTCCCAGTTCTACTTCTCTCCTGGGCCCCTATGGTATCATACTTGCATCTTCCACTCCTCTGGCACACACGGCCTGATGTAAGGGGCAGATTACATACTTATGACAAAAAAATCTGACACTTCCATATCTGAGGTATTTTACAACTTGAGTGAATATCATCTGGTCTGCATGATGTCCTCCTATTCATTTTACTGATTCACTCTCAATGCATTAAAGGCAGTTCCTCTTGTCCATGCCTGTAAAACTCTTCAGTCTGAGAATTTCTCCACAGTCCTCCACAGTCAACACTAATGCAAAGAACTCCTTTGGCTTGTCTACTGCAGCAGCACCTTTCTTGAGACTTCCCTGACATACCAGTCACTTAATGGACTACAGCCTTCCTTGCATGCTTCCCACTGTCAGTGATAGGGATATTATCTTAGGGTTTCAAATTTGCCACACTCTTCCTCCTCCTATTTTCTTAGATAAGAGCTCTGCTCTTTGAAGTGTTACTGTCATCAGCTTCCTTCGTTCTATTTTATGAGTAGATTCTTTTATTTTCTTAAAAGATTTTTTTGATACATGTTACTTCCAAGTCTCCAATTTGCTTTATCTGGTCTCCATGACATATGCAAGACTCACCTTCACAGCTATACCTCTTCATTGCTTCCTATTTGGCTTCACTGAGTCTATGAGGCTTGCTTAAGTTTTTGGGAAGGGGGAGGATAAGTCTTATTAAAAAAATTTGGGAGTGTTTTTGTTCATACAAGAACGCCAAATAACAGTACAACACAGGTAATGTTTACAAGATGATTGCTGAGTAACATCTTGAACCAGACCTCCTGTATTGCTTAAGATTAAAATTTCCTCTTTGCACATTGAGGCAGATGATCAAAGAACAACCTTGACAGTTGGAAAAAAAATTCTCTTCATCACATTCATTCGTGAATTTGTTGTTCCTCCTCCCTCTAGAGAGCAAATGAAGTTTACTGCTATTACTGTGACTTTTTCTTTATGTTCTTTCATGTCTTCTGGCATTTTACAAAATTGTCAGTATTCTGATTATGTTGGTCAACAGCATAGCTATAATATTAACCCCCATCTCCTTTTAAAGCATATTTCAATCCATATCAATTAACACATCTTACCTTATCCCATTCTCCTTAATCATACAGCACCTTTCTACTAAAGCAACTCATCTGTAATGCAATTCCTACATATTTGCACCGAGGTACTGCAGTCTCATTGATTATCTTCCTTCCATCAAGTTTCTCAAAACACTTACAGCATCAGTCTGCTCATTTTAAAACAGGTATTTCAGTGCACTACCTTTTTTAAAAGGCACACAGTATTTTGATAAAAGCACACAAGACTCTGCACTTAATCAGCTTGTCTATTTTTACAAGCACCATTTAAAAGGACTTGATTTGCTAACACATTAAAATTCAGGAAAGAGGCAACAAGAAAAAAGGTACAAAACTTTGTTCCTTGGGCTTTCATCACCCAGTGAGATATTACCCAATGAAACTTTACTTCTACAGCTTTCAGGTTTTTGTCTTCAGTTTAATGAATGATTATTTTTTTAATAAAACTAGTAATTTTTTTACATTTTAATACAACAGATTTTGACAACAGGGAGAGTGTATCTCCAGTCCCTGAGACTAAAAAGGAATCCTTGCATTTTTCATTCACCTGCCCATTCACTGCCCCCTCCTATACTTCCCAGTAGCTCTTCACTGAAAAATCATTCAGCCCCTTTGCAAGTTCTTGGGAGGTCTAACAGCTCAGCACACCTTCATTTAGAAATACTGCCTCTCAAATACTGCCTTATGACAGCTCCTTCTCAGCCAAATGTTTTTCATTAACCACTTCAGTGTCTCCACCAGCACACTACATCCAAGCACTCTACATTGTTCTTCTCCAATACTATTAGACTATTCTTGAGGATGCCTGAAAAGCTTCTTTCTTACCTAAGGCATGCCTTTTGCTTGACTTTGGCTCTTGTTTAAGATTTCTTTCAATTCCCCTTTTCTATCATCATTGCTTAACCCTTCTCACTGGCAAGCTAAGACACCTGTTTGCACACTGGTCTGTGTTATTAAGGCCCATCTGAACTTCTTTGGGTCTTGAAATTACTACAGCACAGCATTAATACAACCACTCCTACTACGGTTTAGTGGTAGACTTGGCAGTGTTAGGTTAACGGTTGGATTCTGTGATCTTAAGGGTCTTTTCCAACCTAAACATTTCTATGATTCTATGTCTTAGCATAACAGTGCAGAGAAAACTAGACTTTGTTGAAACAAAACAGCAGACAAATAACTAGCTAACGCCTAAGGATGAGCAAAAAATATGGCAAACAACAGTCCTTGCTTCCAGTCTCAAACTAATTTCAGCTCAGATACTCTCTGGGTGGGATATGGTTTCTACATATTTAGATGTATGCTTCCATAAAAAACATCAGCATACAGTGAAATACTAGCATTCCATTTATTATCACATCACACTGAACTACAGTGCAACCTTCCAATTTTGTTAGGCATTTTTGATGTAGTTCACTAGCTGTCAAAGTCTCTTGATGCCTTTTGTTGCATCCTCTTGAAATGTCAAAGTTTTATAACCTGCAGCTACTCTGTCACTTCATCTGACTTTGTATATGAAATAATGTAGTGGGCATCAGATCACTGAATTTGGCCTGCTTGAAGGGTGAAAATTTAAGTCACAGCTCAGAAACTAAGTAATATAATCTGGCAGTCTTTTATTAATAGCATGAAAGCAAGTAGAGCATGGAATAGCTTTCTTATTACACTAATAATGACATATTAGATTACAGTATGTTCATTTTTTGTCAGATTATATAGTCATTGCTTCTAGAAGGACAGAGAATTAGAATCTTTGTCCATCTTTTTAAGCGTGATAAATTTTTCCAAGAGTTTGGATGCTTCTTGGTTTTGTTGTTTTAAGAACTATCATTTCCATTCTTGTCCTATTTCAACTTTCTATTGCAACTAGAAGAGATATTCAAGTATTAAAAGATTTAGGAAGCAATCAAACAGAACCCTTAACTTCAAAATTAGGGAAGCTTCATTGTTCTTGTGATGCTGCTCAATCCTGTTGGTTTCTGCTTTCCTCAGAGTACTGTCTTTCCTCCCCACTCCTGTGAAAAAAAATACCTTTGCACACATGGTGCATATACACCTCGGCATGCCCCAACTGCACCTGAGCCTGTGAAAACATGAACAGTCACAAGAAAAAAGATGGAAGTCTGAATACCACTACCTAGCATGTGAGTAAAGTCGGAGACTGCTCACCAACACAGTGACTGCTCTACACAATGACTGTAGCAGAGAGGAAGCAGAATACTGTTCCCCCACCCACTACAGGCTCCTCTATTGTAGGTATTAAAATCAAAACAACAACTCAGATGAACCTCAGGTGCTCACCCAGCAGGGAGGTCTGTTAAGGAAACCCATAAACCCAAACATATGTCCACGCCCTCAAATAAAAACTCAGCTAAAAAAAAAAAAAAAACAACTTGAAATTGCTTTGTTTATTTAAATCAACTACTTGACTTCGGAGATGGGAAAACTTATGTTATTTTCCATATAAGCATTCATTGCTTTTTGCAGTTGCTTTTTCTGCATAAAGCTACAGTTGAGCTGATGAGACCGAATGCTCAACACCTGTTAAATCAAAATACTTCACTCTGTTCATTACCATACCACCAAGCATAATAAGTATCACACTGCAGAGAACTGAGTACAGTTTAAGTAAACAGACAAATCAGGAAGATATTTAAGGTCCTAGGTGTACATCTTGCTAGCACATCTTCTCTCCTTGCCCTTTAGTCAACATAACCTGCTTTTGTTTTATTGTTCTAATAACATGCTAGTCACTGTCATGAATAAGAACAGAAATATAAAGAAGGCAAAGTCCCAGGCAAATTTTAAAAGGATATTTAGGAAAAAAGTGCACTTAGAGCAATACATCCATTAAACATTATTCAGGTTTGGTCTCCTATCTAAATCAAGTTATTTGAAGTATATAGTCTTGAATGGTAGGTAGCACTTCGGGTTTCACTCCTTGCACAATGTTTCTCAGCTACAGTATGAAAGTCGGTTTCTTGAAAGGGCAGATGATTTGTTATCTCTTGCTATACAAATTTTAAAAACAATACTACGGGGGTTTTGGCAAAGTCATTGTTATAGGCACCTCTTTGCAGCAGAGACAAAAAAAGATTACAAAAGACATTTGGAAGGGACTTTTCTAAGAGGCTTTTCAGACAAAAGCACTCTCAAAATAAAGGCCAACTTGGCTGATGTTCATTTATCTCCTTAAGTAACATCTCACTTAAACTCAGTACATAATTTCTCAGTGTGGATGCAATGTTCCTTTCAGAAGGATTGCAGTTAAATTTGAAAATAATTTTAGTTCGTAGGACTACATTCACACACTTGACTGGACAGAGCTTTAAAACAAGAACAGAAGCTGAATTTTAGTGAGCCATGATAAAGCCATGAAGATGCAAACTTCTGGGTGTTATGTTTTTTACTACTTACTAGTTTACAAGAATAGCTTCACAATTTAAGACAAATGGATGTTGTATAGCATTATACTCCCCTTACTTGCATTAGTGAGGGGGTTGAATCTGGCAGCCCAATAGAGGGGAGGCTGCCACAGCTCCAAGTCCCCAGGTTCAACCAGGAGTAAGGCTCAGCATACACTTCTCTTGGCACACACACAGATATATACTTATATACCATAGTCAGCCAGAGATATCAATACACTAAGCACTCAGACACACACAGGTAGCACCACAGCCTCGTCCTGCTCCCCTTTCCAGTCTGAGCAGGACAGAGGTCCACTAGTGAAGGTATATATAGATATATGTACAATGCAGATCCCTCCAGCAGTCTGCCTAGTAGTCAGCCCCAGGATCCCAGTCTCTCCAGTTGCTGCCACCTGGATATAAGAGCCCCCAAGACCATAGACCCACTCCAGTTGCTGGTACAGACTGTCTCTCATGTGCCTGCACACGCAATTGGCTGGAACCCCCCTGATCCCCCAGCAGCCAAACCCCCATTGTCTCACCCTTAGAGACACACACATAGGTCTCACTCTTAGAGACACTCGGACCCCAGCAACTCTCTGGCAGCTGGTGGGACTCCCCTGGTCCCACCGATAGCCAGCTCCTCCCATGGCATCACCCTTAGGTACCACATGCACATCTATCTTCCAGGCTTGATCTCTGCTAGTGCTCACACACTCATTGATAGTGTATTCATCAGGGAGGCATCTTTCAAACAAACTGTGCTGCAATAGAAGCCTTCAGGGACTTCTGCAAAACAACCAGAAAAACAATACTTACTTCTCTTAGTTTCTTGCACTTCTTGACTCCTGATACATTCCAGATTCCTAGGTATCAGAAAGAGTTCTCTTTATGCAGCAGGGAACAGCATCTTTCAATAAGTGTCCTAACAACCAATCTCTGGAACTGCACCTAAGCATTCTCTTGGGTTTAATTTTTAAGTGTAAACTGATTAACACTGACAAGTGTTTAATTCTTCAAACGTTTTAAGTAGTTCAAGTATGAAACTAAAGTCCCAGTCCACAACATGATATGCTCTGATAAACAACTGAGTGTTTTATATGACTTTTAAAGTTTCACCCTCTCCCTGCTTCTCCTCCACACCAAACTGCAGCTCTTCACTTGCCTACCACTTTTCCATAAGATTTGTTTTTATTTTATCAGCCACATTAGACCACTGAAAGCATGGAGGGAGTTCAAGGACAACACAAAAGTCTACATGCACCTGCAACTAATCAACCAAAAGTATTCGAGAGTATTAAGACCTTCTACAACAAAAGCACTTGCTCAATGGACAGCCTGTTTCTAGCTTGTCCTTCTACTGAAAGCATAGCTTGCTGATCGTTAACCATTTTGGAAGAATCTGCTTCATCACGCTTTCTCTAGGATGCTTTTTAATCAGAAAGCCATCAAAGCTAGTAATTTTCCCCTCTTATTTTTCCCTCTCCTTATTTCAAGTAGTTAAACATAGCAAGACCAGTACTTTACTTCAATGTTCCTTTCTTACATCAGTCTCCTTACAATAAAAAAAAAAAAAAAAAAAAAAAAAAAAAAAAGAGGAAAAGCTCCACTAGAAGAGGAGCATATTCTGATATTCTGAAGTTACTCCACATATAAACAGAGTAAAACTGGTGGAATTTATGTTTGGCTCAATTTTATGAGAGCTTCAACACTCCATTCCCCACAAGCAACCCCATTTTAGCACTTTGAAGAATCACAAGTATACTCAAGGTTAAAACTCAAAACTTGACGAAGAGTGCAGACCACTTAAGAGCTGAAGTCAGATCAATTCTGCAGTTAGCTTACCAAGTGGTAAATGGGCTTTGAAGGCAGCCCTGGACAGGAAGGCTCCTACGTAAGATACAGGATTTTCCTCCAACCTGGAGGAAATAATGAGGCTTCCTACAAAAGAACAAACTAATAGCAGAGCATGCTAAAATAACTTCTAGGAGGAGGTCTCAAAATGCAGACAGGAAAGGAGAGCAGAGAACTGCAAACATTTGCTTATAAAAGCCTCTTGAGCATGAAACCCAGGAAAGAAACAGGTTTCTCAGAAGCTCAGACACAGAGGCAGGAAAACCCAAGTGTGGATTCAACCAGACATGAGTCAGAAATTGGCTGTTTGTTTTGTTAAGCCATTTGCTTTTTCTGCAGTAGATACAGGAGGTAGCCTTAAAAAAAAAACAACACACAAAACAATCAAACACATTTTGTTATTTGGCAGAAGGACAAACTACTTCAGAAGCATAAGAATTGGTGCATTCAAATAAGGGAGACAGGAAGGGCTACTCAGGAAGAATATGGAGACTTGGAAGTGATACCTCTCAGTCATTTTTCATTTCCTCCTCTGAACATCTATATCCTTGGTATCTACAGCACACACATTGTTTCCACAGAAACAGTTTTATATGTATATGTGTGTGTGTACACACATACATACATACACACAGTATAAGGTCACATCTTTATTCCCCAAAAAAGAAACAGCTTAAAATAGTCAAGTCTGTTCCATGGGATGTTTCAGAACACAAAAAATTAAGTCCTGTAACTTTTTCAAGGTCCAGCAATATTAACACACACACATCTGCTACCATGTCTTTCATTAAGGATACAGCATGCAAAACAACTGTTAGAAAGTTAACTAGCAGGCTCTATTTCAGTCCCCCAACAGACATCAGGAGTTGGCAGAAAGATTGCATACCACTGGCAGAAGTTGTTTTCACATCTCTTCTATGGAAGGATTATTGCCATGAAAGAGGTAAGTTTGATTTCATCATATTTCTTGCATCTAATAATGCCCACCACTTAAATACATCCCACCACCACATTTCTGAAGCAAGCCACAGTAGCTTTAAGCCAAACCTAATGACCAATTCAAAAAAGAAATCATTAAAACCTCTAATGTTCTTATAATATATTTCATAGTATTCATGTGTATTTAATAAGACCAGGTTATAATTTAAAATTTAAATTAAAAAAAATCTCAATAGCAAGGATTTTATCTTTCTGTCTTACCCAAAACAGAAATATAACAGGCTCATAAAAACAGAGGAACTATCAGCATTTTCAGAGGTGGTATTACTTGAAGAGTAATCTAATGTCTGTGCTTTGAACTACTCTTTTGAAAGGTCACTTCTACAGAAGTGGAAAACAGACAGCCAGATACATGCACACACTGCAACGGCTTTAGAATGGCTTTATTTTGAAGGAAAACAAAGGAAGACAGTACTGCAATCCCAGTAAGATGCAATATAAAGCAGGAACTTCATTTTTACGAAGCTTAACTTCCGTGGGTCTACTTTGCATCTGTCTTTCCCCATTTGGAAAAAAGTGAATTTGGATAATTTATGTTAAAAGTTGCTGGACACATTCATGTATTTCTAAAGATAATATTGTGCTTTCACTCCAGATACACTTGAACTTATAAAAGGCAACTTATATTCTTGTTTGGAGCA
Organism: Astur gentilis; assembly: GCF_929443795.1. Lineage (NCBI taxonomy): Eukaryota > Metazoa > Chordata > Aves > Accipitriformes > Accipitridae > Astur > Astur gentilis. The sequence continues at coordinate 2,415,619 of NC_064910.1, read as the reverse complement.
TAAGCAGCAAGAAAGGAAATTAATACTAGTACATAAAAGTCAATCCCAACATCAAAAGTAAACTGTAGAGTTGAGGCATAAAAGTATGTTTGAGTTTTTTACTTAAAAAACGATTATTCCTCTCAGGCACAGCCCTCATTTGTTTGCCTGGTAATCTTGCTCATTCCCTTTTTTAATGCTCTAAAAACTACAATGCCTTCTCACCAGACCAGGATTACATTTAAAAGCCTACAGTGAGCTGGGTAAGGTCCTTCTTGGCCTGTGTCTCCCATCACTACCGCAGACTCAGTTTTGAAATATTTATTATGCCTGAAGAGAGCCGTGGTCCCAGGGTGGGTGGGAGAACCACCTATGAAAATGGTAATGCTGAAAGGAAGCACATTCTCAGCGCACAGCTACCTTCTCAAATGGCAGACCCTTGCTGTGAGGAGTAGGTAAGCTCCTACCTTCTGAAGATGTCTTCACATCTTTCCTCAGTTTTATCACTCTTCATTCCATGCAACAGAAATGGAACAGTAACAGTGAGGAAGGGGAGAAGGGCCAGGTATCAGGTCTCTCAACCAATAAAACATCCAAGGGCTTGCACTGTCTCAGGCTTTGTGTCTCAGCACCGAGGGGAACCCACACTGTTGGGTTTTTTTCCTCTGTAACAGCTTTGGTCTCCTGTACCTTATATACCTCACTACTTCTGTTCACTCCTCCCTAGTCTCAACCAGTCTGAATACTTTTCTTTTGCATTTGAACAAAGAAGGAAGAATACTTTTCACAAGTTCTGTTACACACTCAAAGCATCAACCACACTTGCTTCATGTGCTTTCCCCTTACACTGAAGCTGTAGCTATACCAATAATCATTGTCATCTTTCAATACTAGTAAGTGACAAGGGGAATTCATGTTCCCATGAGAGTTGATAGCCATGTCTACCATCCTAAAAAATACTTTTTTTTTTTTTTCTAAAGTGACAGTTCCATTGTTTAGACTTTCAAGCAAACAATTCTGGAGAAAAGGAGGCTGAGGGGAGACCTTATCGCTTTCTACAACTACCTGAAAGGAGGTTGTAGTGAGGTGGGTACTGGTCTCTTCTACCAAGTAACTAGTGATAGGATGAGAAAAGATGGCCTCAAGTTGCACCAGGGGAGGTTTAGATTGGATATTAGAAAAAAATTCTTTACCAAAAGGGTTGTCAGGCATTGGAACAGGCTGCCCAGGGAAGTGGTGGGGTCACCATTCCTGGAAGTGTTCAAAAAATGCATAGACATGGTACTTCAGAACATGGTTTAGTGGGCATGGTGGTGTTGGGTTGACAGTTGGACTTGATCTTAAAGGGCTTTTCCAACCTAAATGATTCTATGATTCTAATTCATGCTTTTCAGAAAAAGGATTACAAAGCAAGCCCTCCATAAAATTGAGTAAGCTGAAGCATGGAGCAACAGAATTTCCAAAAATCCAACTAGCACTACAGCTACCATCTGGGATGAAGATACATCACCCTCAGCCATAAAAGTGGGATTACTTAGATTATTTTTTTTTTATCATGCTTAAAACCCACCTACACCATTTATGTCTTAACTCAACTAAGACCATTACTCCTGCCATCTATGTATCATAAACCAAACAAACCCAATCTCCTTATATGCAACATTTCATAAATAATTTAGAATGGCAATTTCATTTCCTTTAGATCAGGACTTTAGCCTGTTGAGAACAAGAAATCTTTACCACTCTTATTAAATATTTACTATATGGCTGTTCTGGCATCATCACAAGAAACACTGCATACAAATGTTATGGATTAGAAAAATACAAAAGCTACATTTAAAACATTTAAAGGATGCTGGCAAGAGGACAATAGCTAGGAAATGCAAATAAAGCTGAGGGCCTAACTTTCACTGCTGATTCCTTCCAGGACAAAAAGCAGTCCCACAAGACAGCTTAACCCTTTGCTTTAAGGTCAACATGCATCAAGTAGTTTTCCATAAAACAGACATTTCTCACTACCTGAAAAAAGTAAAACATTTTTAGTGAAACAAACAAAAAACCCAATCAACTTGTTTCCCCATACAGCTTTCCATCAGTGTATGTTACAAACCTAGAAAGGTTACAAGTGTTTACCAACTTCATGTATGCAATGAAAGTATACCTACTCTACCAGCAACATTTCTACCTTCAGAACAGCAAACCTAACAAATCCAACTAGGAGTGTAACATCCACAAGACAACCCATAAGATGATGCAGAATGCAGGGCCCTTAAAGTAACACACTATCTTCAGTATCCCGTCCCCTGTCACCAAAGGAAAGTTTCAACCTTACATTAAATTTATTGTTTCACGAAGCTTTTACATAGCTGTTCTGGCAAAGCAACAGGCACACAGCACAATAATGAGACTTCACAACCCCATTGGAACTTTCAGATTTAAAAGCACAGCTGCCTATTCCAATTGAAAGAGCTACAGCTTGCACTGCAGCAATAACCACCACAATTGCTGGCTTCTGGCAGGACTCAGCACATGCTGCAAAGCAAAGATTTTTCCCAGTGAGTCTCCAGTAAGAGGCCAAAGGAACACACTTCCCTCAGCTACTTGCTCTCTACAAAACTCTTAAAAGACACTATTAAGTATCACAACACCCTGCAAACCACGTGCCTGTGATAACAAGCTTCCAGATTTTAAGTTTTGTTTGAAGTGAAGCAGTAGCAACCACTGCCTTCACAAAAACTTCCCAGCCGAAGCATCAGATCATTACTCAGATAAACAAAAATCTTCCAGAACAGACCTGAACAAGACCAAAATAATGCTGGCTGGGAATGTTTTCAGGTGATTCTCCCAAGTATGAAGCTTGCTTTCTAGCTAGTAGGCCAGGCCAAAGTTTCAAGGCTTTCGGTCTCAGGACAGCAAGGCACCTATTTCAAAAAGATACCTTTATTTTTTAACCCGCTTCCTAGCAACAAGCAACCAGGCAGCAACACTGACCATTCTGCAATCCATTTCTCAGAGCAGAGGGTGAACACACTAACATTCTTCCCCCACTGTAAAGACTGAAGAAGCCCTGAGCTACCATAAGCTAATTGCTACTGTGCTCAGCATCGGCTTTCAATCCTCTTCTGCTGCCAGTCTGAATTGCCACTTTCAAATGCATCAATCAGACAGATACCCACTAAATTAGGAACTGCACTTCTTCCTAGCACAGCCTGCCAAGACAGCTGCACTGTTTTCTGCACTAATGACTTGAGAAGGTACTAAAATAAAGTTTTGGCACTGATGTCAACCCAGCGAAGGTACTCCCATCATTACTGGAGATGGCCATCATTGTGTTTTTAGTATAAGAGTGTCATGCAAAAATATATTTAGTAACCTAGTATAGCATAACCCTTTCAATCGTATGCTTTAGCTCAGTTTGAGGGAGATAACAAAAGCATGTTTTGTTGGCTGTACTTTGGCAAGCACTAAAGGCAGTTGGATCTTCAAAGGACACGAGGGTCAATTTATCCCTCCTGCATAAGGCCCACCACACAGCAACAGCTGATTTGGTCAGCTGGGGACCAGATGACCCAAATCAGACTGTGGGAAGGAGGGAGGCAATTTCTCTGTTAGGCCAGGAAAACTCATTTGGAGATCACAGTGTTGTTTCCTGTAACTTCTCAAAAGGAATGCATATGAGAAGATAGACAAGCTTCAGCACAGAACCACAGAGAAGCCCTACTGACATCAGAATACAGGCTGAAGGAGGACAGCTATGGAACAATGCACCAGGAGACCTGAGCAGAAAGAGACCTATAAGAAAGGCTTTACAGAAGAGACAGGAAGCATAGTAAGATCAGCTGAGGTGGCACTAAAGGGAAACTGAGGCACCAGAACAGGATGCATCTGGGCTTAAAGACCAGTATATTATTCTGAGATAGTGCACAGAAAAACAGAGCGTCCTGAACCACCTGCAGAAGAAGCAAAGCTGGACAAACTGTGCTTCAGCAAGCCATGTGAGGCTGTTAGATACCATCCAGAGCAAGGGTTGTATACTTTCTGGTATCAATTATAGCTAAAACCCAGGCTCAGAATTTAAGCCTTTTCAGGAATGTCTCCAGTGTTTTAAAGGCTGCTGGCAAGCAGACTGCACACCCATGAACTGTGCAAGGTGAGACCAGAGGTTTTAACATATTTACTAATGAAAATAAACATTTTTAGCAAAAAGCAATAGCTCACTTGTTTTATGTAAACAGATGGAAAGGCTAAGCCCAGTATGGAAGGAGTATCATTAATACTTCAGAAGTCTTCTTCAAAGAGAGGAAGAAAAATCTTCTTCCTGAAGTAGTCTGTCAAAGCTTCCAGATCCTCTTTTAGAACACACCTCTCAAGAGTGCATCTCACAATGTAAATCACTTAAGCTGGTAGATTCACTTTGCCTTTTTTTTTTTTTAGAGCAAACTACAATCAGGAGGAGGAAAGCTGGCCTAATTCACCAATTTAGTGGTCAAGTTTTAAATAAAAGTTCCAGCAAGCTTCAATTGACCACGTAAGTGGAGAACAGAAGTATTTATAGCTTGCTGTCCCTCAGCCACCAGCTCAGAAACCACAGAAGGACACATTACAGCACATGACTTCAAGCACATGATATTAAGTGCTCAAGCTTCTCTTTCAGCCAAGGACTCCCTCTGTTCTATAGAATATTCTTTCACCTTCCTTCTCGCTTTAGTGTTTTAAAACAGAGATAGAAACCCATTGCATTAACACACCCCAAACTATTTTAAGACAACCTTAGTCAGGTACACCGAGATCAAGGGGGTCTTACTTCCATACTTTTCTTCCGAACAAATAACCTTCACTACCTTTTACTCAAGGCCTCAGAACCTTTCCTGAACTCGTCAGCTCTTAACCCAGTAAGAAGTCCTTCAAGAACAGCTTACAGGCCATTATCATGATCCAGTATTTTTTTTATGATAATGGCATTGAATAAGTAAGTCTGTTTATACAGACATCTAGAGTTGATGGTATTTTCCATCTTCTTTCTACCATTCCCACACCTCCCCAAACTGAACACTCATGTAGTTTCAACACCTAAATGTAGCTCTCAGAGCACATGCACCCAAAGTCAGTGCTCCATGGTGACACAACTATCTTGTCATGAAAGCTGAGACCAAACAGTTTAGTCTCGAGGGTACAAGCTTTGTCATACTATTTGTTACTAATTAAAGTCTAGTAGCTCTTCTTTTCCAGCCTCTCAGGTCACACTTACACATAAGTGGCTTCCACATTAAGTTATAGACATGTAGCCTCTTCAGGTTCCAGAAGAGTTTCCCATCCACAGCTCCCCACCCACTTAATTCCTTACTACCATCCTCTTTCACAGAGGTTTGGGCTTCTTCAGATATTACAAATATCTGAATTAAGGAACACGTATCAGTCAGCTTAACAAATTACTCAGTAATCTGAGAAAAACCCATTGTTTATGGAAAAAGGTTTCAGAATAGCCACATGAGCAACTAAAGCCAGTAGAGAGTGATGACAGTAACTGGGTATAGGCTGACTGCAGTAATTTTTCTTTAACTGGAACAACAGGAACCAGGAGCAACACTTTAACCTGGTCAGGTCCACAACTATTAGAGCCTCAGCTCCGCCTACAGCAGTTTTTACTGAGCAGATGAACACAGGGAAGTTGTTGTGAACCCATATTATGACAATCTCGAAGCATACCAAGCAGTATAATTACTGCTTAGAATAACAACCTGTGGAGTCTGTAGGTTATCACTTTAAGATGTTATGCAGCTTCATCCACAAAGCCTGTTTTAAACTAGGATGTCTTATTATTACCATCTGCTCAGAGATTAAATCCAAGATGGCTGCAAAAGAGGCAAGAAAGTATTTTCTCCTTTAAATTAACACTAAGCAGAAGTCAACAGTTCTTATTTTAGAATCAGAATAATGCAGGTTAGAAGACTAGTCTGACATTAACAAATTTTTTTGTTGCCTGTTTTAGAAATACCAAGTTTAAATAATTATTTTCAGAACAAATTAATTACAAACATCCTTAGTGAAACAGATCACATATACCTTGTCTTCATGCAGAGAAAACCTTGATTTTTAGGCATCTGACACTGGCCTTCACACTAAACCAAAGAAACCTTCCCTTACCAGTCTCCCACAGTTGCCTGTGAGAGTTAAAGGTGCTATAGGCTTTCACAATCTTAACAAAGGATTCCTGTGCTGGCTAGCATCCTTATTTCAATCAAACATGTTCTAATATACACATGGGAGGAAATGCTAAGCATATAATGGCTTTCCATTTTCCCCCAAGTCATTACGCTTTGATTGCACTTAGAACTTTGGGAAGATCGAGCCACATGACACACGAGTGCTACAAGAGAGTGCACATCACAGGGTTAGTTTGTGGAGGAAAGACTGGAGTTATTTCCTGGTTGGTTGGTTTTTAAGTAACATTCCCTCCAGTATGTAGTCCCCCAAACGCTTCTCCTCATTCCATAAATCATAAAGCTTCTTGACATTTATATGAAGTGTTAACTCCCACCCCTCTCCCAATTACTTCTTTTCTGATGCCAGATGCTACACACAAAACAAGCCAGTGTTCCATGGATGTCAGCAACTTGTCAAATCAGCCCTGACTCATCAGTCATTGCTCTGGGATGTCACTGCATCTCAGATAGAAGCACCATCTAGAACCCTGGCACTTGGCAGCACTCTTTCCCTCAGTGAAACTTGCTACTACTTTACCCATTTCAGCTTCAAACCCAGAGCAACAGTTACCGTTTTAGGAATATACCCACATATACTCATTGCCCAAAGGTTTGTCACTCAGAGTGAAGGAAAACAGGTATCTATCAACAAGCCAGCAGCACATCCAAAATAGAAGGGAAAAGAAAGGGCAAACCTGTCTCTACTGCCAGAGTCCCTTCTGACAGATAACAAGAGCTGTATATTGCTGCATCAGCCTGCTTAACATTTCTGCTTTGGTCTTTTCTATGTACTACGAGAAACTGAAGAGAAGTCCAGATCACACTTTTCATCAGTTCAAGGAAGTGACAAGATGCGGCTGCCTGCAGCCAGCAACAATGCTACAAACGTGCTTTTCTACTCCTTTTTCTGCTTTTCCCCTGTGCATCTCCAAGACACAGGTATGAATTTGACAGTGAAGAGTGCAGTGGAACTTTCCCCCCCTTATCTTAATACTCTTCAAAGATCAGCCAAGAGCCACATAACCAAGCAGATGCTATTGTGCAGCAGAAAGAAGTCATTCTAAGCAGAATTAAGTGGTCTGACTGGGGACACAGGAAGAAGGCAAGAAAAGTCAATGCTACAGTCTTACTAGCCTTAAATGTTTTCAAGTATTTGCAGTTGTCTCACTTAATGACTCACCTACAACCATGAGTTAACCAAACTTTGTTTGGCTTGGCATCATTTTTTTACAGGCAAAAAATCAAATGCATGTGTAAAAGCATTATTATTTTCAGTTTTAAATATTTTATAATTTGTTAAATGCAGGAAAATAGCAAAGGAATACTGATATTCTAATTCTACAAGCCCAGCAGAAACCTAGCCTCAAGTCATTTTTTTAATGTATTTAAAAAAAAAACACCACACATTTTTTATATATCCTGACATGAAAGCTCTTTGAACGAGTTACAGCAGATACCATTAAGAGTAGAAATGCTCAAGGTAACTTTTTCACTTCTTAGGAGGAAGTCAGGGGCTTAAGAACCTTCCCTTAAGAAAAAAATATAAGCCTTTCAAATTTGAGACCTCCTGGGCTGAAAGAGATAGGAGACTGCAAAACCACAGTCCAGACTGCCTTTTATAAACCTGTGTTTTTATACCTGCCCATGTTCACTGTGCACTGCTTCACAAAAGCATGTGAAGCTTTCCTATTGCTTCTATGTCATTACAGCCATTAAGCATGGAAGTGTAGCCTCCTTATGTCAGGAAAAACTTACAGCATCAAGACGTCAACGTATTCATGAATCATCTTAAAGTGATCATGCAGGTCAGGGCTGAGGACAGAGCTTTTTTCATTTTCTCTTCATCTCTCCCCTCCCAGTGCCAATACATAGGCACCTCCTACCAAATTAGGCCACCTGCTCACCTGACAACTGTAAATAGTAAGCAGTCAGGTAACACTGTTTAAGAGATTACAATACTACAGCATTCACGAGTTATGATAACCCCATGGGTTAGTTTTGGGTTTTGGTTGGTTGGTTGTTGGGGGTTTTTTTCATCTTAGAAAATGAAAGAATTTTGTAGTTATGCTCAATGACTGTCATTAAATAAAATTATCTCAGCTTTAACCCACTTGCCCCCATGCTCCCAACTATGATATTAAAGACCAGCCGTATATTTAAATGGCTATATATGTGCTGTACAGAGGATATACATTCCTACGAAGAGCTTAAAGTCAACAAGAAAGAGTGGATTTGTTCAGAACCCCTAGAACTGCTTTAAGGTAGTCAGGAATTGACAATATGGTACAAAAGGATAAAAATACCAAACATTCTTAAAAATGAGACAGTATAACACATTTCAGAATCTATATATTGGATTTTAAACACTAAATTAACTTGACAATGTTTGTAATACTTGAGGTTACCTGAGAAATGTTTGATTATTTTTTTTTTAAGCCTAGATGAACAGAAGGTTTATATAAGAGTTAAGCTTTCCAAAGTTCATACTAGTGGTCAGGAGGCTAGAACATGAAAGATTAAGATAACTCTTAAGATCACACTTACTGTTAATTCCACTGATAGATCAAAGAAAAGGAAACTACACATAATTTACTGGAAAGAAGATGCAGCTCTTCTGTAACACACACATGTGCTGGTGCATTAAACACCAATGAACAACACCACCATTTCAGTACATTCCCTGTTTACAGAGAAAATGATGAGCATTAAACTAAAGAAAAGCACTAACATCAATCAATCAAAATCTGCTTATAGTCTAAATCTTTCTAACCAAAGCAAAATGTCCAGCCTTGTTTACATTATATTTCTGCTAACATCAGCATATAAGTCAATTATTCTTTTAGTTATGATTTGGTCAATAAACAGTTTTGAGCCTACCTTTGCAGTATCCTCTCTCATAACTATCATATTTCACATAATGAAAGAGACTTTTTCTACATAGGCACATTTTATAGTAAGATTAAATGGCAGCCTGGTTTTTAAGAGCTTTCGTAGTAGCTAATTTTAAATAATGTCTTTTCCCTCTGAAAAAAAATATTTAAAAAAAAAAATCACAGACTAAGCAGGTCAACTCTCCCAACAACGTTTCCTCCACATTTGTTATACTCTACCCAAAACTCATCCAGTGATTGATATGCCATTTCTGTTACTCACCAGTACAGTTTGATACGAGGCCCATCTGCACAGCTAAAATCATAATGATAGTCTAAGAGGTACCCGGATTAAAACATCTGAAGATAGAAGGTGTGCAAAGGCACAGCATCAAACCAAAGCCATAGGCAAGACACCAAATGTATTTTAACAGAAGACCACAACTCTCCTTGAAGTCAACTTTGGGACCCCAGAGCCAAACACTCCACTGCTGATTCAGATCCACCTCAAGAGAGGCCACTTATATTCATTATGAGTGGCATAAAATAGTTATACAAGCACAGATAATGAATACTGTGTTTGTACTTCATTATAATCATTTGTGCAAACAACTCATTAATAGTACTTTGAAAAGATGTGAAGGGCTATGTAAAATGCTAAGCATGAACTGCAAGTTGCTAATGCAATTCAAGTAACTAGAAATCCATTTCAGTTCATCTACATGTCTACTTCACAATGTAAATTAGAAGCATTGGAAACAAAAAAACGGGTAAATGGTTCAGTCAATTCCTTCCCTCTCCCCAGTTCATCCACACAATTCTCTCTAGACAAGTACTGCATACACAAAGTTTCTTTTTCTGCATATAACTATATTGATTAACATTAATTTTGCAAAACTTTATTGGCGCATCAGCAGATGTGCTTTTCAGAAGATTTCACAACATCCTATCTTAGTGGTGAAGTAGAGGAAGAGCCTAATTGTCCTTAATCCTCTATTTAAAATAGGTTAGATGAAATCCTCTTTCGACTAAAGCAAAGAGATTAGTCAGTGCCACCAGGAAAGAGAAACACTACTCCCCCCCTCACCCTGCCCCGTATGTAGATGAGTTTAATGATTAATGAAGGAAACAAATTAAGCAGTCTCCTATTTCAAAAAGGGACATTAGTCTACAGATAAGAGCAGAATAAATGGAAAAGTGTCCCTGTGAAATCTCCAATTTCTTAAGCTTTCATGCTTGTAGTAACTACCATGATAATGTGTATAAGAACAAGCATCCCAGAACACAGTTTCACAGTATACCTCAGTAACCAGACAGAAGAGCTAGTATGAAGCCCTGCCCCCCCCCCCCCCCCCCCCGTTTTTTTTAAATACTAATTCACAGCTGGATCCTTGGTAAATCTTAGCATGAATCTTGACATTGCCAAATGAACTGCATACAATTTCAGGAAGTACATGAGAACACATCTGTGTATGAATGCATGTGCATGTATGCAGATGGAGGAATAAAGGGGGAAGTTGAGGGTAACAGAAGCAGCAGTGCACGATACTTAAGTAACAGTAAAAAACCAACCCTACAACAGTCATTACAGGCTTATGTCCACACCCAGTTTTCTTCCTGTGACATAATAATTTTATTACCTGAAAACATTAAACTACCCTTACAACTTCTCTCTACAGAAGAGCTGGGCAATACTCTCATCCCTGTCCTAAGGAAAGATGAATGTGCAGAGAAATTAACATCGAGATCCACAAAGATATTTAGGTGCCTTATCAGCCTGTGGTCTTCCATGATGTTCCAGACAAACTCCCCAGCTACTGGCTCATCCCATCAGTCTCCTTGAAAAATCCAAGCTAGGGTGCCAGTTGCTTCCTAGAAAGAGTGCATTTTTAATATAGTACCATAACTACTCAACATTTACAAAATTAAAATCAAAGTTAAATTAAAAAAACCAAAAACACTTTTCATGATGACTCAGAGCATGTTTGTGCCACAGGCTTCTCAGAGTCATTACTAAGAGGAAAGGAGAAAAACAACTGGTGTCTGTGTGATACAGAAAAAGAATCCTTGGTTTGCCTTGTCTACCTGCAGCTGTTGCCATGGCAATTATAGCAGAGAAGATAATAGCATTCCAGTGTCATTTTGCCTCATTGCTCAGGATGAGCTTCAATTGAAATGTCCCTTGACAATTACACAAATAGAAATACTACATTATTGTGTGTAATGGTAAACCAGTCGAATAAGAAGCATTATTCTGGAAAAATATTATCTGACTAAAAGACTTGCATGAGGAGAGGCAGGCTATTTTGCTCAAAAAAAACCAAAACCAGTAAAGTTGAATCCAGTTGCCTAACAGGTGCTAAAACATCTGCTCAGTCTTTTCTGTGGCACATATTTCTCTCGGTCTCCTCTCCCCGCCACACCTGCACATGACATGGATGAGGCATCTCACTGTCAACCAGGTTGCAGGTCCTCAAAAACATAACTATTTTCTAGTCACACTTAAACCTAGTTAGATAAGTTTATTATCCCCATCTCAACAGCAGAAGCACTAGCCAGCTCTGATATTTGTGTTTTACTTGGCAGCCGAGTTACTGTTTTCTAAGTGGTTTGGGTTTAAAAAGCAGAGTCATTAGAAAAATCCCATTCCACCTTGCTATTATTCTTGTTTCAATTACTATTGCAGGACATGAGCAAAGAATGAATGAGCAACGGTGATCAGAGATACTAAGCTGTAAGTGTGCTACGTGGGTCCTTGCCCTCTTCCACTCCAAAAAGTGATTTTGAAAAGGCTTCCTGCTTTCAGTATTGATACTCTGTGGTGCTTTAGAAAAAGGCATAAAAGCAGAACTATATTAAATAATTTTTTCCTAAAAAAAAAATAATCAAAAAACATGCTATCAAAAACCAAAAGCAACCATGCAGTTCTCATCTCAGAAGAGACAAGTATTTTTGATGCTAAAAATGGCAAGGTTAAAAGTTCTTGATCTATTTTAAGTCACTGAAATACCTCTACAATTTAGATGCTCCAAAAGCATTTTCTACTACCAGAGAGTATCTGATGAGCACAGATGAGCAATATTTTGTAGTCAATAGCAACCCATTTGTAACACATACTCCGGCTTCCTGCAAGGGAGCTGTTTTACATACAGAATGTCCTATTTTCATTTGTTTGTTCTCAAAAGAGAAAGGAAATTATGTTTTTCTTGTGTAAATTAGCTAATTGATGGGGGGGGGGTGGAAGCAAAGCCCATGCAATTCTCCATGTTTATTGCCCCCCAGTAATAAATAATTGATGGGGGAAAGGGGGGGGGGGGGGGGCGGGGGCAACGGACCCTCGGATTATACTGAAATACCCTAAAAGCACATCACAAGAGTAACTACTAGTACACAAGAGCTAGTTAAATTTGCAGAAGTGCCAAATCCTGTCAGCCACATTCAATGTTCAGCAGAATTAACTTCTGAGGTAAGTAAAGCTTTCAAACTTTGCCTTTTTTAAATGACAGGCTGAAAAGTATGCAGGCAGCACTCCGTACAGACTCTTCCCCCGTGCCCTCCCCACCACCTTCACCCCACCCCCCAAAAAAGCCAATTAGGAGAATAACAAAGCAATGGTGCTTGGGGAAACAGGAATTCAGAAGTTATTCAAGACGTTAGATGCATTCTGTCGCACCTTCCACACCAGGAAGAACTAGTACCCACAGGGAAGCAGAGGTGGGAGATGGGAAGCATCTCAGGTTTCAAGAAAACACTGTGACACACTGACTTGCACAAGAGATAGCAAAAACGCATTACATACCAGGGACAGACACTTAAGAAAAGCAAGTTATTAACTGCTGACCTGTGAATACACACATAGCTCCTACTGAGAACACTTTTTGTACAATCAGGACAGTTTGCAGACAAAGAGTCTGTATATAAACGCATTTACATGACATTTAAAACAACTTAATATTTTATCAAATTATAACCATGGAATTAAAAAAAAAACAAACAGAAGCGCAACACAAACCTTTGACTTATTGTAAGTGACAGCTAGGAAGAAAACAGCGTTTTTGTTAACAGGCACCCTGACTAAGAAACATCTAGACAGCACTAGTTTGATACCAGTCTACAAGGGTGAAGAGAAAGCGGAATAACTACAAGCAAAAGCAAGAACTGGAATGCAAGAGTACCCTCATATGTATTAACTGATCCTAGATTTAGATTAACCTATCTTAGATTAACTGATCTTAGAAATGCTTGATAAATGCACTGTCCTTCCAGACACAAATAATTCCAGAGCACCAAGGCTTACAATTTCAGCAACTTTCAGGTCAAGGCAGTTACCAATGGTCAAAGCTAGATAAACAGAAAAAACCCTGAAGCTCAATATTAATTTACATCTAATAAGACTACAAACACAAGTAAAATACTTCAGAAATCTAATTAGAAAACAATTTTAGAATTATACTGCCAATAAAAACAACAAAATTGTCTAAACCAATGACCAAATGCCACAGGCTGCCATGAAATTTAGTAGAGAACTTGCTAAAAGCTGCTAACATAACTTCCTGGTTAGGCTAGTCAGTCATCTTCTCAAGCTATGATTAAAGTTGTCCCACTTCTATGGAAGTGAAAAATAAAGCATCCATTTGTAAACTCATTTATTCCAACCTCCCAAAGATTTTTCAGAAATATCTGCAGAACTAATAGGCCAGCACCTTCCCAGAGGCTGGAGCTGTAATAAAGCACTGCTCCTTCTGGAAGCAAATCTTATCTGCTGCTATACACATTTGGAGAAATTTACACAGGCAACAAATACTTCAGGATTACAGATCTCAATGTTAAGTAATAGGAGAACCTGAAAAAGGAGAAGCAATAAAGTGGCAGGATCTTTAAATATACTACATAATGCAAGCAAAACCGTTCAGTAATACAGACCTCTGACACAGTAGTATTTATTGTACAACCCAAAGCTGTCAACCTGGACAGGAGCATTTTCTGATGAGGACCAGCTGTCTTACAAATACAGACCAGACTGTCACTATAGGCTGCAAGACATTTAGCAACCATTTAGTGTCCAAACAAACATGCTAAGGAGTGTCATTTTTCCAGATTACCCTGATATATTCAAATCCACAATATTCACGGATATCCAAATCCACATTCAGCCATAAACAGCTATCATGAATACGTAAAAGACACACGCATGTTTTATGAAGGAAAGTAAATGTTAATTTTATGAAAGATAAGATGTCATCAAGACTTGTTTCAAGATTATTAGCCATCTCTTGACTATACAGAGGAAGAACTTCAGAATTCCCAAGATCAGCAAGAAATAAGTTAGAGAAAACCAATGCAACCGCAGTTAATACGAGCAGAACGCAGAACTTAATGATATCCACACAGTGTCCCAAACAATCTAACTATAAAACAGAAGCTAATCTTGTATGAAAACAGTTTTAATTATCATTGTATGCTTGTTTCTTCCCCTAAATACTGTACTGCTTAATATTAAGCTAACGAGTTCCTCTCATTACTCAGCACACAGCAGGCTCTGCATGACACTTACAGGACAGTACACACTAATTCCATATTCTCAGGCTATGAGGCTACCCTCCCAGGGGTAGCGCACATCATCTGGGAAATGCACAAACAATCCAAGGAGAAGACAGAGAAGCATATTATCTGATGCCAAAGCAACATCCAGAAAAAGAGGTTATATTTTTACAGAGTATGTGGCAAACAGTATACCCCCCTCCAAGGCAATTTTCATACTACCCCCACATAGCCATTATTCCCATTATTTGGGAAAGTAAATTAAACAATACAGTTGTCAAAATTTATCATATTTATCTTATTGTAGAAGTCTTATTCAGATTCTTGCTTGAGTGCACCCTCAGCAATTTTGCCAACACCACCAAGCTGTGTGGTGCGGTCGACACACTGGAGGAAAGGGGTGCCATCCAGAGGGACCTCAACAGGCTTGAGACATGGGCCCATGCAAACCTCATCAAGGTCAACAAGGCCAAGTGCAAAGTCCTGCACAGGAGTTGGGACAATCCAATGCACAAATAGAGGCTGGGCAATGAGCTGATCAAGAGCAGCCCTGTGGAGAAGCACTTGGGGGTATTAGTGGATGAAAAACTGAGTATGAGCCAGCAATGTGTGCTCACAGCCCAGAAAGCCAATCGCATTCTGGGCTGCATCAAAAGCAGCGTGACCAGCAGGTCAAGGGAGGGGATTCTGCCCCTCTACTCTGCCCTCATGAGACCCCCACCTGCAGTACTGCATCCAGCTCTGGGGCCCCCAACATAAGAAGGACATGGACCTGTTGGAGCAGGTCCAGAGGAGGGCCCCGAATCCCTGGAGCACCTCCCCTATGAGGAAAGGCCAAGAGAGTTGGGGTTGTTCAGCCTCGAAAAGAGAAGGGTCCAGGGAGACCTTATAGTGGCCTTCCAGTACTTAAAGGGGGCCTACAGGAAAGATGGCGAGGGACTATTTACAAGGGTACATAGTGATAGGACAAGGGGCAATGGGTTTAAACTGAAAGAGGGTAGATTCAGATTAGATATTAGGAAAAAAAATTGTATTGTGAGGGTGGTGAGGCACTGGAACAGGTTGCCCAGAGACGCTGTGGATGCCCCATCCCTGACAGTGTCCAAGGCCAGGTTGGATGGGGCTTGGAGCAACCTGGTCTAGTGGAAGGTGTCCCTGTCCATGGCAAGGGGGGTTGGAACTAGATGATCTTTAAGGTCCCTTCCAACCCAAACCATTCTATGGTTCCACATAGCGGAAAAGCTGTATATAAAGGCATTTCTATTTTGTTACTTAAAGATGCCTCTACTACAGCTCATACAGTTTTCAGCAGGAAAATATACAGAATAATCTCATTAGACGCAATTAAGAAAAGTTACTTTGCTATATTTCAGCTTGAAGGATCATGAAGATTTAGAAAATGACATTGAACTTTGTTTCACTGCACTGTCAGTGCAGCTGACATGAGCACCTTTTATATAGAAAGTTAATCTTCACCAACAGTTGTATAAATTGTGTATGGCGTATGGCTGCAGTAACGGTGATGGGAAATAAGAGCTGAAGTGAAAACAAAAAAAATTTGTAGGATGGATATGAGGAGGCATAACAACAGAACATCAATTTAGAAATTTAGTAAGAGAAGGACAGAGGCAGTGATGTCTAAAAGGCTACACCACCTCTTGGTGAAGAGATATGAACTACAGTATGACTAACATGCCAAACATGTATTTATTCAACCCACATCACTGAACTGTTCCAATGCCTGGAAGACAAAGGCAACACTCAATGCAGGTAAAGCAGCAGACAAATATTTGAAAATGCTAATGAAGAAACTGACTTCAACTTGAACTGACAGCACCCAGTCATCATTATATTTGCATAGGGCCTTAGAGATATGCACTATTTTGCATTGCCCAAGGACAGTGACTGCAACAACAGTAAGGGAAAGGGGAATGGGGGTACCTTCACAGCCAGGACAAGAACCCTGGTATTTAACTTATGCCTTTATGTCCTACAACATATAGTACAGGGAAGAAAAGAAATGATGCAGGACTCAGAAACCATCCTATTAGAAGTCTCCATTAGTACATCACATAGCGACTGTTTGTTATCCCAAGATCTCGCCATACCACTGGTAAGAGCTCCCAGCTACCTCAACAACATCTCCAGCCTGCATCCGCCAGGGTTCTCAGGATAATCCAGAGATTAGCCTGCTCTGGGAAGGACCTGCAGCTGAACAACTGCAGGACACAACCTGCAGAACAAAAATTCATAGTTCTAGGACCTCGATCACTGAATAGTTTCTGTACAGACTTTAACTAAACCCAAGCCTGAGCTTACTTTGATATAAGCACAAGACATACCTATCCTCTCTGACTCGCCTGCAGAAGTGTCACTACCTTGTCTCCCTAAAAAGCAGCTTGGAAAGAGGCAGGCACATCCACATTTGAGGCATAGCTGGTGTGGATAGAGCTCAGGTGAACAACTATGGAGTGATACTGCTACTGTGTATCTGCTACTCATGTACAGCAGCCAGTTTCAGGCCCAGCATTCAAACTATTAATTTTCATTTCCACTGCTGCAGTTGTACAAAAATAGTTGAGCCATGGAGATAAAAAAAAAAGAAAACACACAACACACACAGACATCAGTTTGCCACATCTTAAGGGCTGTACTGAAGCAATGAACACAAGTTTACTTACAGCAGCTTTTTTCAAAGTGATCTTTTCTTGGAAGAAAGGATTCAAAATTAAGAAACTGAAGGAATGCAAAAGAACAAGAAGCAACAGGTGAAAATGTACAAGGCAGCCAGGAACAGCTAGGCAATTATCTAGACATAGCCTATTGGCATGCATACATACAATACAGAAAGTCGTGTGATCTAGGAAATAGCAATGCTTCTTCACATGGAATGTAATAATGTTTCATTTAGCTTTCAGGCTGCTGAGTTACTCTCACCAGCAGTGAAGGAGGGTGATGACAGTCCACAACTTAAAAGCTCAAGTGCTTTATTTTCAACATGCTGTCTGCTCATGTAGAACTTCACCTTTTAAAATAACTACTGTAGCTACTCTCAAACCTGTTTCTTTCGTATTTGATGCTTAAGCCTACTTTGAAAGAGAGGTTAGCAACCATGTTATGCAGAAGAGACCACAGTATACTCTGTGCACAATGAATGCACTATTTGTACAGGCTCCAGATGGGAGCACATGGACACAAAAAAATCTTAAAGTGAATCCAACAGTTAGATCAGTACTGACAGATCACTACAGCCAAACTGATCCTGCCTGCTTCCAAACAGACCTCAGCACAGTTCACCTGAGTTTTGCATATTCACAGACACTACTGCTTCTCTTATACCTTATTATGAATATTCTCCTCCTTCCCTCAGGGCCACTTTCTAAGGATCCATATACACATAGCTGCTTTCAGTACTCACCTCTCCATTCCCTCCTCATCCCACATAATACCCTATTGTAAACAGGAAAAAAAAATCCACAGCACTTTTTCTTTTCTGAGTATGAACAGAGAAAAACAGCAGAAGTGAAAGACTTCAGTCTGTATTATGTGGCAATAGCTCTTTGCACGCACAAAACTAAGTGTATTTACTTTTGCTTGGTCAAAGCATGAAAGTTTCCTTACTTACAGTACTTCTTGCACGGGAAGAAAAGCTACATGTCTCTGAAAATCCCTATAATCTCTCCCCATCTCTTTTAAATTTCTTCCACACCCAAAAGCAGAAATTTGCAGTTTCCTGGTATTGGTGGTTCCCGACTCTTGTACTGTATAACCCTGCACTCACTGGCATTCCGCCAATTTACTAAAACTGAACACCATCCTAAGCACGTTAGGGGTTTGATGAAATGGGATTTGCACTCACTGACGCACCTCAACCTACACTGGGATCCACTCTAATGCACTACTGATTTGCTCTTTCGGACAGTATGGGTGCAGGAAAACATGCTGGCCAACAAGCAAGATCAACTCTCCTTCCCCAAAGTACACCAAGTTTAGCGCATTTGAATTTTACCACGCACATCTACAAAAACTTGGGACTATTCCGACCATCCGCCGGCATATTTAAATTGGACAATTCCACAAAACGCAGCTTGACTGAAACAACAAGGAAAGAAAAAAAAAAGGAAGAAAAGAAAGAAAAAAAAACAAGCCTCGAGGTTTTATCTGCCCTGATAACTACATACCTCAGCACGCTGTAAATCACAGTGCTTTGAACTTGGGTCAGCCCGTTCTGGTTTAGCGAAGGACAGCCGGGGAGAGGGGCTGCAGGGAACCCACGAACAACCGCTCCGTCCTCGTTTTCCCCAGGGAAATCACGCACAGCGGCCCCCGAGCCTCCCCCCCCGGCCACCCTGCCAAAGTCATGGGATCGCCAAACTCCTGACCGAGCCCTTTCGGTAAAACCCGGGGCCATGCAGCTCACCCCAACGGAGACCCGCTTGTTTTACAGCCTCGCCAGCTTCCCCTCCGCCGCGGCGGCGGGGGCTCTCCCACCCGCCGGGGCTGCGAGCTGGACGGTGAGGGCGGGAAGCCCCGGAGAAAGATTCCTCACAGGCGGCTCCGGGGCTGGCGGGAACCCGCCGCGGGCGAGGGGAAGGAAGGCGGCCCCACGGCGGGACGGGCCCAACCGGCGGTACTCACGTATCGGCTGACGAGGGTCCGGAGGAGGCTGCAATCCATGGCGGGCGGCCGCCGCTTGCCCGGGTACTCAGGACCGTGCCGCCGGTCGCTCGCCGGTGCCGCCGGGCTCCCTGACTCGCCTCACTTTCCACATGCAGGGAGCCGCGCTCGACCCACAACAAGACCGCTCTTACCCCCCCGGGTCCGCCTCTCACCGCCGTTCCCCGGCTAAGCCATACGCCCCCCGCCGCCGACGCCGCGGCGCCCCGCGGCCCCTCATGCCCCGGCGCCCCCCACCCCCACAACACTTTCTGCGGAGGGAAGGCGGAAAGGAAAGCCGCCGCCGCCGCCGAGTCGCCGCCTCGGCTCCTGGGAAGGGCTCGCCTAGCTCCCGCCTGCCCCCCCGCCGCTGCTTCACCCGCCCCCCCCTCACGGTCCAGCCCAGGGCTTTATCCCGCGGGCGGGGTGGGCCGCCCTCCCCTCACGTTAAACGGACCCGCCCGGTACCGGCCCCGCCTCGCGCCGGTCCCGCTTTGATCCCGCCAGGCGCCCGCGCGCCCCCCCCCCCCCCCCTCTCCCCGCCCCTTTCTCTCTCACAGTAACGCACGTCACGCGGGCTGGGCGGGCATGCGCGCGCGCCGGCAGCCCCGCCCCTCCCCTTCTCCTTTTCCACAGGCGGTCGCGGCGTGTGTGTGTGTGTGGAGCGGTGCGTCTCCGGTGTACCGGCGCCGTTAGGGGGGGTTTAACGGGGGCTGCCCCCGGGAGAGCGAGCATATAAACCTGCCGAGAGGAGAAAAAACCTTTAAAAATCTCCTTCTTCCCTTCGCTCGCCGTTCCCCCGGTGGTCTCTACCGGTGCGGGTCGCGGTGTGGGAGAAGCGAGGCGGGAACCCCACGCCGAGGGGAAGGTGAGGAGGCGGAGAGCCTTTCCGGGGAGCGCCCGGGGCGGAGGAGGTGTTGGCGGTCCGCCGAGCCCGCTGAGGGGGCGAGAGGCGTCCTCCGGTCGGTGGCCGGAGTGAGGGGACGTTCGTTCCGCTGTGGGGGCCCGCCGGAGCGCGACGTGCCTCCTGTTAGACCGCACCGACGTTTAAAGAACCGTTAACTGCTACCGCGCGGCAGGTCTGAATCGTATGAAAAGGCGAAAAAAAAACCCAAAACCAAACATTTCCTTCGCGCAGCCCTGACCGTCCCGGCGCCAGAGACACGGGGCGGCTGTGAGGGGCAGCGTCGTGTCTGGACGCGGAACGGATGGAAACGTTCGTAAAGTGCAGCAGAAACGGTCAAAGAAATCTCTTTTTCAGTGACTGAAGCCCAAAAGTGACAGCCCTAGTAAGCCGGCAGACACTAGAAATGACTTGTCGTAGGTGATGGGATAAGCAGAAGTCGGCACAAATGTGCACAATGACAAGAAGGAGCGTATCTCTGTGCTTTTTTTTTTTTTTTTAAGATGCCCGAAAGAACACCTTTAAAGGCCTTTGTGTTCCTCAACTGTTGTGCTTTCATGCCATTCGTACCAAAGGACTCAAGTTTGCAAGGATCTTGTGGGTAGTCTCATAATTTGTGCATTACTCAGTACAACTTAATATAAAACTAAGACTTAAAGCTCAATACTTTCTCCAAAATAATTGGAACGTCGCGATTTCATAAAATTCAGTATTTTACTTAAAAAGTTAGTTTAACCAAAAGCGTTTTATACTCATGAAAATCCGTCTTTAGCAGCAGTCACGTAAGCTGTCCTTCATCGCCTAGCTCGTAGCCAAAGCTAGGCAATTTTTGCTCCTTTGATTTTTGTGTTGTCACAATTCTGTAGTTCTCTGGGCACCATAAAATCTTCTAACCCAAAGACTACCTGAAATTCTAATACAACTAACATATGTAGAAAAAAACAGATTGCACTGCTTGAGATTGTCGCATAAATAGTAAGAGAAAGGACATCTGGCTAATTCTTTACAGGTCACCTTTAATTTAGATGCATTATATATGTTCAGCATTTTTTATTACTGGTTAGATTGCAAAATGTATAATTTAATGCACAGTAAGTGCAGTGTGGTCGAGCTAATGTTGCTATTCAAACTCTAAAGTGATGTTGGTCTAAAACCCAATTTTCCTCATCTTGGCTACTACTAATAATTTATATTCATCTTGTAGCACCTCCTGTTTTCACGCTCCTACTTACAGACCTAACACTTCTGGTATATAGGCTTTTGCATTTACATTTCACTTTCAAGAAATTATCACTGAAACCGAAAGGGAAAAAGAATTAAGAGAGCTATGAAATGACAGGAAGCTTTCTCAAAATTAGCAATTCTGCATGAGTTAAAACTACTTTCTTACCTGCTTATTTACATGAACAATTACATATTGAAATAATATTATGTGTGCATATCAGCCTTTAGGAAACTAGTTTATTACAAAAAATGTAGAAGAACCTAATTCATGAACATAAAGTGGCAATGTCAAAATACACAGGTTGCGAAGCTGAAACAGGAAGTTGTTTCAGTTGGTTTTCAGGATATGTCTCTGTCTAGCCAATCAATTTTCAAAGAATCTATGGAATATTAATATTTTGTAATATTTTTAGGAGTTATTCCACTTTTAGTCAAACCGTGCCATTTCATCTATCCAATGTCTTTAATGACAATTGCTTCCTACCCAGATTTTGAATGAGAGCAAGTTTTCAAATAATGCAGAAAATTGCTTTTTAAAGTTTTCTTTCTTTTAATACTTTCAGTAGTTTCTTTCATCCAAATACTGCATTATATTTTCCACATAATTAAGTGTCATTTCTTCATGGAAGCAGGTAATTACTCCTACAGGTTAAAACCTGCTATATCTGTACACTGTTTCCATTACAGAACCTGTGTGCACCGTGTAGAGCATTTCTGAAGGGAAGGAAGTTCACCTGATGATCCTGTAACAGTTAACAACAGCTTGGTGCTGAGCATGATCGTCATGACGACATTTCTGAGCTCCTTGCTGTCTCCTCAGCTTAGGTAACCAAGACAGGGCTACAAGAATCATTTTCCTCTCATCCAGAGCCTGGAGACCACTCGTGAGTGTAGGTCCCATGTGGATGCAAGGGTTGGCTGTATTCTCTAAGGTGAACAGGGGACCACGGCTCCTGTTCTCACTGACTCTTTTGGTCAAGGACAGGGGGAAGGGACACACGAAGCACAGATACGTATTTGCCATTTCCAGGCTACTGCTCAAGCTAAGCTGAGCCATTTTTCTGCCCTTCCCATTAAACCTGTGGCACTAAGCCACCAAAAAAATGAGAGAAAAGGAGCACAGCTGGATTCTGGGTACACAGTGACGTGAAATCCCAGCTTGCATTAGTTGTCCTTTGTGCCCATATTTCCACAAAAAGGCAACTTAAATGTGCAGCCCAGAAAAGAGCACTGGTAGGCCACTGAAAGTTAACATGGCACACCCTTGACGACTGAGCGGCATTTGTGCAGAGAGAACTGAACAGCAGATATACGTGCCTTTCTGGAGTGACAAGCGACTCCGGGGTTAGTACGCAGCTGAGCAGGGTGTTTAGGTCATACTTTTAGACTTAGGTACCTCAAATCTGCCTAAGTCAGGCTTAAGGTCCCTGAGTCTTTTATTGGATCTAGGCTGAAGTGACTTGCTAAAGGTCACATTGTGACTTTACAGTCAAGCCAAAAGAGGAACCTTGATCGTATCGGTCATGGATCTGTTCTGCCTCTTATCCAATGTTTCACTTTTAAGCAATTTATTAAACTAATCATCTTTGTCTTTGAATATGCCATCACATTTATTTCACTCCTCGTTTCTCATTTTAAAAATACATTCCTAAAACTACCTGTGTGCTCTCTCTACCTTGCGTGACCTAGCTGTCTCTTCTAAATTTCTTGCTTCTTTTCTGACTGCAGATTAGACCTCCTGTTCTATTGCTCTCCATTTCTCCTTCCTGTTCTTACTGAATGATTCCTTCTGATCCATTATTGGCCTCTCCTACCTGCCCAGCTGAATTACTAAACGCTCTAGATCTTACTGCTTGCCACATAATCTTGCATTGTTTCTGGTATACTTACCGTATCAGTACAGCTCTGCATGAAACATCCCGCTCATTGTTTAAATAGCCTTAGACATAAATGTGAATATGTTAGTGTGCAGAAGATTTACTCTTCTTATGCGCTGCTGTATTTTCTGCTACTTTGCAATCCTGACTGGATTACCCTGTTTCATAATTGCAGTGAAAATTTTGAGAGACTGGCCCAAGGGCAGCAGCTCACTTCATGTTGAATTCTCTTCTTGAGGCAGTGATACTCTGTGGTTTAGTCCACCTCAGCTTTGGAAGGTAGGAAGGCAGGATTTAAAGCTGGGCCCCAGTACAGTTCCACAGTTATCACAGACACAATGGTGATACAGTACACATTGATCATATGGTAGATGTCAGAGGCACTAAAGTTCTAGATTTTAAGATGTTTGACATCTGTTTAGATTCCTGCTTCCTATTACATTAGTGACTCTGTGCCTCTAGTAGTTCTGGCCAAAGTGACTAAATACTTCTTGGAAAAAAAAATGTAAGTGGTAAGAGTTGACTTGGGCATGTGTGAGAACAGTGTGTGGAGAGGGACACGACAGAGACTGAAAAGTCATGAATTGTATGCAGCTCATTTGCTTGAGAAACTGGTGTATGCTTTGAGTGCAGTCGCTTATCCTGCAGTGTTCCTGGCTTTTCCCTTACAAATATATCACTTCTTAATTGTGTCTCTCCCTCTATTATATTTCTGAAAAGCTAATCAAAAGAACAACTTCTTCTCTTTCTTGCATCTACACCATATATTTAAACTAGTTGATTTGTATTAACAAGGGAAATTATTCCCTCAGTGGAACAGATGTTTGTGCTTTGATCTACTGCAAATAGTATTTTCTCAGATCCTTCTGAATATTGTTGTGGAAAGAGATATCAACGCTAATTTTTGAAGTCTTTGTTTTAAGTTAAAAACGTTTCACTGCCTGATGTTTGTGATAGATGTACTTCATTTGAAGAAGAATGTAATTAATGGTTATTGTGGTACTCTGAGGACTTACCTGCCCAGGACAGTTAACAAATTGAAGGTGAAGCCAAAGTAAGTAAAATGGCCAGCAGCAAACCACTGTGATGATGCTTGTATTAGAAGTAGAGTGGCCGAAAGGACAGAGGATTAAGCACTGGAGATTGAAGATTACTTCACTCTTCCTTGACATTCTTTGTCTAGATCTGTTTTTTTCCAGAAAGTACATGTGAAAACGAGACATATTTCTGACTCTTTGGCCTCTCTGTTTCTAACCTCTGGCAATAATGCATAACTTCTGTTATACTCAAAAGCTAAATGCACTGTCATTAGGACAAAATGTAATTCCCACATCCTTGCTAACAAAGGTGACCTTTGTTATATAGTTTCTTAATAAAATCCTCTAAAAGAACAGAATTTGGCTTCTAAGTATCCGACACGATCAAATAAATGCACATCAGTTAAAATAATTTGGCTGCAATCTTCTGCCAGCTCAGGCAGTTCTCTGCAATTACAACCAAGATTTGTTCATCTGCATTACCTGTGTATGTGTAACTTAATGAATCACAGGGAAATTTTGGTCATTAGCAAATACATCTTTGCAAGAGATCCAGTCCCTGGCTGCTGCAAAGTAATCCTTTTCATCAGGAAGGGCACAGCATTCAGGAAGGTCTTACTAGTGGCACAAAACAGTAGAAGGTCCCGTCACATGGAGCATTTGGAAGACTGGCCCCATCACTGTGAAACAGTGTATTAAACTCATTAAAAGGGAGCCCAGCCTCCACCAGAGGAAGCTTCTCCTGGGTGAGATGCTGTTAACTGCTGTGGTTACTGATGTGATCTTCCATTTACCTCCTCTTTCACTCACCTGCTTTCCCATTCAAACACCACACACAAGTACCTTCAGAGATATTTGTTGTTGGAATAGTGACAAACCTCATTAGTGGCAGCCTTGCATAACCACAGAGAAACAAAAAAAGATACAAATAAGCAGCGAATAAACAGAAGAAAGGAAAGTGCTGGAATCTATAGGTACTGTGAATAATATTCTGTCCTTGCTGCTGTGTGAACTTTGTGTTCTCTTCGCTTTGGATTTGCATTAATGTTAGTCTTGCCTTATGTCTCTATTTTACACTTCAGTGCCTCGATCCGGCAATGAACTCCCCACAGTCAGACTCCTGTGACTGTAGAGCTGAGTGCAGTATCAGGATCTAGATGAGGAAAGTATTGTGGTTTTATTTTTGGTAGCTTAAAGGGACAGAACATTATTTTGCTATTCTGTTTTACTTTTGGTAGCATTTCACAGGTCTGGTTCCCACCTTTACATACTTTTTTTTTCACTGTTATTGTTCTGATCAGCCTGTCTAACTGTGTAGTAGTTCTACACTGTGAAACTGTCAAATCCCAGATAAATTGCATGTTTTGGGGCTGGTTTTTTTTCCCCCAAATATCAGAAGAAAGAGATTACTTTTTTAAAAAGCACATGAAAATTTCTGTCATATTCCATGATAGTAACTAGATGGACTAGTTGGTACAACTCATATTTGTCATAACATACTTACAGATTAAGAAGTACTTTTTGACAGTATTTTCTAGACATAAAAGCAAGCAGCTGATTCTCCAAAAGGATAGTAAATAAAAAGGATATCACTTTCTGGCTACTTTGATGTCATCTGTAAAATTACTTTTGTTCGGATGTAGCATTCAATCGAAGCTGGAAGAAATCTTTTAGTGGTTTGTTCTTTCCCACCAAATAAGGCACTAAATAAAGCAGTATCAGCATTCGGGGCTTCAAAAAAGCTGTGGTTCATGTTTCTCAAGAATATCTGCTTTTTCTCCTGACTGAGTTCAATTTGTTTTATAACTGTTTATTTAGGAAGCATGAGTAGTTACAAATCAATACATGAAGCACCAGAAATATTAAACACTACAAAAATGTACCTTTTGCTTAGATAAAAATGTTGCAGTGATATAGTCATCAGATTTTCCAGTTTGAAAGTTACAACCCGCTGGAGGACAAATTCCCAAGAAAGGGACACAGCACTGCAGTCTAGGGCAATCTGACTTGTCCCACAGAGAACGGCCCGCGTACCTTCGCATCGTTCTGTTCTTCCCCTCCCTCCTGGTTATTCTTAGAAGCTGCTGCATTCTCACACGCTGAGAGTGGACACAGCAGGGCTGGAGTGGTGGTGGGAGGAGGGTGTCCAGGAGGAAGTCCTTTTTTCACCCCTCCAGGCCTCCTGATGACCCCCCCCAGACAGTAGGGATGGAAGTAGGATGGATACGGTCCACATTCTTTTCTTTCCTGTAGGTAAATCTCAGATGACAGTGTCACAGACCGCACCTCTTTCATTTCCTTTGTCCAAAAGGCATCAGCATTTTCCCTCAGATTAGCAAAACTACCAGTATTCCAAGAAAGGTTTCCAAATAATTTTTGGCGATGTTTTCAATATTAATGCTCTGTGCACGGTTTTTTCATCTGCATGTAGGAAGTATTAAAAGTTGCTTCTACAGCCATGGCTTATTCGCTTGTGGTTCTTTAAGATGCTGCTATGTTTTCCCTTACTGCAGCTATGTCTGGCTCATCTTCTTGAGCACTGCAGAGGCTTGGCATGATGAGCATTCTGTGGACAGGGAATCTTGCTGTGAGGGAACATGGTGAGACTTAGTGTTTTGTAGAGAGACTCAATGAAGTGTATGAGATCCCTGAAGCTTTCAACCATGACAACATTCAATTCCATCATGTCACTTACTGTGAGATGTGTAATGACCACAGCCGTTGCTTTTTTTTTTTCCTGCGGGAGTTTGCCTGTAATTTCAGTCAAGTTGCTGTCACAAGTTTGTTCCAACTTGTCATCTGTGTATTACTACAGAGAGTTTTAGTTAAGTAGGCAATAATTCTAGGAGCACAGATGCATTAACACAAACCTTTACATCCTTACAAAAGGGCTTATGAAAATCAAAATTAGAGTTGCATAAAAAGCCAAAAATAAAAATTATATTGGCATTTTCATTGTCTTACCTCCCCTTCCCAGAGTACGGCCTGTTGACTTGTAAAATATCTCTATATTATATATAATTACAAAAGTTTGAATTCCATGTTCTCCCGTAACATTCTGCTCATTTAAATCCTGTGGAGGGGAGCAGGAAGGGGAGCCAGGCTGGTATAGAGGCTGGTTTTCTCTGTGGACAGAACTGTTAATTGGCAAACCTAGGAAGCGACAGAGATCTGGTCTCCTCACATTTTATAAGAGGAAATTTATGTAGCTTGCTGAGAGTGCAGAGGTAGATTTGTATGACTATGAACGTAGCTTGCTCCCACACAGTATTTGTGCTTTTGTTGTACTGGAAGTTTGGTTTTTTTCTGTGTCTTACTTTATTTCGCTTAATGGGAGTATGGATTCCATGCTAATTAGAAAGGGATTAATAAACCATGGTGACGATATCCACGCCTTGTCATGATACTTCCCAAAGCTGTTAGTTCTGAAAGCAGGAAACCCACCTGACTTACAGCCAAGTAGGAAGGAGAGCTGGTCAACAACATCTACACAGTGCGAATAATCTGGCCAGGGACAGATTTTATCAAGAGGCTGTGGTTTGCAAAGCACCAGTTCTTTCCAAGATGTTAAGTCTCTGCAGACTGAGATGACTTTTTCTGAGGAAGCTTATGTTTCTGTGTAACTGGCCTTAAGTTGTAGTTAGGCAAACGGAAGCTTTTCCTGACTTCTTGTTTACACTGATTCTAACCTGAGAAGTCTGTTTGCTGGAGGAGGCTGTCCTAGCAAGGGAAATCAGTTAGCACCCCCGCCGGTGGGTGAAAGTCTCTGCTGGACCCAGGCAGAGGCTGCTGAAAGAAGGGATTTACCTTGTAGTGTCCAGAAATGTGCAACAGAATAAAATATCCTTAGCTGAAAATTATTCCAGGGCACCTGATGCTTAATAGTAGTGAATAGTAGCTGAATAGTAGTGGAGGTGGATAATACTACCAAAAACCATTTAAGAGAGATGTATCTGGTAGTAAGCTAAATACTATGATTAAGTGCCGCCGACAGTATTTGATGCTCTATAAATAGACACGTATACTAGGGCAGTCCTGCAGCAGCCGTTCAGTGTTGACTGATTTTTTAGACAGTCAAGGCTACTGTTGCTTTGCCCCATTTTGATACTCCTGCTGCTGCAAAGCTGGCTGGTGCTGGAAAGGAAGGCCTGAAGTGTGACAAGTGCATGATTTGTATCTTCCACGACTAGTGTTTTAACATCCCCAGGTGAAAGGAGAGAATACAAACCATCTTACTTCTTGAGTATGCCGCTTTCTTTTGCTTCCTAAAGTAATTGTTTATTGGCAGTTTACTGCCTCAAGTTAGACCACCATTACAAATGATCTTCAGTGTTACCGCAGAAAGATGAATGTAGCTGAATTTTCCTGTACACGGAGACAGAGCTGTGATTTGAAGCCGCATGAAGTATGAGCGCTGTCCTGAATCGCACAGGCCTGCCCTGACGCATCTGAGCCGGGAAGTGTATGTGCATGTGTGACATTTTAGAACTAATCATCCCAGCAGAACGAGTTGTATAATGGGTATTGATTTATAACTGGATGTGGGAGGGTTTGTTCATGTTTTCATACTGCTGTTGAAATTGAATTCTATCAATTAGTGACCACTTTGCCTCCTCTATACTGAGAAGTACATGAGCAAAGAGCAATTTCAGATTTTTGCCTTACTTTTCCATATTGCATGAAGAAGGAAGTAATGTTCCACTCTTCCCTGCTGTGCCCTTCCTCCCCTTTTGGAAAGAGGAGGTGGCTCAGGCTACTCATCAAAGGCAAGATACTAAGGGAAGAATCCAGTAGCGGAAGAAGTGATTTATGAAGGCTGCCATGCTTTAAGGTCATGAGTCAGGGATTCCTTCCTTGAAATACTTAGCCCTTAGGCTCCCTTCCCATTTTTGCCTGCTACTGTGTAGCCCCATTGACGTCAGTGGGCTGGCATGGGTGTAACTGAAATGAATTTGCTGCTAGCATTCGGCACACATTATCAATCTGAATGGCTTCTTAGATTTCTGAGCAGCTGCTTCGAGGGTGAAGGGTGGTGATGGTGGAGACAGAAACAAAGTCTTATGAAAAAATTTGACCAAGACTTGGGTAACTGCTAGCCAGAGAGAAGAGACATGGGGGGAAGGGAGGAGATGGAACAGAGGAGGGATGGGTGTTTGATAGCTCTTTATTTTATCAATTAATTCCTGACCTAATTATTTATAAATGTGTATACAGCCAAATGCATGTGAACTCCTTTTTTCTATTTAACATTTTGATTACAGTGAGGCCCTTTAGTAGTAGTCACTGTATATACACACATATGGTGATACAAAAGCATGGCACCTTTTTAATAATGCCTAACCCAGTGGCTGATGCATTACATATATGTATATATAGCATATATACAGGATGATGCAATGCATATACATATGCATTACACTATTCATAAAGAAAAACTTGCTGCTAAAAAAGAATTGGAATACAGTAGCTGAAACTGTATTACATTATATTACATATCCCTTAAGTGTTAGAGTTACGGGACTTATAAGCCAGTTTTAGTCAAGAAGCAGCATATGTTGTCTGAGTTCCATGACTAGACTGCTGCCAGTACCCAAGTTGAGCATAAAGAGAATTTGGTTGGCCCCATTACAGCTCTAGTTTTTAGACAAGCCCTTAATGGCACCAAAACCCTGGATAATAAAAGCATTTGTTAAGTCAGAGTACTTTCTATTCAGTCTCATACTCAGCAGGCAAAAGAAGGCTGTGGGAATACTATGTTACACTCAGAAAAATTTAAAAAGCAAACAAAATTTTATCTCACGGCTGTGCGTCTGCTGCTATCAGCAGGATGTATTTATCTGTGTTTATACAGAAAGTAAACAGGTAATTGGACTTCAACAAGAATCAGTGAAGTACTCTGATGGGATTCTTTTTTTAAGAAGCATTTTATTTTACAGCGAAAGCATGGTTGGGCATTTTTACTGCAAGAAATTGGAAACCACTAGAAATATGAGTATTGAGTTGGTTTATTCTTGTGTTCATCACATAAACAAAATACTATAAAAATAACTTTACTGAATAATGCAAGAAAATAACATTTAGTAATAAAGCTACAGTCATGTTGAAAGGCCTAAAGAAGTATTGAGGTGCTGTATATGCCTATAATGTTATACAAATGCATTAAAAAGCCTAGTCTAGAAGCCCAGATTTTTATTTTACATTAATTAGTGGACAAAGAGTAGCAAAGAGCAGATAGCATGAGACCACCCCACTTTTATTACACTTGTAAAGATGCTCTTATTCCAAATACACAAGCATTATTACTTGAAATAGATACTACTTATTGCTGCTTTTACTTAAGTATTATTTTCACTGGGAAAAGCATAACTGTGCTTCCTTTTTGCCCAGCAATTTTCCTCCTTTTGTGATACAGTGATATGGTTCTGCATAGCATCCTGCACTATATACGGTTTCCAGGTCTTCCAGCCACTACGCACAAAACCTAACATGTTGTCTCTTTTTTATGTAGCCTGCTAAGTTTGCCAGGAAAAGGTAAAGACAATGAACCTTTCTCCATGACTAAGGTAAAAAAAGTGCTTTCTGAGGAAATATCCTTTCCTTTTTCAATAAGCTTGCATGTTATTCTTCCTGTACTGATAGGCTGCCAAGGCTTTTTTATTAAAAGCTGGAAAATTTGGCATGGCTTCCCCTCAGATCTGAGTGGATTGTTCATATATCTGATGTAGGCACATATGAGGCAACTTGTTTACCATGCTTGAGTTTTTGTGTTCTTGACATTTATATCTTAAAATCAAAACAGCCTGGAATTGCACAGCACTTCGTTGCAAACAGCGAGGTGTGTCCCTGCAGACTTCAGTCATTTAGTGTGGGTTTAATGGTAAGGCGCAAGTAACTGTAAAGTGGCATAATAGCACTCTTCTCACTTAGATGTTGTATTTAAAAATCTGGAGATGTATTGTTTCTGATAGGTAGGTATCAACAATGTCATAATTTGATGTCAATCACACTCAGATTACTTTTTTTATGATCTGCTTCAGGGCAGGATTCAGCACCAACCTGACAAGGGGGAGGTAAGGGACTCCAGTTGTGGCAGCTGCAGAGTATGTCAAATACCATGCTACATTATTTCTCAGCCTGGCCTAATCTACACTGTTAAACTGAAATGGGAGAGGAAGGGGAAGTAGGGACAATCAGATCTCTCAAAATGGCTTGACTTCCCTAAATCTGTCCAGTAAAAGTCATCTTTTCTATTAGCAAAATCATCTGAATTGTTAGGTAACAGGAAGAAAGGAGACTCCAGAAATGCTCCAAAAGACTGTTTTTGTCCTATTTGTGAAAAAAAGATTATAAACAAAAATCTGTCTCCGCAGTAGACAAAGGAATGCAGTGACTTTCTAGGATGCTCTTAGTTTGACATCACAGCCCTGAGAAGCGTTACAGAGCCAGGAATGCAAGCTCAACGAAACTCTAAAGGACTTGGCCAGATTTACAGAATCACTTACTGAAAGTAAATCTCTGATGGGAGGAAACACTAAGAAGGCGAAAACAGTCTCCTGGCATCTAGTACGCACTACAGTCGCTGGAAAAAATTGTTCTTTGTGCTAATATGATTTATAGGGTGCCATCAGAATTGATACTGGGTGCTAGAAAATCTGATGCTGAAGTTGTGATGATTCTCATGTGACAGGAAGAG
The DNA here is from genome assembly GCF_929443795.1 of Astur gentilis. Taxonomy (NCBI): domain Eukaryota; kingdom Metazoa; phylum Chordata; class Aves; order Accipitriformes; family Accipitridae; genus Astur; species Astur gentilis. Next base: position 2,383,635 of record NC_064910.1, on the reverse strand, counting down.
GCCAAATGCAGATTAAAAATGCATCTATGTATTGGGGCCAATAAAAAGGGAAAGAGTCTGTTCTATAATAATATTCTAGGAATACAAATGGAACTTTATTAATCCTGCATGATGTTGCCAGTGCAGCAAGATCACTGGAAAATGGTACTGTCTTTGTCCAGAATGAATATGCTAGTTCTGTTTAGAAGAGACAGGTGTAATAATAAGCAGTTAAATAGCATATTGGCTGTCAGATAAGAATATTATAGCATAGAGTTAAGAGACAAACAAAATTTCCTTACTTTTACAAGCTTTTACCTTGATTCTGTACGTGATACTACCAAGGTTTTGCCAGTGATTGGAGCTAGAGATACAAAGAGCTGAAAGTAGCTTGTTCTCTGAAGAGTGGAAGTGGTCAGTCTTCCTGAAGAAGACAGGAGGATCAGGAATGTACATGTTTTTTCAACCTCTGAAATCACTTTCATTATGGTCAGTTTTTGTCTGCCATCTTACCTGAGGTCCTTTCCTTTATGAAAATTTCTAGATCAGGGAAGATTTCAGAGATTAGAGAAGGCAATCATAAAAGCAGTTATTTTCCAGAAGAAATACATTTTAAAAGTAATTGTTCTACATAAGAACATAGCAAATGTACAAATGTAAAGGTCAGTTCTTTTCCTTTCTGTGCAGCTTTAGAAAGCAGGCCTATTTCTGCTCATCTTAGTTAGTCTGTCAGTGATTCCTTTGTTCTAGAAATATTTGCATCCAGTTTTGCTTCTACTGTTTCTGTAGATTTCAAACTAAGTATATAGCTGCAACTTTCACATATTCTGTATTCTCTAGTACCCTAGATACTAAGGTTCAAGAAAGGATTAAAAACTGGGTTAAAAACTGGCTGCATGGTCAAGCCTAAAGAGCGGTGATGAATGGAGTTAAATCCATTTGGCAGCTGGACACAAGCGGTGTTCCCCAGGGCTCAGTATTGGGGCCAGTTCTGTTTAATATATTTATTAGTGATCTGGAGGAGTGGATCGAGTGCACCCTCACTAAGTTTGCAGATGACACCAAGCTGGGCGGTAATGTTGATCTGCTGGAGTGCAGGAAGGTTCTACAGAGGGATCTGGACAGGCTGGATCGATGGGCTGAGGCCAATTGTATGAAGTTCAACAAGTCCAAGTGCTGGGTCCTGCACTTGGGTCACAGCAACCCCATGCAGTGCTACAAGCTTGGGAAAGAGCGGCTGGAAAGCTGCCTGATGGAAAAGGACCTGGGGCTGTTGGTCAACAGTCAGCTCAATATGAGCTGGCCGTGTGCTCAGGTGGCCAAGAAGGCCAACGGCATCCTGGCTTGTATCAGGAATCGTGTGGCCAACAGAACTAGGGAAGGGACTGTCCCCCTGTACTCCGCACTGGTGAGGCTGCATCTTGAATATTGTGTTCAGTTTGGGGCCCTTCACTTACAAGAAAGACATTGAGATGCTGGAGCGTGTCCGAAGAAAAGCAACGAAGCTGGTGAAGGGTCTAGAGCACAAGTCTGATGAGGAGCGGCCGAGGGAACTGGGGTTGTTTAACCTGGAGAAAAGGAGGCTGAGGGGAGACCTGATCACTCTCTACAACTACCTGAAGGGGGCTTGTAGTGAGGTGGAGGTCGGTCTCTTCTCCCAAGTAACAAGGGACAGGACAAGAGGTAACAGCCTCAAGTTGCAGCAGGGGAGGTCTAGGCTGGATATTAAGAAAAAAATTTTCACCAAAAGGGTTATCAAGCATTGGACCAGGCTGCCCAGGGAAGCATTGGAGTCACCATCCCTGGAGGTATTTAAAAGTCATGTAGATGTGGTGCTTAGGGGCATGGTTTAGTGGTGGCCTTGGTAGTGTTGCATTAGGGTTGGACTTGGTGATCTTAAGGGTCTTTTCCAACCTAACTGATTGTATGATTCTATGATTATTAGGGGACCATTTCCTTCCAGGTAACTTATTTTGTAGTGTCTCATGTTGAATCCACAAGTCCAGATGTACCAAACCCACAACTTTTGGCTGTGTTTCATTTATATGGCTTGATTTCAACCGTGTTTAACTAAAATTAGATAACTGAATTCAGTTCAGAAATTTCTGCTTGTTCAGCCAAACTACAGCTTAGTGAAACTGATTTAAAAATACGCTGGTACTGCCAGCAAAATGAGAGTTATCATCGTCACTGCTCTGCATACTATTGAGGCTTTTCCTTTAATTTCTTTCTGGCTATAGTTTAAACTTTTGTGACCTTTACACATCATTCCTCTCTCAGTTGGGTATGATTTTATATGTTTACCAGGTTTAAATTCATGTCATACAGGACAGATACACTTCAAGAAACTCAGGGTAACAATCCTTGCCTGGAATTTCATCAGATTTGTATGTCTGTTTGCACTTTGGCTTAAACAAGTAACAATTTAACAAGTATTCTTTACCATAACTAAATATGCCTAGTTTTAATAAAGAAAAACAAAAGAGCTACTAATGCAATTACTAACTTCACTGTGGGTTACTGCTCTTCCAGTGCCCTGTTGGTCTACATTGATAGGGGGATAATTGGTTTACGTGCTAAGAAAGCTGATTATGTTGCCCAGACCCTTAGAGGTCTGAGCAGGGGGAGGGTCTGAAAGATGTAGACCAGAAGGATCCCCATGTGGGAAGATACCTATGACCTGTCCAAAATCTTCTTTAGCTTAAAATCTACTTTTCTCTTACATACTTCCTTTCCCATCATGTTCCATTACTTATAAATGCTAAATATTATATGTACTGCTGTTTCATCTTCCAGAGAAAAGCAAATTGGAGAAACCAAATACATGTTAGAAGGGCTGGAGTGGCTGGGGTTGAGCATGGGACACAGCAGCCTGAAGCCCAGACAGAAAGAGGGAAGATCATGGACTGCAGCCAGTGAAGGCTACAGCAAATCAGGAGAGGTCAGAGTTGTAATTAGCCTAGTATTTGTGGGAGCCAGAGTCTCATTTTCTTGACCTCTGTCCTCCCACACAGGCAATTTGGAAAAGAGTAATACTGTAAATGATTGCCTGAAAAAGCAGGACCAGGAACTGCTATTCCCAGCAAAGCTCCAGTGTAACACAGAAGGAAGTCAGGCCTACCTCTGTGTGTTAATTCAGGTGAAGCCCCACTGAAATGAATACTTAAAGCCAATCAGGCCAGACACTCCAAGCACAAAGAAGAAGAGGAGTTCTAATACGTTTATATCCTAACCATTGACCTGCTGTGACAGATAGACTTTAGTCTGTCAGTTCACATCTAGTTAAACTATGAAAAAAATTCAAATTCTGTTGCTTCAAAGGCAGAGTGAGCTTGATACTGTCTGATATGTCATGCTGGAATAGCTGACATGCAAATCAGGATCCAAAACATTTGCTCTTTTATGCTTAGCCAGGTGCAGGCAAGATCAAAGAGGCCCCTAAAACCTTTGATTTTATTGAGAGGAAATTGGGAAATTTGTCCAGAGCTTATAGAAGGGCAGAGGGGACCCTGAGTAGAGAGATGGGCAAGAATGCAAAAGGCACAGTGATAAAAAAAAAAATCTAGACACCTTTTTCCTCACCAAAATGATATTTCTTAGTTAACGTTGCATTAGTGAAATTCTGAAGAATCTTTGATTGATGCCTTTGATATGGTGATGAGGTCTCTCACAACTTCATCTTCAAAATTATTAACAGAGTATAAAGGACTGGGATAGGAAGGTCTTTGGATACCACAGGCCATAGGGTTTTTCTTTTGGTTGATACTAAGTGTCCTAGGGGGTCAGAATACCAAGTATGAAAGTTGCCTAAAAGACTGGGGTTTTTCAACTGATAGACCACCAAGAGAAAGACACAGGGAAGTAAGATAAATGTTTTTATGTTATAAATTATCCAGATTTTTAACCACCTACTCAATTGTTATGGAGCTCAGAATAGGTATATTTTGCTTATTGCTTCTTCTAAACTAACAAGATTTTCAGTCTTTTAATAAATATTGTCTTGAGCAAACTTTGAATCATACTCTTGTATTTTGGATTTACAAGTAGAACAGTTTCAGGGGTGAAACAGCACTCAATTTCTAACAGGGTTAGACCTTAAAACATTAAATCTTAAAACCTTAGGTGCTAAACCTTGGTGCCTCCCACTTGGCATTAGACAAGAAAGCAATAGACAAAAAAGTGCTCTCTCTTCAGTATCTTGTTACACGAGCAAGGGCTAAAGGACATAAATAAGGGTTTAACTAGCACTAACACAGGATATTATACTAAAAATACTCTCAAGAATGCATTGAAATTTGCTAGACTGCTAGCTTTGTCTCTGCTAGCAGTGACAAGCAAGAATAGGCTTTTAATGGAAAAATCGATAAATGGTAACCAATAGTGTTCATCCAAATCTGCATTATATGAGCTTTTATTTAACATGCAAAGACTAAGAAAATATACTAGAAATTTCTAATGACTTCCTAAAATATTTGTCCCTTTTATCTATAAAGAGGCACTTTAATGGTCCACTTTTGTGTGTGTGTGATTGCTGGAATGTATTTTGTCTTAGAACAGCACTGCGAGGCAGAGAAAGTACATTTTTCCTCACTTGCCAAAGGAAGCTGAAAACAAACATCCGTGGTGCATTTCATGTCTTGATTTTAGCTCAGACTTTCCATATTATTTAAATGCAAGTGTACACCATGGCATGAAATCTAGAAGCGCAATATGATTTGCTCTAAGTTTAAGTGTCTGCACTACAAGAATCTCCACAAAATGTCTGAACTCCTACTAGAGTCAATGGAGAACTAGTCAGTGCAGGCAGGGAACTCAGGGAGGCTTTCAGTTGACCAAATGTGTTTCCCTTAGGATGAGATAAATTCTGCTCTGTCTGCGTTTGACCGTACTGGCTCGTTGATTTAACTGAACAGTAGAACCTGTCTTTATGTGAACATTTCTACTGTAGACACCTAAAGTTTGATCAAGAGCTGAACCCTGCCCCAGGTAAGGGGGAAAAGATAGAACGAGGCTAGCCCTTAATGCAACCCCCAGCGCATCGCTATGGCATCACTGCATCCTGCCCGAGTCCGTCACAATATTCAGCAACGTCCCTTTTCGGTGCGTCGCGTGGCTGATCGGGAACGGACACGTCAGCCAATGACTCTGTGGCTAGTGTGGAAGGTGCAGTGGCCCTGCATCGCCTGCGGCACAGACCGCTGGGGTCTGTAGGTAGCCGGAGCTCAGGCTGCCTCATCCTTTGAAAGAGGTGGTCACAGGCCAAGTCGTGAGCTGGGCAGATGAAGGGATGAAACTCTGTCAGGAGGTATTGTGGCCGTTACCCCACGCTCTGCCCTGTGAGATAATAGAGACCTAAACAGAGTGATTCAGACCAGATCCCACGGGAGGCAGGCCCTGAACTCCTTTGGGATTTTGTCTCCACGTGAATTGTTCCAGGTTACGTAGGAAGTCTTTGAGGCAGAATAGAAACAAACACTGGTATCTCAAATCTTAGGCTAATGTTTTGACACCTGGATCTTCCATGTTAAAGTGTCTCCTGAATGTTTTTTATTTTTCTGAAATGCATTAATTTAGTACTAACATGAGATTAAGAAACAAAACTTGAACTGGCTGTTAACTCTTTACCTCTGTTTTCACTGTAACAGGAATCATTTTGAATTCTGCCATTTTATTAAGGAGCACTGATTTGTCTCAAAAAGAAAATGCTGGGTGAGGGAGAAGGAAGAGAGACAAAATTATTGCCAGTTTTGGTTTAATTTCTACTGGAAAAATACCTTTTATATCGTGCCTAAACAGGAGACTATTGGAGTATACTTGAAACTTTAGAAAAGATTAAGAAAGGTGTAATTACTGATTTGTTCTCAGTGATGGTTGTATATTGATGCCCTAATTACTGAGAGGGAAAAGTATTACTTTTAAACCTCTCATCATATCCATTTTTTCCTCCTGTGCGTCTACATAAATGCATCCCTACTGTCACAATCAAGTCTAACTGATTTCTGTGTTTTGTACAGTAGGAAATATTGTCTTCACTTAGCACTAGGAACACGGAGTTCTCTGTCTTCAGTTATGGAAGAAAGAGATGTAAAAACTATTATTTCCTGGGTTGCTTGCCTGGCTAGGATTAGAAGACCAAGTCTATCATATTTGCCTTGGAGGAAGGTAAATCCCAAAGAGGTATAAACCTGCAGGGTAAGTATAGGTTAAATCCATTTTCAAAGTCACTTCATGCTGTCAGCACTGATTTTTCTATTTACTTCAGAAGTCAATAGATATTTAGATCACTGGAGATTGGATTTAAAATCGGTTTCATGTGATAGAAGCTCTGTAATATGCATAACAGGGTATTGCTATAGAGTCTTGGGCCAAGGCATCTTGGTTTTATCTGCTATATTAATCATGAATCTTTTTTTTATAGAGAACATCTATATTGTTGCTATAGGAATGTGTAAGCTGGGCCATTGTAAAGGCTGCGGCCAAACGTGTTTCAGATGGTTAAGCTGATTTTCCTAATATTAGAAAAGGATTTTATTTGAAAAGCTATGATATGGAATAGAGTAGGAAATAATTACATCTGTTGTTATGTAATGTGCAATTAATTTTGTATCTAATATCAAATATAATTCTTCATTAAAGTCAGGTCAGTCCTGTATTATAAAATATAAACCGACATTTGAGAGAGTGGTGGGTTTTTTAATGAAAAATAAACATCGTTATTTGGAATATTGTTTTTAACAAGATAAAAAGATTTAATTCCTCATCCATGAGAGAAAGCTGGTATTATTTATCTTTTATTGGATATATTTTTTTAAACTGGCCATAACCATTAAAAGGACTTGAAATCCAACACAATAGCAAATGCAACAAAATTAATTAATTTTAATAATTTTACTTCAATACAGTAAAATTATTTAAGTTTTTGTCCTGTCCACTACAGCTGATATGCAGCTGCCTAGCATGAATAATATTCTATAGACATCTGTGGCAGTTAAAAAAATCCAGGAATTATGAAAGCTATGCCAAAATGGTGAAACTAATGGAGCCTGCTAATTCATTTTATACAATAATGCAATGACAAGTGACAATTTGACCATGCATTTTAAGTGAGTACTCATTTTTACTTGTAATTTCATATGAATACCCATTCAAGTGTTTAAAGGAGGGTACTGTATAGAACAGCCATTATAATATTTGCTCTGCTGTAACTATATTTTAAGGACAATTTTTTATCTTGCATTTTAATTCATGTTAAATGTCAGTCTGTTACTTGATGTTTTAGCTGATATTTGTCACTTTAGCCTTCTTCTTAATAGACACCTTGTTTATCATAAAGATGTATGCTCTGTATTACTGAGCTGCATACAATCATACAGATTTATGATCTAGATATTTGTTTGTCACATACACAGAAGTTGTTTTACAGATCAAACAGCTTCAAGTTATTGCCCTGATTTAAGGCATTCTACTTAATACAATTCTGCCCAAGTTAGTGCTCCTTCAAGACATCTTCAGGGCAACTTTTATTTCTTGCACTGAGAAGTAATTCAAATCTTGGTTAGTTTAAACACTAACACAAACCAAGAAAATGACTGTAAATCTTTGTAACAGCTAGAGGTAAGGCTGAGCCACCCTGGAATGCTACTAGCTGTAATCAAGTCATAGAATCATAGAATCATTTAGGTTGGAAAAGACCCTTAAGATCATTGAGTCCAACCATTAACCTGACACTGCCAAGTTGTCCTGGTTTCGGCTGTGATCATTTTCTTCCTAGTAACGGGTATCGTGCTGTGGTTTGGATTTAGGATGAGAAGAATGTTGACAACACACTGATGTTTTAGTTGTTGCTAAGCAGTGTTTATACTAAGTCAAGGACTTTTCAGCTTCTCATGCCACCCCACCAGCGAGTAGGCTGCAGGGCACAAGAATCTGGGAGGAGACACAGCTGGGACAGCTGACCCAAACTGGCCAAAGAGATATTCCATACCATATGACATCATGCCCAGTATATAAACTAGGGGGAAAGCTGGCCGGGGCCGCTGCTCAGGAACCGGCTGGGCATAGGTGGGTGGGTGGTGACCAATTGCTTTGTATGTCACCTTTTTTGTATATTCTAATTCTATTATTACTATTATTATTATTATTATTTCCCCTTCCTTTTCTGTCCTATTACACTGTCTTTATCTCAGCCCATTGTGGCAGGGAGTGAGCGAGTGGCTGTGTGGTGTTCAACTGCCTGCCAGGTTAAACCACGATGCAAGTCCACCACTAAACCATGTCCCTAAACAGCACCTCTACATGTCTTTTAAATGCAAGTCATTGAAAGCTTGATTAAAAGTGGAATACAAATAATGTTAGAGTTACAGTAGCATACTTGTTTTATACACATCATGTCAAAGAAGCATCTCAACTCACCCTTGCAATGCCTTTGTGTGAAGGTGATTAGGAAATCATAAATGTAATATAGAGGAATTAAATTCAGTGTTCATGACAGCTCTACTCAGAATGATTTAACACATAGTACTAGTGACAGCCACCACTAACATAACAAGGGAATCTTGATATTAATTTAATATTAACATGATATGGTTCTCTTTTCCCCTCTTACACCTTTTCCCTGTTTAGTATATGAATAAATTCAATTAACATAATTTGAGCACTCAGATAGCACTTTGCAGGCTCAGAAGCCCTTTGCAAGAAATGTTGACTTTCTATGGCAACAGGGCCAAAAAGGGGTTCCGCCTTCTCACTAGAACCTTTAGGCACAAGAGTTAGGATAGTAACAGTTATGGTCACCTTCATTTCACTTCAATAAATTCAATGACATGCATTCCATTTGCTGATATGGAACTGTTGAACTATTAGGACTATAAAATAATCCTGTATATTGAATTTGTGGATTTTCTGCTTTGAAATATGGATACTTTGCTACTGGTTTATTGGCAATTAGATCCAATATAAAGAACTGAATCTCAAGATATTATGAAGGACTAACTGTACAGGAATTGCATAAGTGACTAAAACTAGTTTTTCAAAGTCCACATTAACTCCTTGAATTGATCTGTATTTGGCAAAAATTTTTATCTTGCGGATATGGTTTTAGAGTAGAAAAAGAATGTGTTTCACCTTGTTCCTGGTACACAGTGGAAAATGGTCCAGAAAATTCCCATATTGCCCTGATTTAAGGCACTCTACTTAATACAATTCTGCCCAAGTTAGTGCTCCTTCAAGACATCCCAGGGCAACTTTTATTTCTTGCACTGAGAAGTGTTTCAATTACTGCTGCATTTTTTTCCTTTGATACCTTTTCCACACTGGGAACTTTTTAAAGGCATGCCATTATGCATATGTCTATAGTGGATAGCTAGTACTTTTAACTGTGTTTCTAGGTAGGAGTAGAAGAGCAACAGGAAGACTCTTACAAAGGTGCAGGATCTCCATGGGGTTTCACAGACTCCTGTGGAAAAGGAGAGCTACAACCTCGTGTTCTTACCTGCAGTACTGCTTTTCCTTCAGAAAAGGGTATAAAGTATTTAACCTGGGGAAACTCTTGCAGGTCCTGGCTCCCATAACAGAATTTTCCCTTTAGTGAAAAAGAACAACATGGTCCTTTGAGGAATTTCCACCTTGTCCTACAAGTCATCTGTGCTGAGTTGACAACTTGTTTCACCACATTTATGGTGATGTTAAATAAGGTCATTCAGAAAATGTAATTGTGCTGGTGTTAAAGTAAGTTAACCCTGATGTATTATAATATTAAAATATTCCAAATTTAAGAATTGTTGTTACTTATATCTTTACATTTAAGGATGGAAAACTACAATCTCTGCTAGATCATCATATAGGAAGAACTGTGTAAGACACACTACATTTTTCTTCTAGATTTGAATCATAAAATACAGTTATTCTCACTGATAGGGCTTTGTTCTGTGTATTTTCACACCGAGGTTAAGTATTTCTGAGTAATGTAACTGCCCTAGAGTAGTGTGGGTGTGGGTGTGCATGTGGCCAGGGCAGGAAGGAGTACGTATTTCAGAAGAGGGTTTAGCATGTCTTCTTCCAAAATATATAAAATAGGTATCTGTTCATTCAAAATCCTGTCATCATAGTCATGGAAAGACATTCAGAATTAATTCAATGCAAAATCTTTCTTATTAGTTTCAGACTTCTAGCAGCTGGAGCAGGACATTTTCATTTTGTATGAGCAATTCTCATTCTAAATGAATGGAATATGGATCAGTGTTTCCATATTAAGAGATGGTTCTGCCACAGCTCATCTTTTCCATCAATAATAGATTCCTGTCACCCCTGGCAGTTAAGAAATCCGAGCTGGTACAGACTGTTTTCAGATATGTTTCAAAATGAAACTTAAGCAAAGGTTCTTCTGTTGGTAGTTTGAATCATTATTTGACTTTACTCAGTTTGCAGATGCATGTCTAATACACAAGCATTTTTACAGTGTACTTGATTAATTCTTTAAGTTAGAGATCGTCTGTTCACCATCGCTCGGAGGCAGATTTATTGGAATGGGCTAAAGTCCTTTCTTCTCTCCTCACAGCCTACCCCATTAGCACTGTCAGCCTTCATCATGATGGTGAAAAAAAAAATCTGTACGACAATGTTTCTCCCATAGCTACATCATGACAGTTAAAGCCTATCAATAACAATGCCTTGATTTATTCAAAACACTTTTAATTTTCCGTTAAAGCTTAATGATACTTCTCCCAGTCTTTTCTTAGCTCTGACGAGGCAAAAGCATGACTACAGTTTATCAGCTAAGCAGTTTGTAGGAATCCCAGAAATATATTGTCTTATATTTGGTTGACATTGTGTGACGCTGCTTTCTTAATGCTGGGGTAATGGGGCTGTGGCTGTGCACTTCTTTCCCCCTCTCCAGGCTGATTTACGAACTCGGGAAGGCTCGCTAGCCCTTCGCGTAAGTGTAACGAGCTGGGCAGTGAAGCGCCCCTTGTCTGTGCCAGGAACTCTTGCACAGCTAAGACAGGGAGATATGCTGTGCGTCTCAAGGATTCCTGCTGCCCGGCAGAGGCGGGGGACGGGAGTAGAGATAGCCACTTCTCATAACAACCTGCAGCCAGTGCTCTCTCATAACAACCTTGAGACATCACAGTCCTCCCCTGACGGCCTTGGAGCATCCCATATCTATGTTTCAAGTTATTCTCAAACAGTCTCAGAATTTTCCAGCACAGCTGAGATTCCAGCAATTTGTTGATTGCAAAAGTCAATGATCTCCCTAATCTATAAACAGCAGTACTAAGTGAGGCCCTTTGAGCTCTCCTGGACCACAGTGGGCTGCAACCAGCATCTCCCTCTGAGCGGGATGCCTCTCAGAGCTCGCAAGCTTTCTGGTTTGCAAAAGTCAGAGGTCTGTCACCAAAAGCCGACATGACCTGGGCTGGTACTCCCCGCTCCTTGAGGCTCAACCCTTTGCCCATTGAGAAAGATGCCAAAGCATTCAATGTGAATATTTTCACTGACCTCGAGGGGAATTTTTAACAGATATACCTCTTTTACTCTTTTACTCTCTTCTATGTGTGTCTTCTTGCATGCGCATGTACTAACCTGAATAGTCTATAGTAAGTATATTATAGCAAGTATATGATAAGTTATTACTTTCAATTTCATACTTAAAATTACTGTTGTGAATTTTATTCAACTGTGAATGAATTTAGGCTGCTATTATACTCATAATCCCTTTAGATATAAACCGTTGACCAAGTCTAGGACTAGGAGTTGATCCAGCCGCACCTAGTCTCCAACAGGAGTTTAGAAAGCAGGGGGGTCTTCTCCGAACCTCGTGACTCAGCAGGAGGGTCTCCCCTACTTTTCCACATTCCCAATCTTTGCACAAATCACAAGAAATTAATTCTAACTCGATTTTTCTTTGTAATATTTCTTTTTATCCTATTACGATTTCAGTCTTTATATACGTAAGTTCAGTCTGATTCTAGCTTAATTTTCCCGAGTGCATTTCATCCATGTACTAAGTAACAGAGTGAACTTCGCCATCGAATTCTGTGAAGTCGCACTCTCATATAAATTTCTGTTAAATCATTTGTCTATTGCTAATACAGTTGGAGGTGATTCTTTAAGCGATCTGAACCCCTTCTCTCTCATTCTGCCCCCCGTGACAAAGGGTGTCTTTCTGACCGCTTGGTTGTTTTCTAACGGATTCCCAGCATATAGAAGCACACACATAATTCAGAATCAGCTTTGCAAGCATTTTCACTGTCCTTGGAGTCACCATGGTGTTGTTCTACCAGTGGCTGGTCTCTGATCAGTACCATCAGGGAGCAGCAATGGGCCAAGCTGCAGAAGAGAAACATCTGTAGGGGCCAGAATGGAAGTGGAGACTCCAGGACACATGTAAATCTTCAGAGGTGTTCCTTACAGGACGGCTAGGTCACAGCAGAATTTTAATCAAACAGAATGACCCATATCTGTCCTTTGCATAAGTGAGAAAAACTATGCTGAAGTCCATGGAGTTGATTCAGGATTAAATGTAGCCTGTGAAACAAAATGAGGTAGAGTCCCAGTGCCATAAAAAGTTAAAGTAGACTTGTGTGGTATGTACCTAGATTCTTTATGGCAGCAGGTGTACAGTCCCAGGAAAAGAGCCAAGGACTTTATAAGGACGCCTCTCAACTATGCAAAACAGATGAGAACCCCTTCCTAGCAGTAAATAAACTTGCTCATCTTGCGTCTGAGTCATCAAAACTTGTCTGTCGGTGACTTCTAATTGAAGGTCTTTTAACTCTTTGTCCTTATTCTTGCCTACTTTTCCTATTAGTAAAATGTAACAAGTTTATATAAATAATTAAAATAATAATACATATGCAGAAAAATGCATTCCTATTTTTACAGGGAGGATCTGACAAAAGAATTCCTTCCTGAGCTTTTGTCTGCAATGGTATTGTTATCGGTCAGCTTTTTTGCTTTTTCTTATGCATGCACACAACCGCTCTTCAGAACATGATCAATTCAGGTCTTAAAATAACATTTCACCTAAGTTATTCAGCCCAGCAGTCTGAATATTCACATGAGAAGAAGGACATTTCCAGTGATGTTGAATGCTGAGGTATTTATGCTATGGGTTAGCATGCATATTAAAAGAAAAGTTTGGGAAAGACAAAAGGCTGCTGTTGTGCCTTTAGATTTCTGAGAAATTATTTTTAACCAATCCACCATTTTTATATACTGATATACGTAAAAGGTTAACACTACTTCAGGCGTAGAGATTAAGGGGAAAGATCATAAATCTTGTGATGGAGAAGCTGATGGTGGTCTAAAAGGACTTATTCTCCAACCGCTTTGCGGATCTGAAGACTAACACAAGGACACAGTATGTTACAAAAGGGAACTAAAATGTTCCTTGCCTTCCTGCCTGCTGCTCCAATTGGAAGCCAGGGATGTTTTTCAGCCAGAAAGTCTTTGCCTGCAGGGGAACATTAGATTATGAATCTGTTTTGTCATGAAAAGCCTACGTCTTTGCTAAAAGTTCTGGAGATGGTAATGGATTATCATAACTGTTCATTTAAATTTGTTTTGTCCTGATCACATAATGAACGACAGAATGTTGCAGCAGAAACATGTACACGGCAGATCGTCCATGTATACATCAGGCTCACTGAATGTAAAAGAAGTTTGCTGTCAGAGTCCTCAGCTGTATCGACAGTTTGGGATGTGATCACCACTTGGCCTGTGGGAAGCGTGAGTGTTGCTGCTGAAGCTCACTGTGATAATGCCTGTGCTGTCGAGGTACAGACCGACTACGCATGTTTCTGTGATCTCTGCTGAGATGCGTGTACCTGTTTCTCAATGCATACAGCGCATACTCTGCTTTGCACAATTCTGTTAGCAGAGAGCTAAACCTGGCATGATTGCTACAGAGGCTTCTCTGGCAAGAATTCCTGGCAAGAATTTTAAGGAAGGGTTTGCTTGCAATTAGCTGATAGAAGGTTATAATCAATGATTACTTGCAGCAGAGAGCATAGTAACTGATTGTCAAGCTGTAATGGGAAAAGAAGATGGTATTTATGAAGAGAAACTAAGTATTATGTTGTGATTGTTCTTTATTCTCAAATGTTTACAAAATTAGAAAATTACAAATGCTGTGGTTGGTGGTGTTGCCTTTGACCACTTTTTAGTTAGCGTTAACCATGTCTTTTAAGAAAAATATGGGAAATACAGTTAAAATGTTGTGTAAAACTATTATAGATTTGATTTTGTGCATCACCATGGTGAAAGTCTGGTTCTATCTCTGCTAATGGGCAGTTTATTGGTAAAGACTTATGGTATGAAAATAATTGCTTCTGGATGAATCACTTTTAAAAAGTCCTTGGCAAACCAGCTATCACAGAGAGTTAGATAACAAGGACATACTGGGGCCTCTCTGTGGTATGGTCTGGGCTGTGTCGGAAGCGTGTGCCCACACTCGGGAGCTCTGAGTTCAGATACCATTGAATGTGGGCAGATTACGGTAAGATAGCTAAATAGTTTCCACCCCTATCCGTCTGTTCCACTTCTTTCCTGAAAGCTTGTATTTCCATGATAAGGGGAGGTAAAGAGCCTGAAAGTGCCTTTAAAATTGCATGGGCTGAAGGTGGAGAAGGTGGCCGAGTTGCCTATATTCCTCTGTGAAATGTGTGTCACCCGACAAAAGGGAGGAAGCAACTGAAAACCGAACAGCATCTGAAGTTCTGCACAGCCTTCGTTTCCCCTCTGGTACAGGCCAGATAGATCCTGTTTCGTTTATTATTAGAAGTCCTGCTGAACTTCTGGAAATTGATATCAGGGAAGAACATATTTTGTGTGGAAAAGTGCTGTAGAATACCAGTGAGGAGAGCGTGACTGCAAATGACAGTGGGAGTGTTTTTATTTCATCTAAGTTTGAAATAGAGCAGGATAGACTGCTGAAAGCAACTCTAGCAATGCAATATCCAGTATCGGGAGAACAAACTCCTTTTGTTTCCTGACCTCGGCCTCATCAAACAAACCAAGAGAAAAGTGTTATTGAGCTGGAGGAATCTGTTTACTGGAAAGAATACCGAGGCTCTACGATGGCATCTCACAGCACAAAAGATGTTGGAACAGAACAGGCATATTCTGGAAAAGAGAAGTAGCAACGATGCACAGATGACAGCAAAGTCAATGGAAAATGAACTTGCACGAACTACAAAGTAAACCATGCCAATAATTTTTATTCCTTTATTTAGCTGACAGCTGTACCTAAAATTGATCTCAGTTATACTGATGTAAGAGGTTTTAAGGACTGTTTAATTGACGTGTGCATTTAATTCTGTGTGAAATGTCCCAGTTAAATATGCTTGTGCCTTCAAAAATGCATGATGTGGTTGAGTGAATAATAGTGAAATATACCTATTCAAAATTAATGTTCATTTTCTCTGTTGTAGAGTTAATTAAGCTAATTGTTTCTTAGTGCTTTCCTGCAATGAGCTCTGGAAGCTCCTGATCATCTTGCTGTGATATCAAAGATTTTCTTTAGCATTTGTGCTTTGTTTTCCCTACCGAACAGGCTTCGGCATATGAATATTATTATACTTTATATCTTGATGTCCATTCTTTGGTATATGTATTTCATCATCTAAGCTACATACTTTGCCTCTTGACTGGATGATACACTTCAAAACAGGAAAAATATAGTGTATCATAAATAATGAATTTTCACATTAGATTCTTGTATTAATTTCCTTATTTTTATTAAGCTTTATGACTTTTCTGGAATTTATTACCACTTTTGAATACTTATAGATTAGTCTAAGTAACAGCAGCCAACTGAATTATCTGCTTTTATTCAAAATCACTTCTATTACTAATAAAAATATAAATATATTAAGTATGATCCTACAAATTCTATCCCAATATATTATCAAGTCTCTAAGAAGTATGTACAAAAAGACATAAGACGAAAATAAATTTTTAAATAATAGCCCAAAAGTTATAAAATGCAGTTCTGGTTTATATCTTTACCTGTAGCAAAAAAAATTTGCTATAACTTACAAGATGGAACTCATCATCTGAAAGCAATGATACACTTTGCCTTTTCATAGACCCATTTCATCCTGCGGGTGAGCTACACGCAGACCAAAAAATTACCAGCTTCAACAAAACGTGTGCAATAAATCATGCGACCCTTCCCCACACCTGCAGAAAGAGTTGGGTAAGCAGTTGAATCTTGCAGGGTGTCCTGAAGGTCGTCATCTCAACCTCAGGTTCTCCTGCACCAGAGCAGTGAAAGCAGGTGTCCCACATACCTCGTCTTGTTCACCCTGATGTGACAGGCTGCCTTTTTCATTTGACATAGTTCCTTCGGCATGCCTGACAGTGTTATGTCCTCTCAGGCTCTTGAGGAATTTGTTTATCTAGGAGAAAAAAAAAAAAAAAAAAAAAATCAATTAACTGTAGCTCCCCTGCAGATCCCCGACGGGCTGGGACGTGATGCGTTGATAGACTCAAGGGATCAACCCAGTCTAAGCAGCGTGTCATTTTGTCAGGCATCTAAGCAAACAGATGTAGGAGGTGTACAGTTTTATAATTTCTGTAGTTAGATCTGACTTCTGCAAACCCTTTCTTAGTGTCTGAAACTGAACATCCTCTTGATATTTAAATTCTGAATGTTACTGTCTCTCCTGACCAGCACCGATGTCACAAGCTGAAATCTCAGATCCCTGCTGAAACAGCACTGCCAGTTGGTTGGATTCTGAACAGATTTTAATCCTTCAAATTTTATTTTTGTGCTCGTTCTCTTTTCACAACCTGTTCTCCTCCCCCACTGCTGCAGAGTCCTGTTATTCTGGATTATACATGGCAAAAGAACGGAATGGCAGATGGGACTGCTCCATATTTAATGCCTCCAGGGAGCAGAAGAATGCAAGAGTGTGCAGAGCACGTGTGGTCCAGCAGCGATCTGTCCAGCCAAACCCTCAGAAACGTGGGAAGCCAGTGCCCCAGGAGGGAGAGTCACATAGGCAGAACAGCTCAGCGGGCCACGCTTCTGGTGCAGGAAAACTCACTATTCCCTTATGAATTTATGAAGCACTCGATCTGATATTTTGTAAATGGGCTCAGAGGGTGGGGGAAGGTTTGGAAGGGAAGGCATGTGAAGAGGGATACCGTCACCTCCCTGTTTCTCCCATGCTGGTGGGAGGTGATACAGAGGATGGGCACTAACGGTGCAAAAACTAGATTGTAGCTGTATTGAAGCTTTGAAGCTGCAGTGTGATCTACGCACTTATTTACAGAGACACTGAGAGTAACACATTTTGTATAATGACCTGCTTTATCTTGTTCATATATCCCTTGTCCCCGGGTGTTGTTGCATTGTTTAGTGATCCGCACAAAATCTGACTTTTGCCTTAGAAGCAGTGATTTGGCTGGTGAGACAGGGTAATGCAGAACCCTGAGCAAGCTGTACAGATGGAAGACCTTTTCCCCTCCCAATATACTCTTCAACTTTCAAGACAGTCTCACTCTAAAGAGAATTTTTCCCCATCTTCAGTCTGCTCTGTCTCGCTAGCTTCACTTGCTGGGAGAAAAGAAAGGGACCGAGCTTCTGGGCCAGTCATGAGGGGATGACACGTATTCCTCCCTCAGATGAACAATAGTAGAAAGGAAAGGCAGGCATCTGTCTGCCACACCACACGTTTTTAGTTTTTTTTTTTAGCAGCTGAGATGATTAAGCGTGAGCCTGCAGAGCTAAGTGCCTGAGCAGGAGCTGAAAAGCTTTGGGAAGAGCCCGTGCCCGAGGGTGTGCGTAGGGAGGTTAGTTTGGTGTCTGGACAAGTCTGAACTGTCTCCAGAGTACGCACAAACAGCAGCAGTCTCAGACAGTGGGCAGAAACCAGGAATAAGCAGTGAACAGTTAATGCATCCTACAATGGCAAAGCAAAACCCAGCAGCCCTCTTCTTCCGAGCGCGAGACGCAGTCTGCATTCAAAAAAACCCCGACAAACCATACAGGCCCTTTGTTAATCATCTCTGCTGATCCGCAACAGCTCCTTCAGATAAATGATAAAGTAACTGGTGATGGCCCCCGGCAGGGCAGGACCACCAAGCTTGTGCCCCTGCCCCTGGCAGAGGATCCCGGTGGGGCAGACACTGGTTGCCTGAGCGAGCACTGGTTTTTTAGTAAATGCTCAATTTTCTTTGCCTTCTCTAGTGCCACCTGGTGTCGGTTTCTTGAACAGGGATGAATTTCAAACACTATTTTTTACAAGGCCCCTCTGATATTTTCCGTGTCGGTCTTCTGAAGGCCCAAAGGATCGACCTGCCCGACCTTTTGCATGGACGCAAGCATCATTTCTGCAGGCACACAACGAGGGATCTCCAGTGTTTGGGGGAAAAGCACATGGTCCTGCTAACCGAAGCTCTCCTCCTTTCTGCTGGCCAGATAACTTCAGCTGGATATTCCATATAAACCTGCTTTCACGTTCTTATGCCATCCTCCTTATAACAAAACTAATATTAACATTACCAATTTTACTGTTTCATGCTGATAAGCAGTGGCAGGTTTGTAACACAGCTTACCAATAAGTTGCCGTGCCAAAGAGAGAAAAGGTCTCTGTGCAATCAGACATGAGCTCTGATCTGTTTCAGCGTTGTTCTGTTTTCTACAGCAGGACAATATTAGATTCAGATCCTGGTGCTTGTTTTACCAAATGTCATGTCTCAGTGTTTGTGTTTTACTTGTCCCATTTCTCTCTCTGCTCTGGTACTCTTGTGTTCTCAGGTTGCACTTGTTCAGCTGCAATCTTCTGAAGCCAGCCTGGGTAGAAATATAATCTGGAGAGCTCACCAGCAGAGATCTCTCCCAACAGTCTGTAACTTGTTCTTATCATGCAGCCAAATGGCCTCATGTTTTTATTAAATTACCTTATACAAGACCAACTTTGTTTTAGACATCAGAAATCCAGAGTTTGCTGATTATTTGCTCTTTCTATCATTTCCAGCTGAGAGTTGTATTTTTAAAAATGTTAGCTTTCTCTGGACAGCTTTGCCCATTTCCAAACAATGATTAATTTATCCTTAAAATGTAATGGGTGATTAAATCAGAGAAAATTTGATTAGCAGATGCACACAGTATGTTAGCTGAGCCAGTACTTACTAACATAGTAGCTCCCTTATTACATTAATTTTTTCAAACAGCCTCCTCAGAACTTCTTTCCACTACTCTGCATGAAGATACGTGGAGTCCGTCATCTGGAGTTATAACTACATTGACATATAACAAAAAGGGTCACTTCTCACAAGGATAAGCCTCCCGGTTCCCAACTCCATACTGGAAGAAGCCTTGGCACCCAGGAGCCTCGTCCCCCTGCCCTGCTTTCCACGTACAAGTGCGGGGCCCAGAAGTGAGCGATGCTGGGCTCCCCAGCGACCAGCACCCCCGGCCCACCGGCAGCAGGCTGTACAGCTCTGCTGCAGCAAATGTCAACGGATAAGCACAGGTAAGGCTGTAACACTGTGGTACATCATCAGGGAAATTGCATTTTCTCCTACTTACCCAACCTTTTAAAGAGTCAACACCAGCGTAACACAGGGAGTAAGTACGGGCTAGATAAATGCAGTGGTGGTGGTGTATTATCGTCGCTGAAGAATTGCTGCAGGTCCCTATGATATAGGGCCTTGTGTAGTAACAGCAAATGGAAATTGAGAACCCTGAGCCAAGGCTGAATGCGTGGCAGTACTCCTGCCTCACGTATGCAGGGCAGTCTATAATTACACGGCCACAGACTTTCTTTTTTTCCCAACAGCTTCGGATACTGTGAAGTCCTCCCACGGTAAACATGACTACCTTTCTCTTAGGCAAACGTAACCAGGCACCTGGAATCCTAAGGTGCCCACAACTGAATTTAGGTGCCTCACATTACATTAGACAATTCAGGAAAATTTCTGATTTTCAGCTAACACTAATTTTTCAAGTGTTAGCTCATGTAAGGTTTGCTGTTGAAATTCTTCCTCAAAGACTGTGCTGGAATTTCTCAGTGTAATGTTTTCCATCTTAACTGTTTGATAAACAGTTCTGTCTGGTTTCTGTTGTGTTTCTGTCCAGTCGAGGAAGCAACTGGGAAATGAAATGAACCTGCACAGTATCCTGGGTGGACTTTGCTTTGTTTGATTATTTGATCACATACTTGGTTGTCTCAGTGTCTGTAAAAGGCAGGACAATAATCCTTGCTATTCAGTTCTATAAGAAATCAGAAACAACTGAGGGCAAATCTCAATTCTTCAAATTACCAGGAACTCATTTTGGAGAAAAGATATTCCTAAACAAGATTATTAGAAGACTTTTACACAAAGATTATGCCACTGTTATTATACTCTCTCCCTCATAAAGCAATAGTAATAACTGCAATCATAATCCAGTGAATTCCAATCTTAATGAGAAAAACTATTCTTTCTAAATCATTGGGAACATAGCGTTCACTATTTTTTCTTATACTGAGGATAAGAGAGTTTTCTGAGTTTTAAAATGCTTTTGGCATTAGAAAGATAATAATGACTTCTTTCTGCAGGTTTAGGAAACCTGAACAATCTGTTTGTAACAAATGTATGCTGCTGGTGTGCCTTCTAGAGATGTGCTGAGTACATATCCCTGTCTTTAAATAGAAAGCAGTCAAAGGATAATTGCAGCATTTAAAAACACTGAAAGCATTCTAAGTAGGAAGGAAAGATGATTCTGTGGTTAAAGTACAAGAAAAAGAGAATATCTCTATTATACTCCTGGGCTGGGCAGATATTTCCTTTATAACCTTGGGCAAAACACTTCATCTGTGCCTGTCCACATTTCCATATTTTATTCTGTATACAACGGGGATTCTAACCCTTTTCTGCCTCAGAGAATACTAGAATTGTTTGTGCAGGGATGGACATCCTGAGATGGAAGGTGTTATCTGACTGTTATTATAAATGGAAACACTGGATACAACTACATAGGCTCTCAGTTAAGAGCTGATCTAATCACACAGAGGAAACCCAAGAAATAAAGTCAACAAACCTCTTTCTCAAAGGCTCCAGTTACTATCTGATTGTATCTTTCGTGTATTTATGTCTGTCTCTGGGAGCCTGACTCTCCTAGAAAATGCTTTTAACTGCCACAGAATTGCAGGAGGGAGGAAGTGTTGAGATTCGTTTCTAATCCACCAGCTATTATATTTAAGAAACCTTTGAACAGTATAACACAAAGAAGTCACCTACAGAAAAACTACCCTGCCACAGGACAAAGGAATGTTCCTGCAGGTAGGAGCCAAACGTGGTTCCCCTGCTAAATCACACACCTAAGAATTGGCAAATCTTTGTAGCTCCAGTGCTGCTCTTTTTGTCTATAGCCCCTCTATTGCTACTAGTTCAACAGTGGTAATAATAAACTGTACTTTGAAATGCTACAGCATCCTATAATCTGAGCATCTGGGAGCATGAAATGTAGGCTTGGATTCACAAAGACATTTACAAGCCTAAAACCCATCAATTTTTTAACAGCCATGGGGACACAAAGTCCTACATCCCTTTGTAAATTCAGGCCTTAAAAGTCACTTTGTTAGACCAATTTATTGCACCTCTTAACTTAATAGAATATGGTAGCTTTTTAACCAGGGATAGTAAAATGATTCAATAGCTTAATGCAGGAAGCAGAGAAAAATACGGTATCGACTAATTTACATACATGGGATATTAATCATCAGGCTAGAATGTGGCAGGCAGGAACACTAGGAATTGTTCTTATTCTCTTAAGAAGACTATGGATTGAAATTTGTTTATGTCTTTCCTTACAAATATGTAGTAATATACACAGACTTCTCCTAATACTGTGAATGAAGTCAGTAATTTCAAGAATTGTAATGGAAAAATCTCAGGCTGGTATGAAGTGGACTTTAGGAGATGGATGATCAGCTTCATGAATATGAATGGTTCACTAAAGTGAATAGCAATTTTTCTTCCAATATTTGTAGGAAGATGAAGCTCAAGATGTATTGTGCAGTGGATATTGTTACCTTGGCAGTCATTTTTGTCTGGAAGTATGGTACATATTGTTACAAAGTGACTAATTGCTATACTCAAAGCTTCAGGAAAGAAAATGACTATGTTTTCCTCTATTTTTAAAATTGTTTACCCTATTCATTTAACACAGCTAGAGATATAGCTAATTTCATCATTTTCTTGACTAGTTTATTGGAAAGGAAAAAATTAGTATGAGAAAAACTCTCCAAACACTGAGAGAAGAGCAGAAAAATCAATAAACACTTTAAAAAGCATTATAGAGTGAGATCTTCAGACTGACCCCTTAAAGAGTACACTGCCAGTTCAAATACAATCACAAGACGACATTGCTTATCAGTTTATAAATATTTTTGACATTTAAAACAAAAGCATAGGAAGAAGTGGTTCCTCCTTTGCCAACTGGTTGCCGTCTCTTCTCCCCTGTGATATAAGGAAAAAAACCAAACCTTGACCTTGTGGCTTTCAGCTCACACAGATGTGGGAGTTGCTATTGGCAGGGGAAATAATGCACCTGGGGAAATAAGTAAACAAAGTAAGGTTAATAAAATAAATAAAAAACAAAACAAAACAAACCCCTCTGACCTTATTGCTTTATAATGAAGTTAGCTAAAACAACACCCCCTCCAAAAAAAGAAAATGGATCCAAACACTCCAATTACCTTGTCATTCCTGCTTGCACAGTATTGCAATGCTTTGTAGAGCTTTGTTATTGACTTATGCTATATTTAATGAGTTACTTTTGCCTAGTGATATTATCAAACTTATAGAAATAATCTCCTTGCAAATACATTAGTACATCTTTTTTTGTTGGTCTGCTACATACCATTTTTGTATTGAGTGTCTTATTTTGATAGTTCACACACACACACTGTCTAAGGCTGGGAAAGATCAATAGCCTTTGCTCTAAAATACCAGAGCCAGATATGGTCAAAGCTCCTATTGAAAAGCTGATGCTGTGTACAAAATGAAACATATATTTGGAAATATGAACTCAGTCTTATTACAGAGCTTCATTCTCCAGGCTCCCTTCCAAAATTATTGCTCTGCTTTTTAAAATTAAATAGTTGTCATAAAGTGGCTTTAACTTTCAAAAATATTTTGACAGCATTTTGGGGGGTTTTGACAAAACAGAAGCGTTCTTGCAAAACATTTTCACCGAATCACTTTCTGGTAGAAGAGGATTTGATGTGATTTCTTTACTGCAGCTCCATGTATGTGACATGACTGCGATACTATGGGCAGCACAGGAAGTTAGAAAACGTCAGGTAGTTTTACCGTGCTTGTTGAAAAGCATGTTTTCTGGCTGCAGTTATTGTATTCATTAGAAAGATATACAATGCTGTCCATCCCTGTGTGATCAATAACATTTAATATTGAGTGGGACTCAATGTGTGTGTGTATCTTCATGTTGGAAAGGAATTCTGTTTATGGCTAAGAAGTACTGGGGTGATAAAAATGAAACTTAACAGGTAGTGGAGGCACTACCAGAAGAAAGACAACTGTTCTAAGAAGCAAAACACCAGTACTACTTCCAGTTTATAGGATAGCTAGTATTATTCATCTAAAATTGTTATTTTACCTTAAATATTGAAAAAAAAATCCAAAATAAAAAATGAAAATGTCCTTAATTTTGCCCTTATATAGTTTAAGCCATAGTTTCTGGCACGTCTTCAGTATTTCAAAACACAGGTTTCTTTTTTGATACACATGCCAGTTCAATGGACTTTCTGTAGGTATATGGCATTGTGGAACACACTTCAGCCTCCTCGGTCAGCAGAACAGCTTAAGAGAAGAGTTTTGAAAATGGAGAGATGGTAGGAATACTGTGAAAGTTACAACAAGAAGGCTGCGATGCAGAACTAATGCACTCGGGAGGGTTAAACTGTTTGGATCAAACTCTTTTCATCTGAGCCCTACTTGTGCACAGGGAAAACATCTACCTGAAATCAAGTCACAGCACCTCATCCTAAAACATACGGCTTTTCAAAGGTTAGATCTGTGGGCACCTTTATAACCTTGTAATACTCCCAACTCAGCGTAGCAGGGCTGTAGGCCATTACAGGGTTGCCTATGTTGAAAATACATGCTTAGGTACAGAAGCCAAATGGTGCTGAAGCCAGAAGTGACCCCGTTGCTGCTCCTCCAGGGCTGCCAGACCCCAAGTAAGGCACAGACACTGTCCTCCGCTGTCCCCAGCCACTATAATTCTTGACATTGGTTATATGACACAAAAAAATTATGTCCGTCTGGCACACTGAAATGCTGGAGATGCAGCACGATGCCCTACTGATTTTGGTGTGTCCCACCAACAGCCAGAGCTATCTAAGGTATCGTGCCCTGTAGGCATAACCATAAAGGAGTTAAGGAAACCAGAACAATTAACCCTCAGGTTTTTTATAAGGGTAAGAATCTTTTCTTAGCATTATTGCTTAGATTGAGAAAGCTGAAGACCAAAAGGGAGTATGATGCCCTCCAATCTGATTTCGTGCACAGCGTACACACAACTCAGTAGCTTCTGTGTCAGTTTGTATCTGGTCACTACACCCGTAAGGGAAGGCTGATTTAAAATGTTTGAGATATGGAGAGAGTGCCAAGCTCTTAAACGTATCTCTCTACTGATTGAATATCCTTATTGAATTAAACGCGTAATTTTTTCTAGCCTTATTTTGCCAAGCTTCAGCTTCCATCTCCTGCTGGATCTCATTGTACGTTCTTCTGTTATAAAGCTATTTACTGTCAGAAATATGTTCTTTATGTAGTGGCTCTGAACACAAGACTCTTAAAGCTTCTGTGGATAAACTAAATCCCTTGTAAGTCGCTGTCATACTTTTAAAAGCATGCATTTAACTATGCTAACTGATGGATTTTCTGCACTATGAAAAACCTGAATGGCAATTACTTTTTTTTATTGTCCAATGCTCAGAGGCCAAGCAGCAAGGTGAACTGAGCTTATAGTTATACAGTAAGAAAAAAGAGCTGAGATTTTTTCTTTCTTGCTTTTCAAAAATGAAACCAATTAAGACATGATTCTGCATGTCCATAAAAATGCTGGGGGATATCTTAAGCTGATTTATGTGATCATAGCTGTACTAGAGTTGGTAGAACCACGATAACCTACATACGCTAGCAACGTGCCTTATCAGGATTAGCATGTCTAAGATAGGATTGCAGGATTAATTCTTTTCATTAAGAAAAAAGCAAGGAGTTCTGTGAGCAGCAGAACTAATGAAGCTTAGTTTCCTCTATTTCCCAGTAATTTGCATCCCTTCTGCCTCTTTCTGACTACTTCCCACGTTACTTCCAGAGGCCTCTGTCCCTTACACCTTCAGTTCCTGCATCCTCCATCCGTCAGGCCGGGCAAGAAGTAGCTGGTACTGTAGCTGGTTCAGAGCTAGGTATAGCATGCTATCCAAGGTGTGTATACCAATTAGCCAGTTTGCAAATAGCAAATGCAGTAGGAAGAATTAAGTTCTCCTTACCTTTCTTTTCAAGGGGGCAGTAACTTGGACCTTAAGATTCTCAGCCACTGAGTTCCTTAAAATTTGTATTAACTTAATATCTTTAAGAACTCTATCCCTCTATTAAATTTGATTGAAATTGGTAAAGAGATCCAACAGTTATAAGGAGGCACTGACACACAGAATAACTGTATAAGCCTCATTTCCTTAGGAAAAAGAAGCTAGAAATGAAAGGACACGTTCCCAGTAATGTAACAGAATGGTCAGCTATTACAGTACTTCAGAAGCATAACGTAGGAGGTGGTTTTGCTGCAGTTGAAAAGCTTAGATTAGTAATTGTACTTCTGTTTGCAGGCACACATGAGTGAGCCCATTTTAATGGCATGTTCTTATTGTGCTGCTCCCTAATGTGTCGATTTCAGAACGGTGACACAATTGCCATGGGACCTGGGGAGATGCATCTGCGGGTCCTGAGGGAACTGGCGGATGAAGTGGCGAAGCCACTACCCAGAATATTTGAGAAGCCGTGGCAGTCTGGGGAAGTTCCCACTGACTGGAAAAGGGGAACCATAACCCTTAGTTTTAAAAAGGGAAAAAAGGAAGACACGGGGAACTACAAGCCAGTCAGTCTCACCTCTGTGCCTGGCAAGATCATGGAGCCGATCCTCCTGGAAACCATGCTAGGGCACATGGAAAATAAGGAGGTGATTGGTGACAGTCAACATGGCTTCGCTAAGGGCAAATTGTGCCTGACAAATCTGGTGGCCTTCTACGACGGAGTTACAGTGTTGGTGGATAAGTGAAGAGCGATGGATGTCATCTACCTGGACCTGTGCACAGCATTTGACATGGATGTCATTTACCTGGACTTGTGCACA
Organism: Astur gentilis; assembly: GCF_929443795.1. Classification (NCBI taxonomy): domain Eukaryota; kingdom Metazoa; phylum Chordata; class Aves; order Accipitriformes; family Accipitridae; genus Astur; species Astur gentilis. The sequence continues at coordinate 2,357,285 of NC_064910.1, read as the reverse complement.
GCATTTGACACTATCCCGCAGGACATCCTCATCTCTAAATTGGAGAGACATAGATTTGACGGATGGACCACTCAGTGGATAAGGAATTGGCTGGATGGTCGCACTCAAATAGTTGTGGTCAACGGCTTGATGTCCGAGCGGAGACCAGTGACGAGTGGTGTTCCTCAGGCGTCGGTATTGGGACTGGTGCTGTTTAACGTCTTTGTCAGCGACATGGACGGTGGGATTGAATGCACCCTCAGCAAGTTTGCTGATGACATCAAGCTGTGTGATGCGGTCAACATGCTGGAGGGAAGGGATGACATCCAGAGGGACCTTGACAGGCTTGAGAGGTGGGCCTGTGCGAACCTCATGAAAGTCAACATGGCCAAGTGCAAGGTCCTGCACATGGGTGAGGACAATCCAATGCACAGATAGAGGCTGGGTGATGAGTGCATTGAGAGCAGCCCTGAGAAGAAAGACTTGGGGGTATTAGTGGATGAAAAACTGAATATGAGCTGGCAATGTGTCCTCGCAGCCGAGAAAGCCAACCGTACCCTGGGCTGCATCCCAACTAGTGTGACCAGCAGGTCGATGGAGGGGATTCTGTCCCTCTGCTCCGCTCTGGTGAGACCCCACCTGCAGTTCTGCGTCCTGATCTGGGGTCCCCAACATAAGAAGGACACGGACCTGCTTGAGCAGGTCCAGAGGAGGCCATGAAGATGATCAGGGGGCTGGAGCACCTCTCCTGTGAGGACAGGCTGAGAGAGTTGGGGTTGTTCAGCCTGGAGAAGAGAAGGCACCAGGGAGACCTTAGAGCAGCCTGCCAGTACCTAAAGGGGCCTTATAAGAAAGATAGAGGGTTTTTTACCACAGATGATAGTGATAGGATGATGGGTGACAGTTTTAAACTAAAAGAGGGTAGGTTTAGATTGGACATAAGGAAGAATTTTTTTGTGATGAAGGTGGTGAGGCAGTGGAACAGGTTTCCCAGAGAGGCTGTGGATGCCCCATCCCTGGAATTGTCCAAGGCCAGGTTGGATGGGGCTTGGAGCAACCTGGTCTGGTGGAAGGTGTCCCTGCCCATGGCAGGGGGATTGAAACTGGATGGTCTTTAAGGTCCCTTCCAACCCAAACCATTCTATGGTTCCACATAGTGGAAAAGCTGTATATAAAGGCATTCCTACTTTGCTACTTAAAGATGCCGGACCCAGCATGAATTTACTGAATAAAAGAAATGGAAGACAAGACATCTTGGGAAGTCAGTGTCCGTGTTAGGGGCTGACAAGACTGGGGAGCGGGCCGAGGGGTGCAGGGGAGATGTGGGCCAAGGATCTCGACGCATTTTTCCAGATCCGCGTTGATTTGTTCACTATTTTGTGTGGAAAAGTTACCCTTGGCAGTGAATTACAGCAAGCGCAGCCGCCCTGTGGCCTGCGCCCGGCTTGTTCTTCTCGGCAGAGGAATGAGTAAGCCCAATCTCCCCAGGGTTTTTGAGGGACGAGTGAGAGGACGTTTTCCAACAATGGAAAGCTGTTGCAGAATGGGCATTTTCTATTTCCAATTTGTGGGGAATTCAAGGGACATTTTTGGCCAGGGCTAGCACGCATCGCAGGCTGTGTTGCCTCAGACACCCCCCCCCCCCGGACCCCCAAAACGGAGCCCTGCGAGCCCTCTCCCCGGGCTGTGCCAGGCTCAACGGCGGGGCTGGGGTCGGGGAAGAACGAGGAGGAGGAGGAGGAGGAGGAGGAGGAGGAAGAGGAGGAGGAGGAGGAAGAAGAAAGGGGGGTTGGTGTCTGCCCCGGAACGTCTGTGCGGGGGCGGCGGTTGCGCGGCGGAGGGTGTTCGTCGAGGCGCGCTCCGACCGCGGGCGCCCAGGTGCATTGTGGGTAGTGGGCTGCCGCCGCTGCGGCTTTCGGCGGGTTCTGTTAAAATGGCGCCTTGAGGCGGCGGGCGGGCGGCGGTGGGAGGTGTCGCCGGGTCTTTGGGCTGCTCAGCGTGGGAGAAGCTCCTCATCCTCCTCCTCCTCCCTTCCGCTGTTATCCCGCCGTGCTCCTGTCTCTGCCGCCCGCTTTCCCTTCCCCAGCTCGCGGGCGGCGATGGCGACTCCGGACCAAAAATCCCCCAACGTTTTGCTGCAAAACCTCTGCTGCCGCATCCTGGGCAAAAGCGAAGGTAAAGGTTTTCCTCAGACATTCCACCAGTGTTCACTCCCCTCCCCCTCCCCCATTGGAGCCCGTAAGAGGCGGGGAGGGGGCAGGTGAGGCTGGTGATGGGGGCTGCCCCGGCGGGGTGAGGGGGGCACCGGGGGGGTTTGTCGGCCCGGTTGATCCGCCCTGGTCCTCCGAGGGGCTTCGGCTGGCGGCTGGGCACAGCAGCGGTCCCGGTGAGCCGGAGGTGCGGGCTGACGGGGAGCCCTGCGGCGGGGGGGGGGTGTGTGTGTGTGGGGTGTGTGGGTTCCATTGGTGCCCTTCTTGGTGGGGATGGGGCAGCGCTGCCGGGGTGTTTGGGGCAAAAAGTGGCTCGTCCGCACGTTCAGGAATGTCTCCGCCTTCCTCCGGTGTCTGCTGAAGCCGTTGATATCCGCTAGGTCCTCTACAGCTTGACGCTGCTGTGATTCTCCAGCAAGGGAATGAATCTCTTGCCTGTTTGTGTAAGTTTCTATCTGTTGCAATCAAGGCAAAGACTGTTTTTAGTAAGCAGGTGGAGGGTGGAAAGGAAGAGGTGCATCTGCGAAGTCTCCTTTTTTAAGTTGCTGTCTTTGTAAGCATCGCTCGCTAGCCAAATTTGTGCCATAGCTTTTGTTGTACCTGTTTTCGTGTATGAGAAGTGGCTTTTTTCCGTATTAGTAGTGGCTATAAAGTCTTTTATGTGTTCTTTTCTCCCTCCATGCCACTCTCTTCTGACAAGTCACTCCCAGTTACCTTTAGGTATTTCCGTGACAGTAACTAATAACTTTGCATACTGACTTGTAGAGAATTGGGTTGAAACTGACTAAAACGTGGCCTATATGTCAATTACTGCTATCCTAAAAGTCTAGAAAATGAGTGACAAGGTGAAAACCCACTTACTGTCTCTCTGAAACATTATGTTTCCATCTATTGGAGACAGCACCTCATCATCTTACACACCATCCTTGTCTCTGCATTGGAAAGATATGAACTATTTGATGGATAATGAACTGGCTGGATGGCCACATCTAAAGAGTTACAGTCAATGTTGAAATGGAGATCAGTAACAAGTGGTGTCCCTCGAGGGTCTGTATTGGGAATGATGCTGGTCAATATCTTTATTAATGATATAGACAGTGGGATTGAGTATGTCCTCAGCAGGTTTGCAGATGACACCAAGCTGAGCGGTGCAGCTGGTATGCTTGAGGAAAGGGATGGTATGTCATCCAGAGGGACCTTGGCAGGCTTGAGGAGTGGGCCCATGTGAATCTCATCAAGTTCAACAAGGCCAAGTGCAAGGTCCTGCACCTGGGTTGGGTCAACCCCAATATTAGTCAAACTGGGGGGGGGTGAATGGATTGGGAGCAGCCCTGCAGAGAAGGACTTGGGGATAGTGGTGGATGAAAAATGGGATATGAGCTGGCAATGTGTGCTCACAGCCCAGAAAACCAACCATATCCTGAGCTCCATCAAAAGCGTGGCCAGCAGGTCAAGGGAAGTGATTCTCTCCCTCTATTCCGCTTTCATGAGACACCCACCACCACCACCCCCCCACCCCCGGCATACAGTGTTCAGCTCTGGGGCCCCCAACATAAGAAGGACATGCTTGAGCAGGTCCAGAGGAGGCCACGAAGATGATCAGGGGTCCGGAGCACCTCTCCTGTGAGGACAGGCTGAGAGAGTTGGGGTTGTTCAGCCTGGGGAAGAGGAGGCTCCAGGGAGACCTGATTGTGGCCTTTCGGTACTTAGAGGGCTTATAAGAATGACAGACTTTTTACCAAGGCCTGAAGTGACAGGACAAGGGGCGATAGCTTTTAAACTAAAAGAGGGTAGGAGGGTAGGTTTAGATTGGACATAAGGAGGAATTTTTTTATGATGAGCCTGGTGAGACACTAGAACAGGTTGCCCAGAGAAGCTGTGGATGCCCTATCCCTGGCAGTGTTCAAGGCCAGGTTGGATGGGGCTTTGAGCAACCTGGTCTGGTGGAAGGTGTCCCTGCCCATGGTAGGGCATTTGGACTAGATGGTCTTTAAAGGTCCCTTCCAACCCAAACCATTTTGTGATTCTGTGATTCATCTGAGAAGCTTGGAAGAGTTGGTAAGGAGTTGGAATTTATAATGTTCATCAGGATGTGGCAAGTTTCTACTCTTCCCCTATCTCCCCCAAATCAACAGTAGCTTCTAAACTGTTTATCTCTTGTGTTTTTATGTAACCACACACTTTTTTTTTGGCAGCTGGTTTAACTGTATATTAAAGGGTATTTCACATCAGCCTACAATTCTAAGGTGCTATTATAGTTCTGCTTTTATAGCTGTTTCTTGCTTTTAACATTCCTTGGAAACTTTTTTCTGATACAGTTAGTATTTGTTCTTACTTAAGAGCACTTCAAACTTTTTGCTACCAGAAATCTCAAATTATTGTGCTATTTCTACTTCTGAAAAGAAAAACAAGAAAAATAAAATTGAAAAAGGTATTGTCTTGCTTTACTGGAATAGTGGAAGCCTCTGGGAGGACATTATTTCTATATTGCCTAATCCTGTTTCCTTCATGACTCTTTCTTAGATTTGAAAGGGGCTGCAATCTAAACTCAATCTAAGCTTGTTTCTTGATACTGAGTATCTTATCCAAGTCTGTGATACTTATAAAACTTAAACAGAACATGAGAATAGACACAGCAACCTCTGTGTTTATCAATCAAGGTGTGAGTATTGAGGAGAAGTGGTTCACTTCTACCAACTTTGGATCTAGCCGCCTTCTTGAAGCCATACTTTCTATACATCTCCACCTCTTCTGACTGGAATAAGAAGCTTATTTGCAAGCAGTATGTGCAAAAACATGCAAGAGAACTCTGATTTTTGTTATTTTTTTATATAAATGTTGGACCTATTCCTGTACGCTGGGATTCCACTGATGTAAACAAAATCTCTTTTGTGTGTGACTAATGAAAGGGGAAATTTTGCCCAAAATCATGCTAAGCTGCTGTGTGCAACCTATAGCTCGCTACATCTGTTCGTGTGTGGGTTATCTGAGGACTCCCTTGAAGTAATAACTTAAAAATAATAGTGTGGGTTGTCTGCCATGTTTACCATTACGTGTATTTTTATGCATGTGACAGATAGGAAGCCCATCCTTACTCTGCTCTTTATTGCTGTGTTATGAGGGACTAGCACTAAAGGCTCACCCTTCCAACGTAAGACTTCTCTTGAAACACTCAACTGGAGTACCTGTGTTAGTTTGTCATCAGCTCAGCTATTATTCAAAGTGCGTAGAGACTGATAAAAGTCCGTGAAAGACATCTCAGTCATGAAAGGTGTGTATACCCCAGTTTCTATGTCCAAGGAACAAAGACAATAAGGGAATTCTGTTAGTACCGGCATCCTCTGTGTTGAGGTAGATGCATGTATCCCTCAGTGGTAAGAAAACCACCAGACAAGTTATTTAGCATCTTACTGTTTTTCAGGCTTGTAACTCTAATTTCCTTTCAGCCCAGGATAAATTCAAAGTATGGTATTTTTGTGTGGTTAGTGGTCTACATGCAGCTTCTCCCCTCCTTGTGTAGTGATGAAGGTAGGCTGCTTTGTATATGTGTTCTCTTTTTTGAAGCAAACTTTACAAGTATTAGCAGTTTAGTCTTTGGTAAGTAATTTATAATGTTCAATTACTTCTACAGAGTTTAGGGGAGAAAAAGCTCAGATACTTAAGAGCTCTTTAAATTCATTGGAGAAATTCCTAGTAATAATTAGTAACAAGAGACTGAAGCTAGGTACAAACAGCCATCTTTAACCATCTGTGTAGTTACCCTGCTGTGATTTTCTTGAAAACCTAGCTTTTGAAACCTTTCTGGAGTAAGCGCTCTAGTAAATACAAGGTGCTAATGTAATTGGGTGAAATGTAATAGGTAAATAATAGAGAGGAGTTGAGACTTGACAATCTAATGGTTCTTCCTGCCTGTACGTTCCCTGAGTTTGTACTTCAGAATGTTTGTTCTGCTTGGCTATGTTCCTTCTCAGCACTTGTGTTTTGTTATGTTTGTGAGGAAGCTATGGCTTCAGAAGGAGCTGAAGGATTCCATTTATATAATGTCTGTATTGTAATAGTGCACTTGCAGCTCATGTGGGATGAGTGGTCTTATTCTGCATCCGTGTCTCCATTCTGCAATCCCATGCCTGAAGTCCTCCGTAAACCCAGCAGACAACAGGCTCCACTGAGGATTCTTTCGTTTCTGCCCGTGATGGCCTCCATCTTCCCCACTTGTTAAAGATTTATGTTGAAGTGAATTTGTGCTATGATGGAACATGGCTGCAGAGGCTCCCAGAGGTGGAGCTATCCTCTTTCTCTTCTCCCTTTTTTGGAACCATCCACTAAGTAGATGGCTTACTTTGTTTCCAAAATAAGTCAGCTGCGTAGGCGTAGTTACTGGTTTGGTTTTTTTTGCAAACAGCTCTGCCTCTGAGAAATTCATTACAAGGTCTGCTGAGTTACCTGGAAGAACTCCATTGAAAATTTTAAAAAAAAAATAAAAAAATCTGTACCTCAGCTTTTTTGTTGTAGAACTAAGGTTTGAAAGCTGTCTGCTCCTGTGCTTTAGCCAGTTCTGAAGTAAGGGCTTAAAGCTAGCTTCCCATGGCACTGTGTGTCCACAATCACCCACTGCGGTTAATTGGGGATCCCTGTGCTCTGTGGCTGCAGCCATTGCTGACCTCTTTCTTCCTCATGTCCTCACAGTGTCTAAGAACTAGTGTCTAGTTTTGTATTATCAGTCCTTCTGTGTTTGTCCAGGCTATCCACCTCGCTTTTGTACTAATACCTGATCTTGCAGAGAGCTTGCCTGCCTGTGCATTAATTTCTATGATTCCCCCCTCCCCTTATTTGTGGACTCTGGCAGTTATACAGGGTTGCATGCCTCTCTTTGGGCAGTTAATTTTATCCTTTTGACAAAAAGCTTCTTGTTCTTAGCTGTCTTTCACAAACCTCTTGGTAATCTTAGAGACTTTATAGACTGCTGTAGAAGCTTGTCAGTTGTAAGAAGTCTTAGTGCCTCCAATGGAATCAAATGATATTGCTGAAAATGATCAAGCTACATCTATTTGGTTTTGAATCCTAAAAAGATTTTTGTGTGCCAAAGTACTTCTGGAGGTGTGCATGCTCTAGAAAGTAGTATTTCAGTCTTCAGAGAGCAGTTTGCTACCTGAAGTCCATACTATGGCCTTCATTTAATCTATGTAATGTGAGTGGCGGTTTTGTTATAGCAGTTTGTTTTGGGATTTCTAAGCTCTGAACTATTGGAATAGATGTTAAAATTTCACAGTGGGGGGAAAGCATAGAGTTCATTCAAAAGGTGATGTGGAGGTTGTTTTACCTGTGCCAATAACAGAAGCAAATGCAAGTTGACAAGTTAGGCAAATAACAAGAGTGAGGGGAAAGTTCTGAGAAGATTATCTGACTGCATTGCTGATAGTCCAGTGGGACTATAAATCTGTTTACTGACAATACAACAAGAGCCGGGAATATTAACAGAATTAAAGAATAGTTATGTTTCCTGTGCTGTGCTTCAAAGTTTGTGGACAGCTTCGAAGTAAGGAAAGATAGGGGAGTGTGTGTGGTTTCGATTTTATTTGGTGGGTTTGGGTTCTTTTTTTCCTTTGTAGGAAAGGAGTGTGGAGACTGGAAAGACTGTTAATTAGGAATAAACTTAAAATGCTTAAAATAAAAACCTGCATGAACAGAATATTTTTACGTTTACATTTTATAATTTGTTTTTACTATTATTTTTCTTTCTGAAAGAAATGAACATACAACAGAAAAGTTTAAGATCATTGACTAAAGCAGAAGACTGATGCAAAATTTTTTTTCAGGACTGCTTCGTAACTGATCTAGTCCTAAAATTGCACTTCTCAAACACAATGTTTTCTACAGAAACAAGCAGTTTTGCATATAATGTGTGCAGATTCTCTTCAAAACCAAAATAGTAACACTAATGACATTCTGGACTAGTATTTTAGTTTATCGGTATATGACATCATATTAATGCAATTGCTTTTTTTCCCCAGGTAATAATTCATGCTGATGTAGAACTTCTGATATAGTTAAAACAGAGAAAATACAGCAGCATTACTATATTGATAAATACAGTATCTGCTCATGGTATATGTGAGAAGGTTCTCGAGTTCTACAGCTTTTCTTCCAGGCTTAGTTTTGCAATAGTAGCGCATTAGGTGTTTAGCAAACAGTTTGTTACAGGAAAGAATTTTGGGGTTTTTGAGGGTTTGCCAGTCAGTGCCGCCCTTAGAGCATTGAATGTGGTTTAGAGCGTAATTGTTTTACAATAATGAATATCTGCATTTAAGCAAGACCTGTCTAGTATGACAGACAGGTGACTGGAGGAAGAGATAGTGGAGAGAGTTTGCTAATCTCTGAAGCCAATGGTGTTGAAAGAATATAAGACTGTAAAGTGACTTTTGGTTCACTTCCTAAAACTATAGGTAGTGTTGGAAGCTTCTTTTTAGCAAAAAACTTGCTTTATTTCAGCATTCCCTCTGAAATACTGGCTTCTTGGAAGTATATTGGCCAATTGTATCTTTGTCTCTTGAACTTTGTTTTGTCCTATTTGTCCTTGCTTTCTTTACAACCAAATTCTTCCTGTGCATTGCTTCTGTATTTTTTCCATGTGCTACACTTGTTTTTTCTGCAGCTTTAAAATGCTGTTATCTGCTTTTTGAAGTAGTTCAGTTTTAGTACTGCATTGTTTGTAGGGAAGTTTGAATGGCTGAGTAGAGTATAGATCTTTGAATTATTGATAGATTGCTCTGCTCTAAGGAGACGGTTTTTAAATTTATTTTTTTTTTGGTGATTCACAAGTGCTATTTCTTCATTCAGCTGTATGGCAGCTTGCCAGTGTCATTAATTGTGTATGTATGTGTGTATTACTTGAGGGATCTAGTCTGAGGGTGAGTGGCTGTCTCTACCTGCATTCACTGCTCTGATCAGACCTCTGGAAAACGAGCCATGATCAGTGCTGTTTCCCCCCTTACCCTGCAAAGACCTGCATCCATTTCATGCATCATGTATGTTGAGCTTGCTGTTACATAATAGAGTCATGCTGTAATCACTTTTTGATGAAGACGGAGGTACACATACGTAGACAGCTGTGTATTTTAAGCCTGTCTGCTGTCATAATGGTTGTTCTTTGAGGAGGGAAGCAATTAAATGTGTCCATTAGTTATAAACTATGTGAATCTTTATTTTACTGACAGACATCCGTATTAAGTTATGTTTAATCACTTTAGATACTGAAGCTATTTTACAGACTCATAAGAAATAATCTGCTCGAGAAACTCCCACAGCAGGGAGTTTTGTTTGTAAAAGAGAAGCTGGACTTGATATGAATAAAACATGAAAATCTGAATAAAATATAATATAAAACCAGTCTTGCTTCAAGGCTATTGAATTACCAGCGCAAATATGTATGTGTACGGTGTGGATAACTTTGTTCCATACTGTTACTAGTGTAACAGGTTTAATAATCAGAATTCTTTGGATGGAATTGTAGTCTCTCAACTAGAGAGCTTTCATAGGGCAGTATGGAAAAGACTGTACTAAGTTTCTGTGCTTTAACTAGCCTTGCTAGTACTGAAATAGAAGTTTATTATAGAAGGTTACACTTCTTTCTTAAAACTTCCCCATTACAGGAAAAAATCCTGCTACTTGCTATTAATAATGTATCTGTTGTGTTTTTTATTTGATTGAGGTTTAAATCTTCAAGGTTTATGTCCAGAAACTTTCATGTGTTTCTTTGTTTCTTATTCTTGCACAATATTGTACAATATTCCCTTGTACCACAGAACTAGAAGCACAGGTAGTCTTCTAAAGGCTGTAGCGTCAGAGGCAGGTTGGAAAACATAAAAATGGCAAAGTCCATGATTTTCTTCTACTGTTTTGAGGTAAATCCCCATTTCAACATCATCAACCAAGAAAACCTCACCCAAACTTTGGCAATATATAACCATCTTTCTGAGTCAATTCTTCGGGAGAAATGAAATTCCAGAGTGTCCCTAGAGGCTTTGTACACATCTTTGCTGGATTTTGTAATTATCTCATCAGGTGACTAAAGACAGTAAACCCACTTGATTTTTCATTGTGTAGATCTTGGTTCACTTGAACTTAATCTAAACCTCCAAAACCACAGGGAACAACAGAGAGGAAACAGAGCACTTAAATCTTTTTGAAAAACTGATACGAAACATTTTGTTCAGAACCAAAGAATTTATTTAATGTGCTTATTCATTTTTTTATAGCATTGCTTGCTGGAAAAACTGTACATTGTCATTCAGTGTAAAATATAATGCTCTGATTTTTATATTTTTCTCCAAGCATTAAGCTTACTGATAATCGCAGTATAAATCATAGCATCTACTGAAAAGTGAGCAGAAGCAGCTGAATGAATAACGCTCAATTGTCCAGACATAGCAGAATTACTTCTTTTTAAAATCAACTACATATTTTGTTATTCAGTCCTCTTAAAAGATAACATACTGTGATACATTTATGATCTTGCAGTATATCGTAAACAAGTTCGTTCAGTAAAGTTAAATATGTCTTTATTGCCTGTGGATTTGTGTTGCCAATCTTCTCTTCAGTAAATGCCCTGCATTGCTCAGCTGCAATACTGCCAGCTTGTACTTTCATTCCCTGTAGCTCTATTCAGAAATGCCTCTTCCCTCACCCTCCAGGTCTCTCTTCCTTTGTGCTCTGGTAGGGGCAGGAGGCAGTACCTGATATTGCCAATTCTGTGCAGGCAAACGAGAGGGAATACTTAACCATTGATCTTTCAGTGCACTCTCTCCCCTAGGGAGAGTTGTTTGGATGTTTGTTCTACCAGTCTCCAGTTTCTATGAAACCTGTTTAACTTGGTATCCTTGAGACCTCTATCAAATTTGGTTTAAAAAAAAAAAAGAAAAAAAAGGCAATCCCTAAGGGATAGGGTGATGCAGGTGGACATAGCAGTTAATTGCAGAACATAATTTTCCTTAGAAAACCAGGGTAATGCATCTAATGAGCGAGGAGGAGCTGTAGGGGGAAGTTCTTGTGGCTTTGTTGTGGTTGGGGTGTTTGTGTCCATGTTTGTTTTGGTTTGGTTTTTTTTTAAGATGACATCTATTTATGGGTTTTTAATTGCTTCTTTCTTTTTGTATTTTTCTATAACTTGTATTGAACTGGTTTACTGGAGATCTGTTCTCTCCTGCTTATTAGTGAATAATCGGTGAGGGAGTTTACTATTTAATCTAGACACATGTCATAACTGATAAAGTACCCTTGATCCTTCTCCTGACTTTAGTTCATCCTAGATGCTTGACCTGGAACTCTCTTAGCAATTTTATTTTTAATTTGTAGCCCCTGTTAATTCACTATAACAACATGTTAAGAATACATAAGAATTACTGGAAAAGCCTAGCTCTTGCTTAACTGCTGCTAGGTAGACAGTTGGGGAATTAACGGAAGATAAAACTCTTACTATTGTTTGGGATAACTCAGTGCCAGTATTTGGCTTTAACTGGCCCTGCAGAATACTTTTGGAAATCTTGAGTTGTTCTGCAATGACAGGTATTATACCTAAGAATTACTCAGAAACACTTCCTCATACTTAACTCTTCCCACCTGGTTCATCAGTTCAGTTTCAGCTATCAGTAGATGAACTATTAAATTCTTTTATATTTCTATTTTCAAGTCCCTGTTGCAAATGAGAGGTTGCTTAGTCTAACAGTAGAACTATTCTTTCTGGGAGGCATTTAAGTTATGCAGACTCGTGACCTTGCAGTGGTCTGGATATTGCCACTTTCTTCCCTGGAAGTAGAATGATACCCTTGCTCCTTTTGTAGACCAATATTGTCAAATACTGTTAAATATTAATGATTCTGTCTGAGCAAGCTTTTTTCCTGATTGTGTGAAGTACTGCTTTGTGTGAACTGGTTGATGTTTGCTGGTCTACAGTTGTATTCTAGTAGATTAGGACCAGTAGGTGGCATTTATATCGCAAGACAGTAAAAAATGGGCATTCAGAAAGAATGTAGCACATTCTGATTTCAAATTTCTCCTTTCCATAAATTTCTGGATATTTTAATGCATTTAATCAACAATTGACTCGTATCTCCCAAGTGATTTTTTTTTTTTCAGTTGTAAATATTAGTTAATTTAAGAGGTGATTCAATGCTTAAAGTATTTCTGCTTCTTGTGGACCTTTACCCTATTCTGTTTTTCTGTTCCTTTTGTATGTATTTGTCCAAGCCAGCATCCTTGCTTTTTTCTTGGCTGAATCATTGCTGTATTACTCTACAATTTTCTCTGAAAGTTTGACTGCTTAACTGACTAAATAAAACACAGAGAGTCTGATGCACTTGCACACATAATTGTTATACACAAAACAAACTTAATATGCAGAATTGCTTAGATTTTTTTTTTTCCCTGAAGTCAGGAAGTGTGAGGATTCAAGTAGCTGACACAACACATTTACACTTGCTTTTTCTTATGTACCTTTCTCCTCATGTTATTACAGTTATTTCTTTACAAGGAGTAGGAATTTACCTGATGTTTTGTAAGGGCACTTGACATGTCTGTGGGGTTATTGTTTGATTGATTTTTTTTTTTTTTTTTCAGGTCAATAAATGGGAACATGACTATGCTGTAGAGGCATAAATACTAAGCTGGCCCTAACTCAGCGCTACTAGACTATTAATCTTCCCAGAAAACAGAGATACTTGCACTATACCAGTACTGTTCAGCAACGATATTAAAAATAAGAGTTATTGCATGAGGAAGGAGCAGTGGAGGGAGTTCACTGGCTTGTGACCTCTACATTAGTATTTACATTATGCATTAGGAGATGATGTCGATCTCTCTGAGCTAGCTTTGAACCTAAGTGGTGAAACCATGTAAACTGCTTTAAAAACAAAACCAAACGGAAAACCAACACGCAAACTGGTAAAACCACTGTTGTGGATATCTGAGTAAAGATCCACAGGTAGGATAATCCAGTTTGGGTGCCTGGTGGGAGAGCGTGCCTGGCGAACATGGCTACGTTGTTCCTATGCGTGAGCTAAATTGTGTGACTTTGTGCCAAGTCCCACAGTATTTCAGTCTGTGGGGAAGGGCAGAGCTGGCTGAAGTATGCTAATGCTCTCTAATAACTGGGTAGGCCTAAGTGTATCTTCTGTCAGCACAGAATAGGAAAGGCTTATTCACAAATTTAAGCGCAGTTATTTTTTGGAGTGTATACAGGTGAGTGTGTTTGAAGTACATGTAGCATTGATAATGTGCTCATGGGTAAACTGGACTTTACTGCCCTCTGATTGGAAGTGTGTCTAAGGATTATAGTGTAATGTTACCTGATCTAAGCCAGGTACGTTTACACTTTTTTTTTTTTTAATTTATTTTAGCAGAACTTTAACACTTTGCTTAACTGAGATGGTTTTCCTTTTTTCTTTCAGCTGATGCAGCCCAGCAGTTTCAGTATGCAGTGAGAGTTATTGGAAGCAACTTTGCTCCCACTGTTGAACGAGATGAATTTCTTGTAGCGGAGAAAATCAAGAAAGAGCGTAAGCACGTCTTTGTTTCTTTCTTAGAAATAGGAATGGAAGTTCTTAATGAAGTTATTCGATCACTTTATTCCTGTGAAAATGGGACAACTCTGCCTCACAGATCGTTATCTCATCTGTTATTAATACTCATCCCTGAAAATATCATCGTGGAAATTCCATTAATTCCTAGCTAGTATTCTGGAGTAGCTATTTGTATTCACAGCTCAGATTTTTCTGAATGCTCAGCTTAGACTTCCCTTGCTGCCATTGACTTTATATCTTAGCCACCATGAAAATAAAGAACAATTAATATTGCACTCCTTTCACTTTAATAGTACTCAGACTTTATGAATTCATAGTTCTTCTTAGAAGACTTGTGTTTTTGTGATGTCCACTTTAGAAATATTATACTTTGGTGCAATTAACTTCATGAGCACCTGTGAGAAACTTGCTGAATGAGCATCCTGGGAACTGGTGGAATTGTTCGTGTGACTTACCTGATATTTCTTGCCTTCAGTTTCTCTACAAGTTTTCTGCAACCACCTTCTCAAAACTAAAACATTAGACTGTGACAGTGTAAGTTATGTTGCAGTTACATTCCATTGTGCTGTATGCTGCTCTGAGTCAAGTGTTGCACTGTGTGAATCCAATGGGGATGTGATGCATTCTTCTGGAAAAGCCAAATACTGCTTTCAGCAGATTGTCTGCTCTACAGGAGAATGTCCAGAAACAGTTACTTGAGCTACGCTAATTAAATTAAAGATTCATATTTAAGCTTTGACTATTCAGTCAGGGAGATTGAATTAGGGTAACCAAAGTCAGTGGTTGTAACTGTTTTAAAATACATGTGTATTTTTTCCTAATGCAGAGCTTCCATGTCTTGCTATTAGGCAAATAAGCCCATTAGAATGTCTCTAGATGCAAGTCCAAAACACTGGAATCTACAGTATCCATTTTCTGCATGATGAGTTTCTACATGCTTTGGGCCTATTGCCAGGAGTTTTGAAGAGGGCAATCTTCTGTCATCTTCCTTCTCCCCAACTTCAGCTCGTAGGCTGATGTTAGTGTTCATGTAACAAGTGATTGGATATATCCTTCTAAATTTACACATATTTTGGAGTTACCATGCAGGAAGTGACTTATTTGGCAAAGTGTACTTAGCACTGGCTTTTGATGCTAATTAACAATTCTAACATTTAACAGCATTTTTTTATTATTAAAGTTTCTTCAGATGTTTTTGTTTTACCTATCTTTTTTTTTTTTTTTTTTAAAAACCTGGCTCTTTCTGATATAACAAGGCTTTTCTGAAGACCTCTTAAAGCTCGAAGATGTTTTTCCTCTGAGCAAAGACTTCTGTTATGTAACTGGCAGTGATTGAGACTTATTTTTCTTAATATATAGAAGTGTGTGACCTTGGAATTCTGCTTGACTTTGAGCAAGTGGCATTACTACTTTTGTTTCTTGCTTTGATTGCCTAAAATAGGAACATTTACACTTAATTTTGTGAAGGGCTTTATAGCATTCTTTAACACATGTCTGCTTTCAGTTAGGTTTTAATTCCCTAAACCTACAGAATGGCAGACTAGACTTTAAAAGGGCACTTATTTAAGAGGTGTATATTTTGATTGCTCTAAGAAAAACAGGTACTTACATTGCATCACTTCCGATGCAAGAATTTTCAGGCCTGGAATGAAGATAACATGAAAACAGGAAAACTCTTATACTTCTTTCAAATTTTTAATCTATGTTTCTTTTTTTAATAGTTGTGCGACAAAGAAGGGAAGCAGATGCTGCTTTGTTTTCAGAACTCTACAGAAAACTCAGTTCACAGGTAGTGTAATAATTGTATAAAGAATAAAGAAACTGAAGGCACACACATGCATCCTTCTGATGTTATAGAGTTGTTCTGGAGAGTGCTCAGGTCATTAACAATATTTTTACTGAGAGGATGGTTGAATACTCGAACAGGTTGTCCAGGGAAGTTGTGTAGTCTCCATCCTTGGAGAGAGTCAAAAGACTGGACACAGTCATGGGCAACATACTGTAGGTGACCCTGCTTTGAGCAGAGGGGTTGGTTGGGCTAGACGATCTTCAAAGGTGCCTTCCAACATCAAGCATTTTGTAATTTCTGTGAAAAAGTTTACAAGTCACTTTTTTTTTTTTACTATGAACTGTTTGCTATTAATTAGAAAGTAATTTGGATTTAATTGTAAATCGGAAGAGAATAAAGGATGCATTTTTAGTTTCAGTCCAGTTACATGACAGGGCTCTTCATATGAAGGAAGGAACTCTGTAAAAATAACTGTTCATTTTATATGTAAAACTGATGAATTTTCTCGTCATTTATTTTACAGCAATGCCTTACAAGTATATTGATTTTATTAATCTAGGGTTCAAACAGTCCTCACGCTTCTGAATTTCTAAGTGCTCTAAGTCTTAATATTGAAGGTTAAGAGTTTGCTGACTTTGATGGTTCTGCTAACCCTAGTGTTAATCAAAGAATACTGCATGTTGATATTCTGACAAAAGATGTTAGTGTACAGAAAGCCCATGATGCAAGAAGATGGACTAGGTGAAAGGGGGGAAAGATGCGGGGACAGAATTTCAGCTGACGTAGGTGAAAAATGACTGCTGCTAATCTGTTCTGGATTCTCCATAAAATTGAGTATTTAGCAAGGTAGAATGGTGGGCAGTAATAGAATAAGATTCCCAGTTGTCACTTGCACACACCTGATTTTTGACAACAAAATTCAGTTAATGTAAAAAATGATGCTTTCTATATCACAGGAAATTTGTCCTTATTTTGCCCTTTGTATTTAGGAGAAATGTTTTTCTCTCCTCTCCTGCTTTTTATTCATTAATTTCTGTATAGATCATGGCTGAGTTTTATGAGACAATACTAAGATTTTAAGGTGACAAAAAAGTGATTCTGTGGAGAGTATGACTGACTACTCAGAACTCAGTTCTGCCCCTCCCCTCATCCATACTTAACTTACCCATTAGTTTGTTAGTGCTTGGAGCTGAAGTTGTGTAACTTTTCCTGTTTTCCTTATCCTGTGGGTTTGTATATTGTTTGCATTGGTTTGTACAGTGGAGCAAGTGTCACTGTTTTGCAGACACCTGTTCTGATGACCTCAGCCATTTGTTTCAGCCTCTTCTTGCATGTATTACACTATGTGATCTTGTTCTTTTAATACAGGTTTTCTGTAACGTGTTTCTGTAGCTTACGTACTGTGTTTCCATGCCATTGTCTTTCGCAAGCAACATAGCTGCAGAGCATGATGGCTCTAAACGTGGAAACAAAATGCCTTGTCCGTGTTTGTATCAGTTTGGTTATTCTTCTGAATGTAATACAAGCTTACGTCAGCTATCTCCTTGTATTTTGCTGCCTGCTCAAATGTTTGAGGTTCTTTTTACCTTCTGTATTGTTTTTTCTGTGCTAGCATCTTCTGTACATGAAATGGTACCATCTGAATACTGCCTTCTTTAAAATTCATACTACCAATTATTATTCAATCTGCTGTTAGGTTTATTACTAATGGTGGACAATCATCTCCTTTCCCTATGAGCTTAGGGAAGGGCACAGAAGGAATATGCATTTCTTGAATCAATGAGGCTTTTTCTTCCTCCAGCAATTCTCTTGAAAGCAACTAAGAGAAATAAAAAAGCTTGTGTGAATCTATTTTAACTTCATTTCATACATTACTCTAAAGAGAAAAGGAGGTCAGTGCTTATTTTAGTGGCAGCTTGCCAGTTGAGCAAACGATGCTTCTTGAGGCACTTGGACTTATTCTATCCTGGCCCACAGAAGCAGCAGTAATGTTGCTGCTCCTTCTTCACCAGCTGTTAATGAGTTGCTGGATAAGTTACTTGCAACAGATGCAATACCTCTACTTTCTGCTTCTTGTTGAGATCAAAGCAGAAGATAATAAACTTCTGCTCTACATAATGATATAGAATGTCTCCTTCTATGCTTTTATAACAAATGTAGAGCTTTGATAGGTTTGGTTAGTGGGCTCTGTCCTGAAGAAAGAAATGTTCTATGGCCCAAATTCTTATACCATGTAACATATATGTACAAAATGCATAATTTGCAGAGAAACAGCAAAAATAGAAAAAGGTGAGAGTGAAAATGTGTTTAAAAAAAGAGAATTTCAAAGTGACCTTGAAAGTGCTTTTTGCAAGACTGATAGCACTGAATTACATTGCTTCATAAGGGACAGAATCTTTGTTGAATCTTGGTATGACTGAAGTTTTCTTTATATTCAGCATTGCTTAGTATTCCAGACAATAGCCTGATCAATATTGTGAGGGAACTTGTGTGAGTTTCTTTGTCTTACTCCACTACTTAATGTCCATTTTGAGGTTCTATATCCCTGATCAATTCAGCTGCAAGGATGAGTGTCACAGAACTATGGAGTAATATATCTAGAAGCATTTGCCTATCTAAAATAAAACATTTTGATATTGGCCATAACTCTTCTCTTCAAAGTGTTCTTTTTGTAGCTTGGGCTTTAGCATTGTTCTGTCTTCTGCTGCTAAGCTTTCTGCTGAGATCTGAAGTTGCCAAGAGTGTTATTCTAGCAGTCTGTATGTATCTGTCTATTTGCTAGAGACTATATTGCACATCCCTCAAGTTTCACATTAACAATGTGTCTATCTTAAGCTGTGAAAATTTTGGTAGCTCTCTTAAATGGCATTTAAAGTAATAGAAATTGAAACCCTCAAACTTTTGAAGCCTCCCTGTAAAGGACAGTGAAGGGGAAAGTGGAGAAAAGACAGTTCTTTGCTTAAGACTGTATCAAGAATTTTCCTTCTTCACCTTTAGGTTACAGTAGCATTCCGATCTGAGATGTTTTAAATGGTCAGAGTGTGTGGGAATGCTGTTAAAAGTTCAACTCTGTATAAACCTCTTTCTTAGAAGCTATGAATTTTAAATTGAGTGTACTTGCTGATCCTAGAGCAGGTGAGTTCATGATTTGAACACAGTGGAGAAAATTAATAAAATTAGCAATACAGAGGCTGCACTGCACATTCCCAGTTTTCTCAAGAATGTGGCTCTGAGTTGGTCTTATTTGTGTGGAAAATTGATTTATATGTGCACATGTTAGTAAGCTAGATAATAAAAAAAAAATACTTTATTATCAAGAGTTAAACCAAACTCATTTCTGTTTGTCTTAATTTTTTTTTTAAAGGGCATTTTGAAAAACAAATGGTCAATACTCTACCTCCTGCTTAGCCTTAGTGAAGATCCACGTAAGCAGTCTAACAAGGTAAGTGAGGAGACCTTTGTTAGTTCTGAGAAACGGTCAATATGTGTCACTTACTTTAGATGTCATTAAGAATCACTATCTAGACTCAGAACCAACACCTCAGGTTGTGTTTGTCTGTGAGGCTGAAAGGAAGAACACACTTAAGTATCTGCAAATTGTTTCTGTGTAATTTTTCTGTGTTAAGTAAATGTAGAAATATGAGTTGTCCAACATTTGTAGCTGAAGTTGTGACTTTATTAGGTGGGTGGATTTTTTTATTTGCTTTCTGCTTGGTGGTGTAATGTCTGCTCATGTGCTAATGAGTTTGAAATGGAGTAGGGAGAGCAAAATTCCTCCTTTGGTTGCAGTTCTGCTAGCATCAAAGTGCTTTTTGCAGCTATTGCTAAGAACAATTTGCAGACAAAAATAAGCTGTATTGCAAAAAGTACTTTTGCTCACTGTAAGGGACTTACTTTTTTGTCATTATAATTGTAACAACAAATTTTTCTTTGCATAAATATGGTCTTCAGTTATTTTTTGTGTTGTTGAATATTACACTCCTGTTGTAAGACATGACTTAAAGCAACTCACAAATTTTTTCGTTTTATTCCTCCCTTTTCAAATCCTTTTCAGGTATCAAGTTATGCCACGCTTTTCGCTCAAGCGTTGCCACGGGATGCTCACTCAACCCCTTATTACTATGCCAGGCCTCAAAGCCTTCCATTGAATTACCAGGACCGCAGTGCTCAGTCTGCCCAGAGTTCTGGCAGCATGGGGAGCAGTGGGATCAGCAGCATCAGCCTGTATGCCCTGAATGGGCCAACGCCAACTCCACAGTCACTGCTTCCAGGGTAAATTAAACTGTTTTACTTTACAAATAGGTTTGGAGAAGGCTAGAGATGATCTGCTTTGTTGTTGTTGTTTTTTTGGGTTTTTTTCTTATTTTTCTTTCCCCCACCCTCCCTATTTGTATGCCATTGGAAATTCCACTGTAGGTGCATAGAAATTGAGTTCCTTAGCTGAACGGTTCTGAATATCAGGTGCTGTTATATGACTATATGAAGTCATAAATGGCTGGCCAAGCATATACATTCTTAAACTTAGCTATCTGCTGAACTGCTGATATTTTACTGGATCCAATCCTTTGGATTCTAGTGCCAAGTCCTTTTCCAAATTTCTCAGTTCTCTGAAACCCTTTAAAATAGTCTTTATCTTTCTTCCGTAAAAACCTTGGATTTAAAGTCCCCACTCAAGTTCCTTTTACAAAGCATTCCTCAGCCAGTGTCAGATGAGTAGACTTAATATCCTCTATTTTCAAATGGGTGACCTTTCTTGCATGGTCTGACTTTCTTTTAAGCATGCTCACAGCAGGTTGGCTCTTGTATTGAGCTGTCTCACATCTTGAGTGGACAGGGGTTTTTTTTGAAAAAAAAATAAATTAGACAAGAGTTGACTAAAAAAAATTACCTATTAGGAAAAAAATCTCAAATCACCTACTGTTCAGCAGTGGTTTAATTGTCTGTTCATACCAAGGTAAATCTATATTTGGAAGCGAAACATTAAAATACCAAATAGTTCAGATTTTTTATAGGTAAAACCTGGCCATTGTAAGCCATAAGATGATTATCCTAGTGTTGACTTTGTTAAATAAGCTAACACAGAAAGTAACATGCTCAAAATCTGAGCCCTTCTTGTGCCATGGGATATCATGTTGTATTACCCCTGTAGCTCTACAAAGCCTGACAGAGATGGACTTCACAGAATTTATGTTCTATGGAGGGAAAATAAACATCCCTGTGAGAGGGAGTGGTTCAACAGGTTGATGGAGGTAGACCTTCCTCTCTGCTCAGTACTGGTGAGGACACATCTGAAATGCTGGGTCCAGTTATGGTACAGAAAAAGACACGGTCAGACTGGAGGGAGTCTGGAGAAGGAACCCCTAAACTGATTAAGGGGTTGGAGCATCTGACATGTGAGGGGAGCCTGTGAGAGCTGGGACTGTTCAGCCTGGAGGCAAAAAGGCTCAGGGGATCTTACCAACATGATTATACCTGGCCAGGGGAGTAGAGAAGACTGAGACAGACTTTTCTCAGTAGTGCCCAGGGAAAGGACAAGAGGTAATTGGCAAAACTTGTGAGACTAGGAATTACAGTTAACATAAGGGGAAAAAATCCTTCTTTTGCAGTGAGGTGGGCTGTGTGTTTGAGGTGGGGGAAATGTTGTGAAACACTGAAATGGATTGCCCGGAGAGGTTGTGTAGTCTCCATGCTTGAAAATATTCAAAACGTGACTGGACAGTGCACCAGGTAACCTTCTCTAGTTGACCCTGCATTGAGTAGCAGGGTTGGAGGAGGTGATCTTCAGAGGTCCCTTCCAACCTCAACCTTTATATAATCCTGATACAGTATAGAAAGGTATGTCAATGAGGTTATTTCATATATCTGCTTGCTTAAAAATATCAGCAGAACCTACCCTGTTCCTGACATATTCTTGGTCTGACCTGTTCGGGCTGTTCCATTTTATAGAAATTCACTGCTCTCTCTTTAGTCCTGTAGTCTGTGAGCTGGGCAACCCAGATTAGATCTTTTTTTGAGCTTCATTCCTCCTGAACTTCTCTTTATACATGTTTCCCTTTGTTTCTAGAGTACATTCTTGAAGGGTAACAGCCTAAATTCAGTGTTGTACTCTAGTTGAGGCATTACAAATGCTAAGCACAAGAGAGTTGCTCTGTCTTGCGGGCTGTGTTCTATTCACTAGCTACAATCATATAAGTACAATGTGTGACTATCCCATGAGTTACGATGTGGTGGTTGAGAGAGGGAAGGCATTCCTCAACTTTTTGTACATGGACATTTGTGTTACAATCTTGTTCCATCTCTCCCTGCAACTGCTTTCACAGCTTTGTGGAATTAGTTTATTTTTTTAAATATGTGTTCGTTTCCAAATGTTTACAATCAGTTGTGGGAGAGGGGAGGAACGGTCAGCAGCAAAAATCCCTTGCAAATATTTTCAACTTTATTTTTCATTGTCATTATACAGAAATAATCAGAAAGTTAGCTTCTAGTCTTAACATTTTTTACGTTTAAGACTGTTTTTGTGAGAAGGATTGATAAGTTTGAGAGGAAGGGGAATTGGAGCTTGTCTAGATACTCCCTCCTTGATCACATCTTCAGGCACCTGATGCAAACTATCCTAAACAGTAGAGTAGCAGGAAAGTGAACTTTCTCCTCCTTCTCTATTTTCCTTTAGTTCTTTGACATGTAACTACAGTTTCAAGTAGTAACAGAACTTCAATATTTGTTGTTTATTATGACTGTTGTTTATTATTATAGTTGTAACTTCACTTTTAATCCATTTCAGCATGTCTACACAGTTCAGTGTGAACAAAGCCAATCTTTGATATGAAATCATATTTGACAAATTTGTAGCTCCTTTCTTTTATACAGGTTGGGGTGTGTGTGTTGAAGTGTAGGCTTATAGGAAGCAATAAATTGCTTGTATGTTCTGCACCTTTTTAAGGTTCCTTCATTAAAAAAAACACCCACAAACAAAACATCCACACCCCCACACCCCCCCAAGCTTGGGGCATTTTTCAGAATTTGCATACCCCAACCTGGGTGATGGTTATAGAATCAAAGTTTTTAAAGATGTTTCTGCCTTTTGTCTGTTTAGACAATCCTATCAAGCTCCAGGCGTTGGAGACTGCCTCCGTCAGCAATTAGGGTCACGTCTCGCATGGACTCTAACTGCAAGCCAGCCTTCTTTACAAAGCACTACCTCAAAAGGCTTTTCAAATGCTGTCTCCCGTGGTGTGCCAAGGTCAAGGCGAGAAGGGGATACAAGTGGTGAGCAAAGATGTTAAAGATAACTTATTACAATTGTTACCAATATCCTCCATTATTTTTTAATGATTTTGAAGTAGTTTCGTAGCATGTTGAATTTTTTGAGTGTTTTGCTCGAATGTATTCGATAGGATAGAAGCAGATATGCAAGACTAGTATATTTGGCCACAATCTCTTTGGCTGGTTGTTAATTTCTTTTTGCAGTGGTTGGTTTGATAATGTGTTCTGGTCCTCTTAAAAGACTGACTTCATTGCAGTGTTTGTTAGAATCATGTGATTGTGATTTGTTGAGTAATGATCAGTCTTTTGATGATCAGAAGATGCTACTGCTTTTAGAAAGTCAGAAGGAGAGCTCAATGAATAGATCTTGTTGAAACAGACTCATCGATTTGTGATTCTGTCTTAAAATTTGGAAATACGCACTGGAATATAGAGCTCAACTTTTTTCTTCGGATTAGCACACTGTTTATCGTGGTTGTATTTAGAGCAATCAACATAAAAATATTGTTGATAAATAAAAATTAGATAAATATTACTAATTTATTTCCTTGATTAAGTGGCTGTCAACTTGAGACTGATGCCTAGAGGATCTATTCTGAATTTACACAAGTGTAGCTAAGGAGAAATTGTTTAACAGATGATCTCTGTGGCAATTGTGTTAAGTTTCAACCCACTCTACTTTTGCTGTAAAAGTGGGAGACTTTTCCAAATAAGAGAGCTAACAGCAGATGTTGTCATCCTACAGTGCTGTTACGCTCTGGCAAAGAAAGATAAGAGATGTGGGGTTTTATGCTGGGAGTTTTTTTGTTTTTTAAATAACTCCTATATAACAAAGTGTGGATAGGCTGTATTTTAGCTTCTAACTATCTGCCAGCCCCTGCATCTTTATGACTAACAGTGCACAAAGCAAGAGCTTATAGACCAGAGTTATACTGGTACATCTGAGGGCAGCATTTGGCATTTAGAACCTAATTAACAATACTGTTGATGTGCAAGAGGATGCATGTGTGTATATGTATATAAATATTCATAAACATATATTCTTTTTATATATATGATGTGTATAATATATATAAATACAGAAAGAAAATATAAAAATATGTAAAATCTAGCACTGCCTCTTATTTTTGTTGTACTAATTGCCATAAAGAACAAGAAACTTGTTTCATTCAGTCAGCCAGCAGCTGTGACTCTTGATTCTTACGTGGTATGGTTATAAGGACTAACAGTTGTCTTAAATGGAGTCACTTGATGTAGATCTAGAAGTAGGACTGCATTCAGAATATAAAAGGCTATTGTCAAGAAGATACAGTTCTATGAATATGAAATTCTGCTAATTAAAAGGGTTGGGTTTTTTCTTCTAAAGTTGGTTGCTGTTAATTGGAGTTTTCTAATTGCTACGCCTGCACAGACAGTATAATCAAGAGCATTGCGTGGTTGATACTAGTACCTGTTGTATTATTTACCAATTAAAGAAACGTGCACTTGAATCTTTTACCATTTCGCTAAGAGTTCCTAAAGGGGACTAGCTACTCTTGTCCGCATCTTAGTATTATGAGGGGAGTCTGAGTTTTAAACAGCATCTTGAGGTGATGGCTACTTTTGCCAAAATAAGAGTAGAATTTATTTTTTGTTGTTTTTATTCTGAGAAAGTGGATTGTTGGGGAGGCAAACTGATGAAGGCAAGAGTGCTGTCAAATTTGGGAGAAGCATGTTGTAGCATCTCAGTTTCTGGATAGTCGTTGTTGAAATTGTTTCATTCTTGATATCTTAAATGTAAGTTACAAAAGCAGATGGTGCTGTTTTGCCCAGAAAAGGTGGGTGTAGTTGCAGTGGCCTGCACAGCACTTTTTCAATCTTCTGTTTCCTTTAAATCAATAAATATCCTAAATCTCAAACATAATCTAACCTCTAACTAGAAATATGAGCCAGAAGCAAACTGTATGCTGCAACAGCAAAAGCTTTACTAAATCAAAGGTATATCTATCTTCAGAAACAGTGTTTATGCTTTTCTGTTTGCCAGCTCTATAGCTGTTATGCAGCTGGCAGTCTGGTTTTGATCAACCTTTTCACTGAGCAGTGGCCTATGTGATTGAAAGCAAATATTAAACAAGCAGTTCTTCCTTCTGGATTAACTCTGTTGTTTTCCTAGCTGAATGTAGAAGAGATTATTCTGTAAATCCCATTTAACAGCTTCAGCTGTTTGTTTGAAGACAGGTAATGTTATTGTGATGCTTGCCTCAGAACTTGCACTGGTGATTGAATCAGTTTAAGAACTGGCTGAAGTGTTGGTTAAAATATTACATGCCCTGTGTCGTTCCAAGCTGACCTGCTCTGAGAGAATCCCAGCTATTGGTAGAGGCAGGTGAAGAGAATTCTTGGCTTTCCTGTCAGGTTGTTAAGAGGACTTAAAACATTTCTTTACAGGTTATAAACACAGGCTTTCTCCTTTTTTTTTTTTTGTGGCTAGGCTTCTAAATAGCTTTTTGAAGTTGCACTCAAGCCTAATTGTCCCAACAAATCTAAATACTGGTTGTTTTTTTTTTTCTTTCTAGGCTCTGTTGAAATAACCGAAGCAAACCTTGTAAGAGATGTTTTGTATGTCTTCCAGGGAATAGATGGCAAAAACATCAAAATGTGCAATTCTGAAAATTGCTATAAAGTGGAGGGAAAGGTACTAATACTGTGACAACATGACAGTCCTAAAATGGTGGGGAATTGATTTTGGGCCATTTTATGTGCCAAGAGCACAGTAGACTTATCTTAATGTTGATAACTGAACTAATTTTCTTTTCTCCACCGTAATAATAGCAGAAAGTGAAATGTATAATTGTTCCCCTTGTTACTTTACAGTGACATTTAGGGCTGCTTAGTGGAGGGAAAAATGGAAGACTTAAATCTTGTTAAATCAGTTAAGAATCTGTTTATTAACAAGATTTAAGGATGTCATCTTCTGTACTTGTAGATGCTGCAAAGTTTGTGATTCCTCAACACCTTCACTGAGTTATTTATGTTCCATATACAAGTTAGATTATATATGGCAAAGGGAAGGTAGCATAATAGATTTTTCTAGAGGAATGTGGAGGAAACTTATTGATTGCAAAATTGGCACTATGAGTTTCGTTAGTTTTCTGTGTAGCTTTTATATCAAATAGGCTAATTTGAGGTGGAAAAACTGTTTTAGTTTGAATTCCTAAATCTGTTAATACAGGGAGTTTGATTATTCAGGTGGCTTGTGGGTCAATAATGCTTTCTCCTGAGAATTTTGTGTCTTCAGTTAATTTTTTTGAGGTCAGTTGTCTTCCATCCTTCTCCCTTATTGGTACTTGTAAGTGAGCTAGTGGACCCAGTGAAGGTGAAATTATTTGACTGACTAGAGCTGCAGCTGGAACTTTTTCTGATAAACAAGGAGGACCAAGCTGTGTTGACTGCATGTTAGGCAAAATAGTAGTCAAAGCATGTAGTTTTCCCTCAGCCGCACAAAGAAAGTGTCATTGTACATAATCTGTTTTTTTACAGAAAGAAGCATGCTTTCCAAGCTGTTATACTTGCCTGAATGTTTTCTAATGTCAGTGTTAATATTAGGTCTGTTGGTGACATTTAGCACTGTATAAGCTAGCAGCTTGTGATTTGATCTAAAAGATACAAATGTAAAAACACTAAGCCAATTTTGCTTGTTCCTCATTTGATTCCAGAGGATGTGTATTGTACTTACTGCTTGCCAAGTACTGCATAGTTGCAGAATTCTAAATAGTTCTTATGTCATCTCTTTGGTTTTAGCTGTGGGCAATTTAACTGTGTCCAATTATGCTTGTTTGGGCTAGAATATATCCTACAGATATTGTTCAAGAAGTAAAAGCTGTGCCTCTGTAGCTAGAGGGCAAGGGATGGAAATCTGGTCTTGTAACCAAATGCTGCTGCCTGGTTCAAGCCCACGCTGCTGCAGCTAATGCACTCTGTATCTGATTTTTATCTTGGAGAATGCCTGTACTGCTAACTAAAAGGCTTAATGAATGAGCTTGATTTCTAGTTCTTTGGCAATCCATGTAGCTTGTGAGTGCGCTTGCTTTGATTTGAACTGTTCCAGCTGGCTCTTCAAGTTAAAATTGTCTGTAGAGGTGGGATAGGCACAATTGCTGTGGGCAAAACTCAATTTCTGCCTCTTGGCCTTACGTATCAGTCAGATTGTTTGAGGGTTTTTGTCCAATAAATTTTTGAGAACTTCATGATGGTGGTTTTGGTTAATGTGATGGAATGTGGTAGAAGCAAATCTCAAGAAGGAAGAACAGTGTCTTATGTGTTGGTAATTTAAAGGAAGAAATGTGCTGATTCAGATAAAAATAGTAGTAGTAGTTAAATACGGTGTTGGGACTAAGGCAGGCTTGCAGGGTGAAGCGAGATACCTGATGTAAGAAAAGTAGAAGCAGACTAGGAATCTGAGGGGTACATGATTACATAGTTTATAAAATCTGTTGCTGGTGCATCAGACTTACACTTGGAATTTGGATTCTGTAAGTTTCCGTTCCTGATACCTAGTCTGGCATTGGGACATTTGTCTTCTGTTAAAGGTTTTTTTCACAAGTAGTAGTAGCAAATTACTTTCTCTAGGTTTCTTCATTAGTTTCAGTAGTCGACTCCTCTTCTAGTGCTCTAATATTTTCAGTCTTGCTGATTATCATGATAAGATGAAGTGTGATTCTGCATCATAAAATTTCAAATTTCTTCCTCTTTCTGAAGACTTTTTTCTTACTGCCATAATTGCCTAATGTAAAAAGAGTGTACGAATACTGTTATTTTAAGATTTCCAAGAGGGAAGATCACTAGTTGCTAGTTTGTTGCTGCTGCCTTTTCAATGCTTATGTGTATAAATGTAATACTAATTACATGGTTATCTGCTTTTTTGGCACTATTTCTGCTGTAGAATGTAAAATGATTGTTTCCTGAACTGGCTTGTCTTATGAGAAAGAGGGGCTTTTGTGAAGAAACAAGTATTAGGATGGTAGATTTGACTTAATTGCAAGTTATTGTTTCTGTTAACTTTGTAGGTGAGCTTGTCCAAATCTCTCAGAGATACTACAAGTAGACTTGCAGAGTTGGGATGGCTACATAATAAAATAAGAAAATACACAGACCAGAGAAGCTTGGATCGTGCGTTTGGACTTGTGGGACAGGTAGGTTAGCTAAAAAATTGTAGCAAGATCAATATTTTGCTCTTGTTTCCCTTAGAAACTGCTGAGTAAATGCACTACTAGAATGATGCGTAAACTTTAGAGCTTGGATCATTCATCCCTTGATTTACTCCTTCTATGGACTGCCACTTTTGGTATGGGTCATGGTCTGAAGGCAAGAGAAAGGCATGTGCTCATGCTGGTCGTAAGAAGGAATTGTCCCTGTCATTTGTAGCTGGAAAGTCTCATGCATAGATTTCTTTTCTTAATCTCCTTTTTTTAAATTTTTTTTTAAGTACTCATGCATGCTTATAAACAAAAATATTGCTTAAATGGGATGGTAGTATCCCTGAGCTAATTGATCACCAATTCAGTTGTTAGTGACCTATGCAGGAGACACTCTTGTCAGCTAATGTTGATGTTTGTGTGTTAATACTGCACTAACTTTAGATAAAATGCAAATACCCCATTATCTTCTGCCCTTTCTTTTGAATACAGCATCAAAAGAATATTAATTTTTGTTTTTATAGGTTTCATCATCATGATTTGTAGTCTACAGTAACTTCACAGCTGCTGTAATACCCAAAACCACATTTACTGCTAAGGCATTCCCGTTTCCTCTCACTTGCTCCCTCTGTAAAACTGGATATTATCCCTTCTGAGTCGACAGAAATGTTATCCTTGCCTCTAGCCATAACATCCTACCTAATCTGCCAAGAAATTGAAGTGCTTCTCCCTTCAATCTAATTTTTCTTAAGAGGTCAGTAGAGACACTGTAGTGCTTCCTACTTTTCTAATGTTTTATTCTGTTCCCTTCTGTCTCTTATTCTACATAACCCTTTTAGTTACACATAAATAATAATTTTTCTAGTGATCCAATGCTGATTTCCATGTTTTATATAGTAGTGCTACTGTATATGCATTTTCTTCAGACTCTCCCCCTTATATCTGGGTGAAGTTTCTTATACTTTATCTAGTAGCTTCCTGCTTATGCTTATTTTTACTGTCTCTGGCTTTAACCTTCAAGTTTACAGCAAGGGGAGAACTCTAATTCTTCAGTGAATTTAAATGTGCAGTATCTTAGCTACCATATGCAGGTTTCAGATCCTGTGCAGAGGGCTGTGCAGTTAGCTAGCTGAATCTGCATAGCTCTAATGCTGTTAATTTTGCTTGAGGCAAGCACATATATATATATATTTCTAGGACATAAGTGTACAAATAAAAAACATATGTTCTACTCCTGCTGTCAGTATCTGGGCAAAAAGTATATACCATTGCTCTTTACGGCTTTTATAGCTGACAATTTCAGGTGCTGCACATTGTGCATTAAGAATTTAGCACAAGAATATATTGTGTGTTCTAAAGCATCTCTTGCCTAATGTTTTAAAAGAATGCTTGCGTAAACCCCTGTTTAAACCACATGTAGGATAAAATGTCTGTCACCTCTTTTATTATGATTCTGGTGGCTGTTTTTATCATGCAAAATGTCAGGTATTGACAAGTATTAGGAGTAGAGATATAACAATATACTATACTTTAACATTATATTCTTCTACCTTTGCTGCTTAGTATCTAAGTTCTACTTTGTCCTCAGAAAGCAAAAAGAATTATCAGCAATGTAATATAACTTGCCTTATATTTTGACATTTTGCCCATTTAAATCTAGTTGAGGTAGTGGGCATTTTAATTTTTTTCTCTTGAACAAGCATTCTGTTTTTTTCCTGAATTCTCTTTTGCTGTAGACCAAAGCAGAATTCTAGGATAATGTCCAGTTTTCCGTAACAGTTTGGGAAACAAAAAGCTGTAGTTTGTGATGCAGGAATTGGCACTGGATGTAAATTTTAACTTCTGAGGCTTCTCTGAAAAGTTGATGGCCAGTTAGATCCTAAATCCTTTTGGCTACTGAAGTCAGTGATGACTGTTCTCACTTTTTGAGTAGATGTACAGTGCCTTTGAATGTTTTCTTGAAGGCTCTACTCTGCCCTCTATCTTGGCAAGTGCTACTTTAATAGGTTCAAAAATGTACTGAAGAAGCAAGTGAGAAGAAATGAAAAGTGGAGTTACACCTAAGGGGATTTCTTTTTGCCCTTCAGTATCCCCTGGAATAAAATGAATTTCAAATTTCTTTCTAATTTATAACATTGAGTTGAAGAAAGGAACTGCCTTTCCTTGTAAAGGATACAATGGCAAGATTAATGATTTTTTTTTTTTTTTTTTTTAGGCTTCTTAGCCTCTTAGCAGGTAGGCCTCTTAGCAGGAAAAAAGGATTTATTTTCTTCTTGTGCTTGTAGTAATGATTTCTCCCTTCTACACACCCTAGTGAATAAATATTTTACTTTAAGCTCTTGGGTTCTTTTTGTGAGGCTTTCCTTAGTTTTTCCAAATTACTTTGACTGTGATGATTTTAAAAGGGGTTGAGGGGAGTGTCCTGGGGAATTTCCTATTAAAAAAAGACCATTAAAACAGATATCAAAATTCTTAGCTGAGAATTAGTTAAGAAATTGGTTCTGAAGAATTTGTGTGTGTGCACAGAAGTACTCTTCAAAAAACAAAAAAATTTTCAAAACCCCCAAAAGTGCTTAAAGTCCAAAATTTTCAACTCAGTCCAGAATTAATGAGCCATATTTTTAATTCAGTTTTAGAAAATGTTTTGCAGGATTTTTTTTTTTCTGTCTGTGTGTTAGGTTAAGATTATTACAAAAACAAAGCAAAACCCCAGGACCCCAAACTGTGGAAAACTATCTGTTACTAACCAAGTATTCTTTCAGGAATTATTTTTAAAATAACCCAAAGTAGCTGTGCTTAGAATTGTTTCATGAAGAATTTTTGGTTTAGTTCAGGCCTGGTAACTTCTGCACATTTTACAGATTTCTTAGGATATACTTAGTGTTATTCATTTGTTCCATCTTAAGTGAAGAATCATATATGACTGTCAATTGATAAAAGGCCAGAAATTTAGAGTACTTGATCCAGCAGCATTTACTGGGAGTATTCTTTTGAGCATTGTGTTTTCTTGTTCATGTCATATAGTCTATACTGTAAATATAGTGATGGTTGCCTGACTTCTGTGTTCTGTTATTAGAGGCCTTCCTGATATTGAAACTCTTATTACTTTACTACATGCTGTATGTTACATAATTATTAAAGAAAATTTCTTCTGGGTCACGTTATGATTTGCACATCCCTATGGTAATTATTAATGTCTTTATTGAGGTGATACATCTATCTGGAGAGTTATGCTTATCATAGTTTGATAGAATTAAGACAGCAAGAAACAAAGTCACTTGACAGTGTGTATATATTCTTGGAAAAGGCCTGTGCATCTCTTAGGGAAGCATTTATACGTTGGCCAGTTTTCTAAGACTTGGCTTTTGTTCTGAAACTTGTAGCTTGATTCCTCTTAGGAAATTTCTAACTACCTTCACAGTGTGGTGATAGATTAAACCAGAAAGATTTTTCCTGATTTTTTTTTTTTTCATTTTTTCTCTTATTGCTCTTACAGAGTTTTTGTGCAGCCTTACATCAGGAACTTAAAGAATACTACCGACTCCTGTCTGTTTTACATTCTCAGGTAAGTTAAGTGGTTCTTGTTTAACTTTCTTATTTTGCTTTACATTATCTGAGCATCTCCTAGAAGGTGTACCTATGTATCCCATTAGAAAGGGAAGGATGTACAGCAATTTCTGCTGACAATTTCTAACCTGTACATTTCTTACTCTTTGGATGTATGTACCAATGAACATTTTTCTCTTAGAAATTCACTGTTATTTGATGTATTACCTAAGCAAGGGATATAATGTGTATTTCTAAGTCTCTGTCCCTTTTTTTGCATCCTTCTTGTCAGTTTAATCTTGTGCGATATCTTTATCATTCAAATCCCAAACAGCATGATACATCTTTGAAGAGAGAAAAAAAAATCTTTCTGTATTTCAAGTAATGCATGGTTCAGCAGCTAGTAACAACAGTTCCAACTTTTTGTTCTGTCTGGGGCAGTTTGTGCATTTTCCTTGTTGCTTCCATTGTATTGAGAGAGTAAGATGTTTCAGTGTGTTTTTTCTGTGATGTATAGGCCAGCTTGGTGCTGATAATGTTGCAGTTTGTCCACAAATATTTATAGGTATGTGGACCTAGATGCTAGCTCTAAAATAAAAATTAGATATTTTTTTTCTTCTGCTTATTTTTTTTTTTTATATGGGACTTTCAAGGAGTTCATTATTTGTAATTGAGAAAAATTTATTCTGAGAATTGACCTAAAGTTAAACTAAAATGCCATTTAAAATTCATTCAAAAAGATCTGTAGTTTAAGTCATAGGTTTCTGTAAACATTTCCAAGGCATCTATTCCTTTTGTCTCAGTTGCAATTCTTTAACACTCTTGACTTTTGGAATGCCTGCCATACATACTTTTTGCTTGTTTTTCCTGGCTACTATCCAGTTACTCTTTTTGTAATTATTTCCTGCTCTGTCCAAAATACGTTTGCTCTCTTGGTTTGCTGGAGCTTTGATTTATTCTAACTTCTAAAACTTCTTGACCGTGAAAATATTTATGACTTCTTTGAAATGCAGCTTCCTCTTACCTTTTCTGTTCCGCTAAACCTTCCAAAAGAAGAGATGAGACTGGTGGGAGGGGAAGCATGTAAGGGGAAAACGAAAGGAGAGTTCTGGCATCCCTTGTTTTCAAACTGCATTTGCCTTTGTGGTGGGTTGACCCTGGCCAGCAGCCAAACACCCATCCAGCCTCTTGCTCACCCCTGTCTCTTGAGGAACAGGGAGGAAATAGAAGGAAGGCAAAAAGACAAGTCAATCAAGTTAGTGACAGTTTAATAGGGAAAGCAAAAGCTGTGCGTGCAAGAAAAGCAAAGTAAGGAATTCATTCACTACTTGCCATCAGCAGGCAGATATCCAGCCACTTCCTGGCAAGCAGAGCCTCAGCACACTGAACACTTGCTTGGGAAGACAAGCTCCATCACCACAAATGTCTTCCCTTCCTCCTCCTTTCCCTGAGCTTTTCTTCCCAGGAAATCCTTTTTGTCCTCCGTATGTTTGGAAATGGTTTCCAGGATTAGTTGCTCTGTCAGCATCCCAGGGAATGAGGTGAGTCTTAGTGGTGTGTAGTTCTGTGGATCCTCCTTGAAGAGAGGAGTGATATTTGCTTTTTCTCAGGTCTTCAGGAACCTTCTCTGATTGCTATGATGTTGCAAAGATAATCAAGAGTGGCCTTGCAGTGACATTGGCCAGCTCCCTCAATACTCATGGATGCATTCCATCAGGTTTCATAGACTTAAGTATATGCAGTTTGTTTAATGTTCCCTAACCTGATCCTTCTCTACTTGGAGTAAGTCTTCCTTGTTCCAGACTTCCCCTCTGATCTCAGGTGACATCTGGTATTCCCAGTGGCAATTCTCACCAAAAAACCAAGGCATAAAAGGTATGAAGTACCTCAGCCTTTTCCGTTTTTCCTGTCACCACTTTCCCAGCACCATTCAGTCGTTGGACACACATTTTTCCGAGTCTTCCTTTTACTCTTTTTTTTTTTTTTTTTTTTTTTTTTTTGCTGCTCTTTATGTTCCTTGCCAGATTCATCTCCAGTGTTAGAGTTCATGAGTGTATTGAGCACGTTAATTAAATGTGTTCTGGTAGAGAACAGTCAATACAGTGTCTGTAATGTAAAGTTTTGCTGCACTAGCAGACTGGAGTTTCTGGGGATGTCCCTCAGCACCTGACTGAAGGGGATCCCAGAGGCACGTTGTGTTTGAATTTTCAAGAAGCCCCGGCAAGTTTCCTCCCCAAAGGCTGTGAAAGAAAGGAAGGAGATCCAGCAGTGGAGAAGAGATTCTCTTGTGACTTGAAGGCTGGGAAGCACAAGGTCACACTGCAGGATGGAGAAGGGTTAGTAGCGTGCACCAAAGATAGGTGCTGGTGCTGGTTTTAGTTGATGTTGATGATCTGGAGAAGGTAAGGTAGAGTGAAATCTCCCAGTCTGTCAGTGAAAGCGTGCTAGCATTGGTACTCTGGATGCTCTGTCCATGACAAAGAGCAGCACGAAACGGTGTGTGAGCAAAGCAGTGCTGGGGAGCTTCAGTGTGGGAAGTACAAGGTCTTTTATGTGGAAGAAAGCTAATCTAATGCATGCTTCCTCAGTGCTGGACTTGGCTTCAGCAGGCCCAGTTTGGGGAAAAACCTTGGTGACCTTGCAGGTGGTTGTATGCACTGCTGGACTCAGCACTCTGAAATTAGCA
Organism: Astur gentilis; assembly: GCF_929443795.1. Taxonomy (NCBI): domain Eukaryota; kingdom Metazoa; phylum Chordata; class Aves; order Accipitriformes; family Accipitridae; genus Astur; species Astur gentilis. The sequence goes on along the minus strand of NC_064910.1, from coordinate 2,323,065 downwards.
GGAGGTTGGTATAAAACAGAGTAGCCAACTTGCAAAATTTGTTTCCCGAGGATGTTATGGCAAAAGGGAGTACCAACATGTTGGAAGAGGGATTATACAAATTCCTGGAAGACGGATCTGTAAACTGCTATTTGAAGGGCTGAGCCACATCCTCTGATGTCCTGAACACTGCAACTGGGCTGCAAGGAGACTTAAGGGGGACGGACTGCAGAGAGGGGTCAGCTTTGCGTGCTGCTCTTGTACAGTGCTTCCTTTGTCATTATTGGAGATAGAGAAGTAGTTCATCTAGCCAGCGTTCTGACAGAGGATGGTATTCCTTATGTTCATAATTGATGGAGCAGAAATCTTTAAGAAAGAAGTCAGCATTCTCAAGACTTTTGCCAGATTATCCCAGAGGTGAGCTTGGTGACTTGTCAATTTTATTTTCAAAAGTGACAGGGAAAAAAAATCAACCACTTTTTTGAAAGGCACTTTCTTTACAAAACCATACATTTCAGTTACTTGAAAACATGTAGAAAACTGTCTTGGAATTGAGTGCATGCCGCATTCCTGTATTCAGCAGGTCGTACAGGCTGCCAGCTTAGGAGTTGTTAGCTGCTGTTCCAGTTAGCAGTTCAGGCATAGCAGTACATAAGAATCTCATCAAAGGGTTCTGTACTGTCTTTCTCTCTATAACTGTACATTATGTCTTCACAGCTTCCCCCAAACATGTTTCTGCCTCTGAAAGAGTTGTCCTGAGTGTACTGTGTACTATTTCATAAGCTTTTCAGGTCTCTTCCTTGCAGACTGTTTTCACGTTGTCAGCCCATTTAAAAATTCATTTCCATGATGAAGATGTATCATCTCTTCCCTAAAGACAAAGGGTGGTTCTTGCTCATATATCTCTCATTGCCAATTTCCAAACAAAACAAAACAAAAAGAACGTGGACCCAGGAGCATCCAGAAGCTAATCTGGCTTTAAGGCTGAGCTTGACCTGGATGACACTAGTCTTAAACTTAACTGATACATAGTATTTGGCCAAAAATGTGCTAGGTGCAGAAGCATGGAGTGGGTTGGTTGCCCATACAGGAAACGGAGCATCTTTTCTAAGAGTTTATCTGCTTGGAGTGTTCTAGGAACGTGCTGCTGTATTCTTAGGTTGTGTTCTTGTCCTGCTTACACCATCTGTGCGTGTGTGAGATGTGCATTTGCATCTGAGCTGCAAATATTTGGCTTTCATTTCCCGTGGTGTTGCAAGATTTGTGGTAGTCACATTGTGACAGATTTTTCTTATAATAGCTTTAATTTTATTTTTTTTCCCCCCAATGGTAGCAATTCCTTAATCTCACTATAGAGCTAACTTAAGTTCTGATGGCTTCTGGAGGAAGACATTGAACAGAACTTGTCCCATGTTCAACTGAAATAAGCTGGTTGTGCAGTAATAAGAATTTTACCTCCTACACCCTTCCTTTCCTTTAGATGTTTGTCTTACTCTTTACTGAGCATCTCTGGCCAGTATTTGCTGTCTTTCAGGATGTCTGCTCTCTTTTCCTTAGCTCTTTTGTGACTAACTATCTATCACCTTGCTTGCTTTCACTTTCTTGGCCTTTGTGCTCCGTCTGCCCTATTACACTTCCACTCGTCTCTGTCGTTTCGTCTGCGCTTGATTCTCTATTTCCACTTGTGTGGCTCTTGGATTTTGGCCCAATGATTTAATGAGAGAACATATAATACTGGGTATTTCAAGTGTATTAGTAAAAATCTAACTTCAGAACTAAAACTATGAAACAACAGTTCTGCTTCAGTTTTGCTGGTTTTGTTCCTTGATATGTTTTTCTGTTTCTGATTTGATCAGTTGCAATTGGAAGATGATCAGGGCGTGAATTTGGGACTTGAGAGCAGTTTAACACTTCGCCGTCTTCTAGTCTGGACATATGATCCTAAAATAAGGTTAAAGACCCTTGCAGCACTTGTTGATCACTGTCAAGGTCTGTTCAACGTTAATTTAATATTTCTGGGGAAGTTGTGTAACTCTGAGTAGTTGTGCATGCCAAAGGTGGATATCAATAATATTAGTTATGTTTTTTTAGAAAATTTAAAGTAGCTAATCCAGAGGATTCTCTCTCTCCCTTTTAGTTTTGGCAAAAACCTGATGAATTATACTGCTGGTTTGATATACTTAGACTTTTTGGCCTTTTTTTCAAACTAGAACATGCTTGAGAAATCCTTCAGATTTTAAGTACGCACTTTTCATGCTGTTCTCAATTATTCAATGTTAGTCATCTTTCAGAGAATGTTACACTTAAAAAAACCACTAATACACTATGAAATGGTTGGCTTAGTCTATTCACGATGTATGAGTATTATGCTATTCCTCTATATATGATGGCATAAAGCAATCATTTGCAACTTGTTTGCAGATTCATGTGAAACCATGAAACTTTACAAATCTGCAAATAGTGTGTGGCTGTGCTGTCAGTCCACAAGAAAATACTGAAGAGTCGTGGTGGAGCTGACCAAAATTTTTGCCCAGTAGCTGACCCATAGGCTATGCTTCTCCCTGAGGGTACTTCAGCTTTGCTATCTTTGAAAACAAATGGAGATTGTGACCCTTTGGAAAAAGCATCTTAACCAAAAAAGCTTACAACATCTGTTTTACCTTGATTATTGGAGTTGGTAACAATTTTAGAGAAAAAAAAGTGGGCTTTACTTTTAAGACACTCATCAAAATTTTGAATGCTACAGCCTGTGCTGCAAGGAACCTTTAAGATGTGCAGCATAACAGCAAAACAAGTACTAGTTCTATTTTATTTTTTTTAACAACCTCTTACCTTTCAATTGCAAGACTGGAGGTATTACCTAAAGGAGCTCTGGGGGGAACTATAACCAAGAAGCAGGAAAGATGTGTTTGTGTGTATGTATGCACACAGAACGTCTGAGAGAGTCAAGTACAGGAGAGAAGGAAAACATACTAAGGCTCCCTTAATGCTATTCAGGTGGGGGCGGTGGGGAAGAAAAGAAGCATAAAGTCAACCTTTGTGTGTGATCTGATGCCTTGAAATTTGCATTTCTCCAAGCTACCATAAAGTAGACAGAATATGGTGTCAGAGAACTGTGCTTAATGCTTCAGTGAGATTAATGATTCATGCCTAGGAGTTCCCCGTCAACGTTAAAAAAATATACTTTTGCTACATTTTAGAATTGCTGTTCAGCAAGCTCTGAGTGACATATGACTTGCTAAAATCAATGGCTGCCGAATTAAAGTGTGGTGCGTATGTTTTTTCCTTCATATGTTTCTGTTCCTCTCCCCTATGATCTTACAGGGAGAAAAGGTGGTGAACTAGCCTCAGCAGTTCATGCCTATACTAAAACAGGAGATCCCTACATGAGATCTCTGGTTCAACACATTCTTGGCCTAGTATCCCATCCTGTACTGAATTTCCTTTATCGCTGGATTTATGATGGAGAGCTGGAGGATACATACCATGAGGTAATGTATGTGATAAAATAAATATTTTTTTCTCTGTTTGTTTGCTTTGTGGGAGTATAATCTGTGGGAAGCTTAGAGGAGAATTTGAAAAGCAGACTGTGATGGAAGTGTATAACATATGAGTAAGTAACATATACAATAACAATGTGAAATGTGACACTCTGCATGGATTCAGTCTGTGGTATTTGGAGGTTGCAATGATGCAGTATGTTGTCTTCAATTAATCATATCCTGGGTCTGTTTTAATAGAGGAGGAATGGACTAGCAATAGATGCTTGCTTCTGAAGAGAGGCAAAGTCATCTATCTTTTCTTGCTTAGTGTAACAATAGTAATGTATGCAGAGTTCTTTGTAACTGTTTAGAATGCAAGCGTTGTATTTGGAATAAAGTTCAGAATACTCTATTCTGATGACCGACTCTTATCCTTAGCTTCATAAATAACTTCAGTTGGTCAAATTGGGTAGAAGAGATTGAATTATGGTTCCAGAGTTCCTCTAGAAACTCTACAGAGTTATTTGTTCTGACTTCTGTAACAGCAAGTTCTAATAACTGTCCTTTTTTCTTCTTGGAAATGTTTTTATGCCTTTTTAAGCTCTCCCAACTCTTTTTCCTGTCTCCAATCAGTACAGTCTTGTTAAAGTGACTTTTTTTGGTTCCAAGAAGCCAAAGAATCATTTTTTAAAATGAATTGAGCACTTCTGAGACACATATGAGTAACTGTACTTAAGCATGAAATATGCTGTCTGATTTCTGAAACTGTCCATCTGGGTCAAAATTAAAATGAGTACCAATATCACCCACAGCTGATCTTCAAGCTCAGCATTAGGAGACTTGTGTGAAATGTCTATGAATCTTTATGGCTAGAAGTGTAAAACAGACTTTACTTTTTTTCCCAGCTACTCCTCAGACATGTGAGGTGGTGTCTTTTTTGGTTTTTATATCATTCATCAGCTTTCAACTTTTTGTTTAAAAATTTACGTGGGCACTGTAAGAGTGTTCTTAATACTGAAAATAACTGTTGGATGTGGTATACTGAAAGCTACAATTTTCATACCATAGACACAGTTTTTGAACAAAGACAATTGGCCGTTCTTGGTGGAAATGGTATTTGGAGGCAGTGAAAAAAGTTCTTGTCTAAAAAATCAGTATCTTGTTTGACAGGATGAGGAGAGAATCAATCCACAAGTCACTTTAACAAAAGTAATCCTGTAATTTTAGTTTCTTACAAATGAAAGTATTTTCTTGCATGGAGTTGAGAGACCTTAGCATTTGATGACCAGTTCAATTGCAGGGATTTCTTGGGGGTTTCTTCTTCTTTTGTTTTGTTGTTTGTTGGGGTTTTTTTGTTTGTTTTCTGCAATTCTGCATCTGTTAAAATAGGAGGAAATCCAAAGGGACTTGCGTAAAAATAGAATCAGTAAAACAAAAGCATATTATACTTATATTCTGAACTTTATCTTCTACCCTAACTGTGTTACAAATTGTCGGAAAATGCTATATGCTTCTGTATTTCATAACGGATGTTTTACAGGTAGTACAGTTTACCCTGAGGTAGTCAAGGTTTCATAATGTACAGAAGAGTTTAAGTTATGTGAGCTCTTTAACTTTTTCTTCAGCGTTCATATTGGTCAACATACAATTTACATATCAATTGCCGGGACAACTCTGCATGTTAGCTAGGAAAAATATTTTTTTTTTCTTTTTTAGTTAAAGGCACAATTCAGAATATTTTTACAGTTTTCTAAATACTGAAATGAAATGCTAGGGGAGAGAGTTTACATTAGTCTTTTGGTTTTAATATTTATTTCAATCTACAGTTTTTTGTAGCTTCAGATCCTACAGTTAAAACTGATCGGTTGTGGCATGACAAATACACTTTGAGGAAATCAATGATCCCTTCTTTTATTACAATGGAGCAATCAAAAAAGGTAGGAATTCAAAAATTAATCTTTTGATGATTTGTTTGCCCTATTCTGCTGTTTAGATTTCCATTAAGAAAATAGAGACCAAATTTAACAATAAATAATCCTCTTAAGAATTTTATAATTGTTTGCTGAGGAAGACTATAAGACTGTTTCTCCTTTCCATTGTCTAACTGATAAACTTTTTTAAAGGAGATCTCAAGGGGGGAAAAGAAGTTTGTGTTTAAAACCTTTTTGTGTTAGCACTGAAGTTCTGGATTGCTGTGGTTGGGATTGTGAAGCTAAGAGCACACAGGGATGACAAAATATCCTGCTATCCTGGTGGTTGTGGATGGCTTTTTGGTTTGGTGGGGTTTTTTTCTTATCTGCAAATCACTTGGAAAAAAATATATCCTTTTTTGTTCAGGTCCTCCTAATAGGAAAATCCATAAACTTTTTGCATCAAGTTTGTCATGATCAAACTCCATCCACGAAGATGATTGCTGTGGCAAAATCTGCAGAGTCTTCAAAAGATGGTAGAGTATTCAATATTTGAACTGAGCTCTCTACAGTATGTAGTTTAGACTGTAAACTGACATTTTGGATAGTGGGGTGGAAAGGAGTACAAAAGTCTCAACTGACCTAAAATAAAGGTATTCTAATGGATACCTTGCATTCTAATGGATCTCTTGCATTTTACAAGAGACGTATGAAGATGCATATGTGCAATTTTCTTAATTTGATAGGTTTGCTGGATGGTTGTTAATGTACTGGATTTCTGAATGAAACCATTCAGAAACCAGTCTGCCTTCAGCTGACTTTCATTGAAAGGGCTGGGGTGAGGGCTGGGATATTCTGGGGTGCTGCGGTAAGAATTTAGTACTTGTGCCTCCTCGTCAAATATACTTCATCATACAATTCCATAATAATACTGAATTAATTCTGTGATTAAAAAATAATAAATAATCAATTAATTGTAAATAAGACAATGGGCAGTAAAAACAGGCAGGACAGAAGCCTCTCTGTAAATGCACTCTACCACTCTAATATGTCTGAAGAAAATTGAGTATATGGAAGGTTAATAAAATTCTTTTTGAAGATTACTTAAAATTGGGGTTGCCAGCTGTTGAACATTAAACCAAAATTTAACTATCAGAATTCCTTCAGGTTATTTCTTTCTATTTAAAAGAGATTTTGGTTTTAATGAATGAGAATTTATATACCATTTGCGGTTATTCTTTGGTGGCATATTCTTTGCAATAAAATTAACATTGTTATGATGAAAGATAGCAAATAAACATCTAAAACAAGAGGACTTTATGCATAAATACTAAGCAAAGAAGGTAAGGTAATGCCTAGGATGCTGCTACATCTGGGAGAAAGGACAATGTGCTTTCTTCTAGTGAAGGTGATAGTTTACTACTATAACTTTTTTAGAACTCATTTAATATACCAGAGAGAGTCTAATTATTAAGATGTAGATCACTGGGTGTCGTGGTTTAACCCCAGCCAGCAACTAAGCACCACGCAGCTGCTCACTCACTCCCCCTGCCCCAGTGGGATGGGGAAGAAAATTGGGAGAAGTAAAGCTCTTGGGTTGAGATAAGAATGGTTTAATGGAACAGAAAAGAAGAAACTAATAATGATAATGATAACACTAATAAAATGACAGCAGTAATAATAAAAGGATTGGAATATACAAATGATGCACAGTGCAATTGCTCACCACCTGCTGATCGGTGCCCAGTTAATCCCCAAGCAGCGATTCCCCTGACCCCACCCCCCCAGTTTATATACCGGGCATGACATCACATGGTATAGAATACCCTGTTGGCCACTTTGGGTCAGCTGCCCTGACTGTGTCCTGTGCCAGCTTCTTGTGCCCCTCCAGCTTTCGTGCTTACTGGGCATGAGAAGCTGAAAAATCCTTGACTTTAGTCTAAACATTACTTAGCAACAACTAAACACGTCAGTGTTACCAACATTCTTCACATACTGAACTCAAAACATAGCCCTGTACCAGCTACTAGGAAGACGGTTAACTCTATCCCAGCTGAAACCAGGACAGGGATAATTTCTGTGATGCTATTTGGTACGTATTTTCTAGAACTATAATGATGTCCTACTAGTATATCCAGCTTTTGCCAAGAGAAGAATTATCTAAGCATTTGTTTTTCTGTGAAGCTCTTTACTTAATTTTCTAAGAACATCCTTCTTTGCATTTTCTGATATCTTGTACAATATCTTTTCTGTTATTCTTGTACTCAAAAGATAACTTTATTACATATAACTTTGAAGCTTAGTTTTATGGGATTGTTTTTTGGTCTTTTTCCCCTCTCCCTCCAGATCAACCTTGGATTAGTTTTTACATTAACTCTTCACAGCATGGACTTTCAGCATGAGTGCCTCCATGGAAGATGTTCAAATAATAAAATCCCATTCATGTCTCCAAGAATATTTAATCTAATAATGTGATTTTTGTAACATGCGCAGTGGTTGCCTAGTCAAAAATGTGCTTAAAGTGCAGAGAGGGATCAGGGCTAAGTGAGTAATAGCTGTAAATGCATTTGAACCATCATCTTGCCAGCTACTCCAGAAAAAGGCAAAAACATTCTTTGGCTACACTATTTTCACCACTTTACACAGTGTTTATGGCCATGCTTTTCCAATATTTTTTTTAATTTGCACTCATTTCTCTCTCCTTGATTGAATGGATGACCTGCACAAATTCCCTACTATGTAGGAGAAGAGAGCTTCAAAGCAAGTACATTATCTTAAGTGCTGAGAATACCTGTTTCAGGCAGAAGTGTAGTTTTAGAAATGGATGTTATCCACTATATCTGCCATGTGCTGAAGGCATGCTGAGCTTATCTGCAGCCAAATACCTCCTAGTATTGCACTGCCTTAATTCTGCATGAAACTGCATTTGTATTTAGGGCATTTTACCCATTCAATCCAGAAAGAACGTTCTGTGTCAGTGATGTTGGAAATGCATCCTGTCGTCCTTGTTTGTGCCATCTGACAACATCCCGAGAGTCCCTGCAGATAACGACTTATAATAAGACGATAGAAAGCTAGGGTGCCAGCCTGAATTCTGGATGCTTTTTCTCATTTTAAATCTGAACATTTCATGAGTTTGGCTGTATTTTTTTATTTCTTTAATTTGCTTTGGAACCTTAACTCTCCTGTTTCCCCAGTTTCCTTTTGATGCTGAAGTAATCATGATGTAAAAAACTGTCTGAACATGTATTAAAATGGGGAGTCAGAGATGAAGGCACAGGCAAACTAGGCAATTCCCTGCTTCCTGTGGGGTTTACCAGTGCCTTAAGCCAGTCCTAGGCCCAACCTAACCTCTGTGTCCAGTAGCTGAAGGTATTAGCTCATACCTCTTTTGGGGTTGGCTTGTCCCCCTTCTGCTTTGCCCATTAGGCTTGCAGCATCTTGTGGAAAGACACTTGCAGGAACAGATCATTGGGGTGTTGTAACTTGCCACGTTCTGTCCGTGAAATGCGTCTTTTAGCTTTTATTTTTCCCCCGTCTGGAAGTTCTTCCTTCTTTCTCTAAAGCCAGCAGTGAAGCCATGTGGTAGATCAGATGGCTGGTACCACTATGTGTGCAAGCAGCCACACTTGAAGCAATCTTTTGAAGATAGCAGTGAAGAGGACAGGATCTGCTGATGGGGAAAGACTAGATGAAAGTCAGAATTGACTGGACGTTCTCATTGCCCTGTTGCCCTGTACTAGTGAGACAAGTGCAGTTGCACAAACTGACGTTTTTGCGTTTTTCCCAGCAGTGGGAATGCTGCTGCGTGCTTCCTTACCTAAGTAATGCAAGAATTGCTTTGTCAGATCACAGTAGATCTCTGCCTTGACCAGAGTGAGCAGAGACCTTGGTGAGCTGTCTCTCCTGGTTTGCTGTCAGTGACTGGAAAGGGGACTTTGAGGATTTTTTTTCTACAGGCTGTATTAATTCTCACATCTCCTAAGCTTGATGTGTGTTACTTGACTAAGTAGTATTCTCCTAGTGTAGGGATTTTGAGCGCAGCAATGTGTTAAACAAATGTTATCTCTTTGACATCTCTGCATATGCTTGCACTTCAGGTGTCTTATGGGGAGCTTCACAAGTTACTGAATGAGAGTTTGGAAACTTCAGGGAATGTCATTGAACCAGCCATTGTGAGGTTTCCCTCATTAAAGAGTGACTTTATTAGAACCACTGTTTATTTCTTCAATTTAAAAGCATTTTATTAATTGAGGCTGAATCTCATCAGAACAACATGAAACTTGGTTTTAATTTTTCCTGTCTGCAGTGCATGTTGAAACTAATCCTGGAGCAGGCAGTGCACTGTCTTACACTACTTTGGTACCTGGATCTTCTTTTTTTACCTTTAGAACAATAGTTGTGTGGTTAAAAATTATTCAAAGTGGGAGCATGTCTTTTAATGCTGAGGAAGGTCTGAATCTTAACGATAATTGGCAGTCCAGTATTTGGAGTTTTGTTCCATGTTGCCTCAAGAGGCCACACTTCCTGCTATCTCCTGTCTTATTGCAGTCCCTTTCTTAATAAGCTTGTAGTTGTACAACAGAATGAAATACACGTCCTACTAAAGGGCAGTGTCCTACTTTCTGCCTCCAAATTGCCATGCACTTAAGGTGGAGAAGAAAACATTGGGTTGCTGGCTGTCCCTCAGATAACATAAGCATACTCCCTCCTCTCTCATTCTGATTTATATGTGGGAACTCTTTTCTGTTGACTGTTCTGACTGATTCTTAGATTTCTTTCCCCCATCCCTCCCACCCCACCCTTAGAAGTGATTTAGGATTTGGATCCTCCCACCCCCTCAACAAAGCTTTTTCCTCAACTCTGAGCTTTTAGATCTCCTTCAAATTATTTGACTCTATAAATTGCAGTATTTCAGCAAGCTAAAAAAAACCAAAATCACTTTTTGTGTAAAAGCGATGAAGTAATATGAGCTCATATTGGAAAGTACAAGCTGGGCACAGATTAAAAGTAGTAAAGTTGAAGTATGGGCTGCTTTAGACTTGTTTGCTCTTTGGCTATGCCAAATGTATAATATAGTGGATCAGAATAAATAGCAATTTCTCTGCTTCTGTGTTTCAATTCCAAAGCTTCTTTGCCTCAGTTTTGGAAAAATACTAATTAAATTTTAATTATTTTTTTTGTTTGTTTGTTTTTGTTTGTTTGTTTTAGCTGCTGATTTGTTCACAGATCTGGAAAATGCATTTCAAGAGAAAATTGATGCAGCTTATTTTGAGACCAGCAAATACCTGCTGGATGTTCTCAATAAGAAGTACAATTTACTGGAACACATGCAGGCCATGAGGCGCTACTTACTACTTGGTCAAGGAGACTTTATCAGGCATTTAATGGACTTGCTCAAGTAAGAGAGTAGGAAGGGTAACTATGTTGAATTTCTAAAGCTTGCAAATGTGCACTATCAGAACAGAAACTGTTTTGCTTTTGGAAGGAGACCCTTTAAGAATTTTACTACTCAAACATTTAATTGAACAACTTTTAAATTCTATTTTGGGTTTAATTTCTTGACCCTGAGGCTTAAAATTTGTTCTTCCTTTTTGGTAGGAAGTATATACAGAAGCATTTCACAATGTCTTGAAAAGTTGCACTAAGATAGGTATTAGCCTCGAGGATGTTAGCACTTCTCTCACTCCTGTCAGCAAGTTTAAGCAGAAAAGTTCTGTTGCTCTTGATGCCACTAGTTAGCATTGCTGTGAACGTTAGGCTTCTATATTTTGGAGGTGTTTCGTCCAAAACGTTCTGTCAAACTCCTCAGTGCATTTTTTCAAAAATTATTTGATGCCTCACCAGCCTCTGTTTTAAGCACTCAGGTGCACCCACAAATATCAGTTTCAGTTCTTAGTGTATTTGCAAGCTCACTGCTTTTATATGCTGGTGCTAGTTAGTCAATCAAAAATGTCCTTTACAAAGCCTTCCTTTGGTCTAGAAGGCAGGCTTTGCAATAGAGCTTCCATTAACTTGTTTGTAAATCAAAATCAACATTGTCTGGTGATGATTTGTACATGGCCATGCTTTTTTAAGTGAAAATTAGTGTGAAGCAGAATAAGGTTGGTTTGCAGAGTTGGTATTACATTTGAGGCAGTAGTGAAGGGCTTTCCAGTCCTGATCATGGGGGAGAGGAGTAGTGCAAGGTGCTTGTTACTTGCATGTTGCAGGTCTTTGGGAAGTTTAAGTTAGGTAGAGGGGGTGGGTTTGTGCTTCTGCCAGCACTTCTAAGCCCGTGAGATGGCTATCAGTAAGTCTCTCAAAACTGAAATGAAAGTATTGGTTTGATGTGTTAATGATGTAATCTGCCTCATTTTAGATATGAATGTAACTCAAATTACAGAATAGTTATGCTAGCAATCCTGGTAATTTCAAATTACTGGCATTAAATGAGGATAAAGTTACTCCTCATGCTGATGTTCAGGTGTATAGCTGCATATGAATAGACGTATTCTGCTGAAATATTTTGCTCATTGATTTTCTTTGTGGTTGAGACTGAAAGAGTAATACGAGAGGTTTTGAAAGTCTGTCAGAAAAGTGTTTCACTGTGTGCTGCAGTTACTACCAAATTGCTGCTGCAGAATATCTTGGTAATATGCCATGACTGTTTGTTTCATAACCACCAGGCCAGAGCTTGCACGACCAGCTACAACCTTATACCAGCATAATCTAACTGGAATCCTTGAAACAGCGGTGAGGGCAACTAATGCCCAGTTTGATAATCCAGAGATTCTCAAACGATTGGATGTTCGACTTCTGGAGGTCTGTTGCATCATGGTGACTCTGACCTGAAACATACCTTATTTTGTGTGTGTATATGTGCAGACATCTACATGAAACAAAATTTTCATATGTTTATATAGTAAATATGCCCCCTTCCCCCCCTTTCCTTTGAAGTCTACTTTGAATTATGTAAACCTCATTTAATAGGTCTTCCCTTCTTTTCTCATTTCCTGCCTATTGTCTATTTGTATTTCAATCTGTGGGTTTACAGCTGTTTCACTGACAATACAAAGTTGAGATTTGGAGTCTAACAGTAATTGATGCTGGTGGCCCTGATTTGAGGTTCTGCAAACAGTAATTGATGCTGGTGGCCCTGATTTGAGGTTCTGCAGACGGCTCCTGCTGCTGTTTCTCTTACAAGAATCTGGGGGGTAGTCTCTTTGTCACCAGTAGTTACAAAGAGTGAAGCAAAGAAAGTGTGTTTCATGAAGGAGACCTCTGGTAAGAATCTTGAGCTAATGAGAGTGCTCCAGTCTCAGAGATGGAAGTTAACTGATGAACTGTAGCATCTGAAAGAAGTCTATACCTTAGGCTGAGTCCTGCCTAAGAAGTTTTTCCTTCCTGTCCTTTCCTTTACTAACTCCAATGGAAGAACATTGACATTACGAACATCAACATTTGGGTGAGGTGAATCCCACCCTTGTGTCAAACTTCGATTCATTTTTGCTTAATCTACTACTTAGAATAAGGAACTCCTGTAACTCACATTGATGTGGATGCTTGTTTCTTCATACGCTGTGGAGAATGGAAGAGTAAGCAAGAGTTGGTCTTCAGCACTAGTGTGCTCTGATTATACACTGAAAGTAGCATATCTTTAATACAGGTATCTCCTGGGGACACTGGATGGGATGTCTTCAGCTTGGACTATCATGTTGATGGGCCAATAGCAACGGTAATGTCATATACTGCTGGCTGTAAACATGTCTTGAATACTGAATTGAATTGCTAATTTTTTATTATTTTTTTTTAAATAACTTTTGTTTTGGAGTGTAAGATCAGAGGGTCTTTTTTTTGGGATCTAGGATGCACTGACTGTATAAACAGTTGAGCCAAAATCTCAGTTCTTACAGACTGACTGTGAGTGCTGAAAAGCTACATTTAAAACAATCATTACTGAAAATCAGTAGTTCATTTGTTCCATCAGAGATTTTAGCAAGTACTTAATAACTGGCGTGCTCCTCTTCCATTATTACTAGTCTGTAACTGCTAATTTAGAATAATTTGCAAGGAACTGAAGAATGTATTTGAGGAGAACCTATTCATATTGTCTAAATGAAATTTGATAGGTAGTGTTCATTAGAACTACTGAGAAAATAGCTACACTATTGATCATTTAGCCTCTATAAAAAATTTGTAAAAGAACTTTTCATATGTAGTTCGAAAAGAGCGAAATGTTTAGGCTTTGCCATGTTCATCCCTTCTTACACCTCCTGTAGTGCCCTCTGCCTACTTGAATGTTAGGTAGCTCAGTTCAGCCCTTGAGGGAGGATCTTTCCAAAAGCTCAGGGGTTTCCAGGGATTTTGTTTTGACAATATTTACCAATAATCTGCATGGGTCAGATAAGATGGACTGTGAAGAGGTTCCTGGTCCTTCCGAACATTAGTCTATTAAATTTGTACTAATACCTTGTTTGTTTTGTAGGTATTTACACGTGAGTGCATGAGCCACTATCTTAGAGTATTTAATTTCCTTTGGAGAGCAAAGCGAATGGAGTATATTCTTACTGATATATGGAAAGGGCACATGTGTAATGCGAAGCTTCTGAAAAGTATACCAGGTGAGAGAGGCCCAAAAGGATGACATACTGGTAAACTGGATTTAGATGACTGCATCTTATTTTAAACTCTTTGTTAAGAGGGGAAAAAAGTAGTCTGTTGGGACAGATGAATTTTATATTTTGTTGCTTCTCATGACTGACTGTTTAATGTTAGATGATGATGAAGATAAAATAACATTATTGTAAATGGAAGTTTCCTGTTTGTTGTTTTACTTAATCCTTGGTTGTGAGTTTTTGTAGCAGTGAGCAAATGAAACATCCCATGTCTTTGGAAAAAGACTGTTACTCTTCCATCCCCTTTTACTCATCTTCCTTGATGCCTTCCTGCCTGTACCCTGTGTCTTCCTCTTTCTTGTGCTGGAAGTAGTAAGTCTCACACGTACACACTCCTGAATTTACTAGTTTTACCTTCGCTTATTCCCTATGCTTTTGTTTAGCTAAGAAGAGAAGAGGCTAAGAAGAGAGAGAGATGTCTGAGAAGAAAGAGGAAGGCTCTTTAAGTGTAGTGGCTCTGGTGTATGTTTAATAGACTGGGACTTGTTGATCCTACTTCTCAGCTGAGAATATAGCCATATTTGTGAGCACCTGTACTGGCTCACTCTTGACTCTTTTACCTGTCTACATTTCTCTCAGTAAAAAATAGCTATTGAGGGTTACACTTCTTTGTGACATAGTAGTATTTAAAAAAAATTTGTTTATGTTTTTATAAATAGGAACTGTTTGGTGGGTGGGCCACAGAAGTTTGCTGGGAAACAAGCTTTTTTAAAGTATGCTCTAGTGCACAAGGCTGATCTCTGGAACTGTACAGGATGACTATGTTTCCTTTCTGCTTCTGTGAGATAGGATTTTGTTCCCTTTGAGACTAGGGTGCAGGTAACAGATTTTATTCTCATCACCTGAGGGTCTTCAGGCTGGAGCTGTCTCCCATTGCTAGGGTTTTATTTGTTCTTGTGTTCTCAAGAGGAAGTTTGATTTTTTTTTTTTCCGTTTTTCTTCCCTTCTTACCAACCCCCTACACCCCTTTGGGAGGCCTTTCTTTGCCTCGGAGCAGTCTTCTGTAGACTGCAGTTGCTTGTCGCCTTTAGATTTGGCTACATTTTAAGTAACATAGACATTTAAAATGCTGGCCAAGCTGTTATATCTGTTGTTGGCAGAAGGAGCAGTGTTGTATTTCTCAGTTTGTGCCTCTGACAAAGGAGAGTATGTTTACAAAAACTTGTACTGCCTTCTGCCTGGAGGGACAGGAGTCTGTCTTAATCACTGGCATGTCTAAGTTGGAAGCTGAAATACATGGAGAGTCTACCCTAGCACTGATCTATGAAGTAGTAGTAGAACTTGCTTTTATTTTCTCTTTCTCCCTCCAAAACAGTTCCTTGCCCTTCCAGTCACAGAGCACTAAATGGAAGACAGTAACTGATAGGAGGAAGCAGCTGCCAGAGTCTTTTGTTTTTCAACCCCAAAGAGGTAGCATTTACTTTCCAGTATAGCTATATTCACAATTCACCAAAAGTCTTAACAGCCAGGGATTTTAATGCTTTAAAGTAGCACTTCTAGACAGTAGTGGCACGCTAGCTCTTTTCCTGTCAGTAGTTGGAAGAAGAAATACAGATGTATCCAACTCACCGATGTTGAAGAATTTCTATTGTTTAGCCAACCCTGGAGGTTTTTTTCGTTGATCCTATTTAAAGTTGATAGAACATAATGTGTTAGGGATAGTCTTCCTGCAAAGTCATAAGAAATGAAGAAAAGAGTAGCTTGCTACAATATCTTTTCAGATCATTGGATGGTCCTGTAACATCCCAAGATATGAAAATGTAGAATTCCTTTTGTTGTAGTCTCAGCTTGTCTGCAGTGGCAAATTACTTCGGCAGCTTTTAAGAAATTACTTCTGTCTGGATATTTGCCTGGTTCCAGAAGGCTGAGTGTCTTCATTCCAGAGAATTTTGGCAGTTGATGGTAATCTTGATATTACCCTTCTGCAACAGAGGTACCTTCTCTTACAGGTGAGCAGCTGAGGCCATTAGTGCCTCACCTGTGGGTCTCTGTCGTGGATCAGGGAGTAGAACCTGGACCATGTGAGCCACAAATTCCCTCCCCTGTCACACCCCCCCTCTCTTCTGGTCTCACTGTAGCTAAGTAATGCAAAAATATGCTGTCTGTGGTTTGAAGGCTAATGGTAAGAGATGTGACAGGCCCCAGAAGCAACTGCAAATCTGCGGCCTCAGATTTTCAACTGAAAGAAGGCATGGGACACTAACTGTATTTTACTCTCTGGGGTCTTTTTCACTAGTGATACTCAGCAAGTTTCCAGCACTGTCCAAGCACGCAGTTGGCGTAATCTTTGGCTCACATTTTCTAGGAGTTAATTATGCAATGTTCTTTGCTCATCTGTTGCCAGCCAGTATTGCTGCTACCACCCAAGACTAGTGGCTGTTTTATGAAGTATTCAATTTGGTAGAAAAAAGTTTACCAAGCTGGTTTGATGGCTGTGCCTGTCCTTGCGGTCTTTAACATGCCATCTCTTTGGATTTTTTTACAGAGCTTTCTGGGGTGCTGCATCAGTGTCACGTTCTGGCATCAGAAATGGTCCATTTCATTCATCAAATGCAGTATTACATTACATTTGAGGTATACTCTCTCCACCCAATTAGTTGCTTAAAAATTAAGTACTTTTAATATTCTGTATGTGTTGTGTGTCTTAAATTCCAAAGAGCTTGTCATCTAGCAAATCAAAACAGCACAATCCTGAATCATTGCTCCAGGTGCTTGAATGTTCGTGGGATGAACTCTGGAACAAGGTCCAACAAGCACAGGACTTGGATCACATCATTGCAGCTCATGAAGTTTTTCTAGACACAATCATAGCTCGGTGCTTGCTGGACAGCGATTCCAGGGTAAGTCTTCTACTTTGCATGAAATTGTAGCTTTCTGATCTTGGCTTATGTGTTAGAAGCCATCTTCTCTTACATGGTAGGAGCAAGGGGAAAAGTCATTTTTCTTCTTCTGATATAAGACCTTATTATGGTAGGCTCTGTATATATTCCCCAGACACAGTGACAGATGCTGATTACAAAACTTGTGACAATGTGGGCTAGTTGGTTTCAGTCCTAAGAAGCTGTGTGATCGTGCAACAACTGTCTTAGAGCTTTGCAAAACAGTCTTTCCAGCCTTGCATGCAAAGATTTAGTTTACTCGTGTCCTGAAGAATGGTAGTAACTTAAAACTCTTTTGCTGTACAACTGCTTCATTGTTTTGTTGCTTAACTGTCTCACAGGTACTTCTCAACCAACTTCGAGCTGTTTTTGATCAGATCATTGAGCTCCAGAATGCCCAAGATACAATGTACAGAGCTGCTTTGGAGGAGTTGCAGCTGAGGTTGCAATTTGAAGAGAGGAAAAAACAGCGGGAGCTTGAGGTACAGTAGGGATATTCCTAGAATGTGAAAATTAATTGAGGTAGATATACTTGCCTTTTGACATACTCAGGATTTTAGATACTATGTAGAGGTACAGCAAAAATGAAAAATGTAGTTGGGACAAATGTAAAAGTCATCAGCAGTAGCTAGTGAATTCAAACAAAACTGCTGAATGGTGTTTTTCATTTCTGTCTTGCACAAAACCTCTAGGTGAGCGGATTCTCTAGTGGCCATTGGAGGCTGAGAAATTTAGGGCTCTTTTAGGTGAAGGAAATAGAAGAGGCTTTAAGATTCTGAATGCTTTTGCAAAAAATACCATAGTTCCATGCCTGCCTCCCTACTGTCAGTCTGTGGGACATGTAGTGCTGGTGCGAGACTCGCCTGCTTTGCTAACCCTGAATTTCTTCCATGTGCTGTACAACCACCAAGGGGACTGATGGTTTCAATACTAGAGACTCCATGTGTGGCTTACTATGGCAATGGTTGGTTTGCATAAACATGGTGGTTTATCTGGGCAGAAGGTGGCCCAGTTAGCAACTTTCATCATGTGACACCTGACCTCTTAACTCATTTGATCTCTGTGTAGGGCAAGTGGGGTGTAACTGCATCAGAAGATGAAGAGGAGAGCAAGAGGATGAAAGAATTTCAAGACTCAATACCCAAAATGTGTTCACAGCTGCGAATACTGACTCACTTTTACCAGGTGCCCCTTAGATTATATTTTTTTTTAATATGGTTGCTGAGCTTTGATATAAAGAACTCAATTTCAGATATTGAGTAGGTGTAATTTCCATATTTTTGTGTGCAGTTTGTGGATCTAGGTCTTCATTTTTTGCTTCTCTACTTAAAATCCTGGATTCACTGTTCTTCAGCAGACAGTAGGTGTTATGATCATGTATGTTCCCCTGACAAAGGGGAATAGTCTCTTCATGTAAGTCTCCTCCTTCATCCAGTAGTGGAAATAATAGCTATCTTCTGGTGTAATCTGAAGGGGGGAAAAAAAAAGAAGAATTCCTTCTGCATTCCAGCTTTTCTCACCATCTTTGCAAGTCATTGCTATTAAAGACTGCAGAAAGGGTCCTTATTAAGGGCCTAACACTTGATTTTAAATGCACTGAGGTGGGCAATGTGTAAGCTGTTGGGGTGAATGTGCGCAGGCTGTCGTCTTTAATGATAATTATTCTGGCTTTCTCTTAATTTGTTATCTGATTCTAAAGCTCCCATTCCCCAGAAAAAACAGCTGTTAGATTTCAAGGAAAGCATTCTGGAAAGCGATGAAAGGGTGTGACACAGCACTATGTGCCACAGCAGCCTTTCAGGATTAGACCCTGGGTCAACCGAAAACCAAAATCCTATCCCACCTCATCTCTTGACTTTGATATGTGAGATACTCCTGATATAGTGTAGTGTACCTTTTAACTTCTCTTATTTATCACATTTGGCATGCCTGAAGTTAGGATTTTTTTAATAATGTTGATACTGAGTTTGACTTAAATTTGTAGGGCCTGCTTTCTTCCCTCTTGCTGTTGATATTTCCTGTATCTTTCTTTGTTATTCCAATATCCATAAATACACATTTAGACAAATGCTAAATATGTAAGCATGCATTGTTTCCCTAAGTAAATGAATGAGTTTGAAGTGGTTTTGCTGGGTTGTTACCCATACGTTTGTTTTACCTTGTAAGAGTACAACTGGTTCTTTATAGCAGTTATAGTTGTGACTGAGCACCTGTACAGGATGTGCAGAGCGCTTCCCAGTCCTCCTCTCTGGTGGTTTGCATCAGATCCATTTCTGTATTGCCTATAGCTTTGCCAAGCTTATAGCTACCCTGGAGGTAGTGCTGTGTTGTCAAAGGAGTTCAGTTCACATGGAAGTTTGAAGGAAAACAGGATAGTACACCCAGGTTATAAAATACCAGTGGCTTTTGTTGGAGGCTGTAGAGATCCTGAGCTTTGATGCGAGGACTTCAAAGCTGGGAGGAATTTGCTTGTGGATCCAAATACTGCGGTGCTCCCTCCAAGAGGAAAATAGAGCCAAATTATTTCAGTGTAAGCTGTGAATAGATTGTAGTTTGTGTGCTCTACAGGATTACAACAAGTTGACAGTGTAGCTTTTGCCTGGGTGGACTGTATTCCTGCTGAGCCCTACTATAGATTTTTCCATGCAGGACTTACCTGGCCAGCCTTGGTCATCTTTGGAAATAACAGGGTGCTCTAGTTATGGGCATGTCCACATTAGTATTTAGTGGAGATCAGGAGTGAGCTCTTCAAATGAGTCTTTCCATCTTCTTGAAGTCCTCTCCTTTCCTGCATGCTGAGCAGCTCTTGCAGTCCCTTGGCTAGAGCCCAGAGGGAAGATGGGCTTCAGGAGAGTGCTTCCTGCTTACTGAGTGCAAGTCCCACAGAAAAACCTCTCCAACTGCATAGAGTCTAGCTACTGGTCTGTAGGGCACCAACTACCCTAACTGGCAGATGCCCTGCTGTGCTGGGGTGCTGCTTGCTGCTGTATAACCTGCATCAAATACGCGGGTTTGAAGCAAGCGGTGGTCTACCTCTGGCCTGGCCCGCGTTGCACGTGCCGCATGGAAACAAGGGGAGATCTCCTGCTGGCCTGGGTCGGGTCCCGAATGGTGTCCCAGGTATGGTGGGGCTGCCCCAGGGGGGTGGCCCAGGGGCAGCCCCAATGCAGCTCGGGAGCTGTCAGGCAGATGGGGGGTGCCAGCAGGGCATGGGGGGAGTGATTTAAAAGACCGAGCTGTTTGCCCTGGAGACTCTGCTGTGTGTGGCAGACCTTTGAAGATAAAATGAAGCTCTGGGGTTTTGCGGGAAGAACGAATCCGGCACGACCGATTTGCCGACGGTGGGGTAGAAAAGCTCATGCTCGCCTTTGGCCGGATTCCCTCTGCCTCCTTGCCAGGCCTGGGCACCACGCGGCATCCCTCTGCAAAACACACCGGTGATGTCGTCTTAGCTGTCTCTTGGGTTTTTCTGTCTCCTCCAGGGAATCGTCCAGCAGTTCTTGGTCCTGCTGACAACGAGTTCTGACGAAAGCCTTCGGTTTCTTAGCTTTAGATTGGACTTCAATGAACATTATAAAGCAAGAGAGCCAAGGCTCCGTGTGTCGCTGGGCGCTAGAGGCAGACGAAGCTCACATATGTGACGCAGCTGCTAAGGACCGCACCTCGGTATCCGAAGGATGTTGAACCTCTTGTTGGACAAGGCAATCAGTGTTGATGTAATACAACCAAATCGTGCGTGATCGGTGTCTACCATTTCTGCAGGCAACGTGTTTTCAGTCATGTGATTGTGTGACACTGTATAGCAGAAAGGGAAAAAAGGAGGGTTTTTTTACACTGACGTTTCTAGAATTACCAGACTAAATGGGCTGATTGAACCTCTTCCAATCAACTTCTTAAATCATCCTTTTAAACAAATGCCAGTTTTATTTGAAGCTTCTGAGCTCTCCCCACTGTAACTTATATCTGTGTCAAGGAAATTGCATCTTTTGTTTATAGAAAGCACCATTTCCTTTTTTAACAAGAAAATAAGAAGGTTATTTTTTCTATATGTACTTGTTCTATTTGAAGAGAGCTTTTGTTAAAGCCAACAGATTAGGACCCAGACCTAATGTCCTTGTTAAGAAGCTATACAGCATTTCATTATGCTGAGTTTCAGTGTTGTGATGTGTTTGACTGTGTGAGAACCTTTGTATCAGGAGACATAAACCTATATTTAATTTTTTTGTTGTTTAACTGAAATAAAAATTTAGTAGGGAAATTCTATGGTTACTGTACAGGAGAAAACTATAGAAGCAGAGCAGGAGTGTATCTATTGCACATAAGATCTAAAAAATGAAGTTAGAGCCTCAGTACTGTGAAAGGAAAGTGTTGGTTAAGATTGAGTTGAATGAAATAATTGATGTTCAAAATCAGATGTGTAGAAACAAACTGACTTGGCTAATGTTGACTTCATTCTCTTCCCTTCCCTATTTTTTCATTGTAAATATTTATATATTGCTGTCCAGATGTTGGGGTGAGGAGGATTCTTCTTTTGCAAAGTTGTCATTATATCAGGTCATTTATTATGTTCCACAAGTGCAAGCTTAGAAAAATAAAAACACAATTATCTTTCAATCAAGTGTTTTGCTTTTTGTAATTGAAAGATGATGATTTTTCCACAGGGTAAGAAAGAAGCTTCCAGTTAGGAGAGTATTGATTCACAGACCCCTACCCATTACAGGATTTTGGTACTAGTCTGATCTATAGTTACAGTTGTGTGCAATTCATTAACTAACAATGACCCTCAGATCAACCAGGTCTGTGGCCTTTTTTGCCCTTTGCCCTTGCTCTGCTTGAACCCTGGGAAGCAGAGGCGCTTGCCAGGCCACGCAGGTGAGACTGCTGGGAGTCACGATGGAGGTGAACTCTTGTGGGGACGATGCACTGACTTGCAGCCCTGGACTAGCGGGTTTGCCCTCCGGACACCAGGATTCCCGTTATTGTGCAGGCCCTGGAGTCCTTGCTTTTGTTAAATAAGACATGTAAGGTTTTTAACCATGTGTCCTTAAAGGACCTGCTGGCGCAGCTACCCTTCACCTGATCAGTGCAGCCTGTTGCGTGTCCTTATTAAATCCCCTTCCCTTCTCCTGGGTGTCCGTGATGGGGGTCTGAGTGCGGCAACTGGAGTGGGATTGCGGGTGGGAGGTGTGTGTGTGGTGCCAGCAACCACGGACGCTGCCCTGAGAGGACGTACGGATCCAGAGTGAAGGGGTCCAGGGGTCTGCGGCTGGCTGGACTCTGTGTGTAAGCCTGGCTACGGGAGAGATCCGCGTTTGTACTGCGAGCCTCACGGATGGTGCTGTCTTCAAGGATTTAGGGAGGTTGAACAGCCCTGTCTGCTCTACGGGGCCTCGTCCTTGGGGCTTGAGCAGCCTGAATGTCAGCGTGAGCAGCCACTGTATGGGAACTGATGGAGTGTCCCGTCTGTGCCAGCCCATCCCGCGTGCCGGGGCACGGGAAGAAGGAAACCCTCCACGGATGGGACCTGTGCGCTGCACCACGGGAAAATCCATGCGGGCTCCGTCCCGTGCTGCCCAAAGGTGGGGTCTCCAGCAGCCAAAGAGGTATAAGTTTTGCTCACTACCTGTATTCCTTTTTTTATCCTATTCATTTTCCATTTGTTGTCAGGCCTTTCTTATTGAGATCCAGAAAGAACTCTGCACCCTCTCTCTCGCTAACTGACCTCCTAGTGCAGAACATTGTACTTAGAAAGGTAAGTAATATATATACACACACACACTATATGTTAATGGGAGATACAGATATATAGATCTCCCAATAATATATAATATATCTGTATCTCCCACTAATGGACCTCCACCCAGCTCAGCCAGAGGGGGGAAGCAGGATGAGGCTGTTGGTGCTGCCTGGGTCCATGCCAGTGCTCTGTGTGTCTGTCTGAGGTGATCTGTGTGGCCGTCCATGTGTTTATATGTAAATATATATACACACACATATGTGGCATGTGCATGTGCCTATAGGGGATGTATCCCAAGTCTCGCTACTGGTTGGACCTGGGGCTGTGGAGCTGTGGCAGCCTCACTTCTGTCAGGCTGCTGGATTCAGTGATTCCTAACAAAAGTGAGAGAGAAATGATCTTGCATTTCATTTGTGCCTGGAGACCAATACTGAATTCTACATAAACGTGCGGACTTGGTGTAAAAGTTGACAACCTCCTCCTGCTGCGACTGTACCGGTGGCTTGCCTTGCAGTGGGTGGCAGCAGCACCGTTCAGGTACGTTCCTAAAGAGAAACAGAGGAGTTTTAGCTTTTTGCTTTATTTTTTAACACTGAACTGCTTATCTACTACAATCAGTGTTAAGGATTATCATTCTTAACACCACATTTACTATACAAAGCTATTCTTCATTTTGTAAGATACATAATGCAGGCTTCTGGCTGGTAATTTCAGTGTTTTGCTGTTGGAGCCACAGTGTCTGAAAATACAAGTAGAGCTGGGGGCCGTGTCTCCAGGCTGGAACAGGCGCAGCTCCTCCTGCTCTCTGCATCCTACCCCGGGGCCATCGCTAACCGACCCCGCACACTCGGCTCCCTCCTTTTCAGAGTTGCCAAGGCCTAAAGAAATTTCGGAGAAACTGCAGCAAAAAGCAGAAATGCAGAAACCGAGGTTAAAATCATCATCCACCTCAGGAAGTCACACAATATGCAGAACTCTTCTAGGGTGAAGGGCTATCCGTGCGGGGCTACCGATATCATATATACATAGAACAGAAAAGTGCTGAAAAGTATTTATGTCTTATTCTTTTAAATTACAAGGGATATTTGTTCTGGTAACTGACATGGAAATTATATCTTAACTAATATGAACTCTGAAGAAGAAAATGTTAAAAAAGAGCCCTAAAAATTTAATCTCCCTCTAAGTTACAACTGCCGCAGGGTACAGGACGATGCAATTTAATATCTTAGAAACATCCACTAGGAAATGCAGAAGCCCATGGTATAATGTATTTTCCAGTGAATTAGGTTTAGGTTCAGGATAGGTGATCAAGGACAGAATATAATCTTAATCCAGTTTTATTTTAGTGATTCTATTTTTCACTCCAGGCCCTGTGGGTTTTCTCCTCTTACACCAGATGCAGTGAACAAATGCCAGGGTCTCTCAACTCTACATAGGAGGATACTTTTCTTTATAAAGAAACTAAATCTACATGATTTACTTTGTTAAAATTAGTTGTGGGAGGATTCTGTCTTCATCCTCCCACATATCTAAGGTGTCCATTTTTTGGAAAAGAACTTTTTTCAACCCTTTAAAATAGCATTTCTATCAAGAATGGCCAATTATCTTTGGTCAGTGTGAAACTGTAACTTCCAGTACACCACATCTAAGAATGATTTTCAGTATTAAGGGCACTTTTTAAGTGCACGTGTAAATTTTTTTAAACACATTAGGGTTGAAAGGTAATGAATGATCAAAAAAAAGGGAGGCATCTGGACAGAAAATTGAAGCTTATTTTAAAACTTCTAGACTTAAAGATTGGAGTCCCCTGTGACATTGCATGAATGTTTCCTAACGCTGACCTTGGAAACCAGCTGTGGGTGTAGACACTTGTGCTCATTTCAATTTTCACCCAAAGGAGCAGCCTCAGAGACGACAGAGCACATTTCACACATACGGAAAGGCGCTCAGAGACTTCTCGGAAGTGCCCAATTCATTTTGAGAATCCTCTTTTGGCTACTTGAAACCTAAAATATCACTTTAACCTCTAATAAGATTCTACTAATTGGAGAGAGGGGAAAAAAAGCTGGGAGACCTGCAAGAGATTTGCAAATATTTGTAAGTAGAGCAGGGACAGATACAAGAACTTGCTGTTTCAGAAGTCGGAGGAAATAATTCTGTATGGTTTCTAGAAGGACATTGTAACCATCACCTGCTCCACCTAGTTTAACAAACCAAAATTACAGTGCCAAAGATAACAATAAACAGGCACAAGTGAGATATTCTCCTTCTTAGCCTGCGGTTGTTCAGAATGAAAGGTTTCTGCAGCCATTGATTTAACTTGTCGTATGTCACTCTGAGGGCTTGCTGAACCGCAATTTTAAAATATGTTAGTTTTATGTTGACAGGGAATACTACAAATTTAATGTATGAACCGCTTGGTCTCTCTGAAGTATTAAGCCAGGCTCCCTGATGTAGTATTTTAACTACTTTATGTTAGCTTGGAGCAATGCAGTCTTTAAGGCATCAGAATCGCTTGTAAGGGTTAATTTGGTGCTTACTGTCTTTCACCTGAAAAGCAGCAAAGGTGTCTCAGTATTTATTTTCCTTCTTTTTGTTCCGAAGCTAGTTTTTTTGCTAATACACTTTGACTACCCAATATTGTACATTCGCTCATAAAACCATTGGGCCAAAACCTGAGTGCCACGTGGGTGGAAATAGAGACTCGAAGGCAGGTGAAAGGACAAAGATGAGCAGGAGTGGACAGGGTCAGAGAGAATACAGAGGTCAGGAAAGTTAAAGAAACCAAGGTGATGGGTAGGCGCTCACAAAAGGAAAGGAGGGCAGAGGAGAGAGAGCAGGGATCCTGAGAGACAGCAAATGGTGACCAAAAAGATGCTCAGGAAAGAATAGCGAAAGAAAAACATAGCAAGAAAAATCTGAGGCGTGTAGGAGGTGAAATTTCTATCACTGCGCGGTTAGTTTACTTTAGCTCTTTGTGGAACAAATTCTGTTAAATGTTTTCCTCCAGAAGTCATCGGAACAGCAATTAAGTTAGCTAGAGTATGGAAAATGCAATTAGAGTGATTATTACCATCAGCCTGAATATTAAAAGGTATGATAGGAAAAAGCTGTCGTAAGGTGATTACCCCGTGTATGAAATCCAGTGCCACGGAGAATGAAAAACCAATTATTTGCATTTGAGATACACGCCACAAGAACAAGGTAGTTGGGCATCTAGGACCCCTCTCACTTCTACAGTGGGAACATTCCCAAAACTAGTCAAGGCCACTTCATCGCCCTTTACAGTTTTTTCCAAAAATTGCTAAGAGAGAGGCAAAGAACACAGTCTTCGGCTTTGCTTTCTAACAAGGCACTGCATTCAGTCCTTAAAAGAGGGTATTTGTACTGAGTTTTACCTCTTGTTTCTAATGAACGGTGCTGAAGGGCGTAAAGAAACAGAGGGAAATTACAGACAGGCTTACAACAGCAACTAAAAAGGCAAATGGGAACTTTCCCTTAACAACCTGGTGTGTAAAAATAAGAATTAGAGCATATTATAATGGGCAGAAAATGAAGAAAACAAAATTCTCTAGAAAACAATTGAACCATCAGATGGAGAGGAGTAAAACTGCACCATTTAGTGGAGAACAGAAAGCATAAATAGAACATAAAATGTGGGGTGAAAATGGTATTTGATAAATGCAAAAAGCAATAGAACTTCCATTCATTGAAACTTTTATTGACATGACTAAAGTTTATGACAAAGAACATATTTTTGACAGCTGTGATCCAGGCTATTAGAACAACTGTAAATGAACTGGAATATTTTGTTTATCCTGTAAAAGAGACTAACGCAGTATAAATTTATACCCTTTGTGTACATATATATGTGTGTACGTAATACATGGCACATAATTAATGGAAATGCTAGTAGACCAATAGGAATATAATTATTATGTCATTTTATTTGCTAAGGAAAAAGATATGATACAGATTTCTCAGCTGCAGCAGAACGACGGGCAAGCCAACACTATTTTTCTCCAAAGTGCCAGACAGGGCATTAGACGCTGCAGAAAATGGGTTTCATAAGCACTGCAGACAAAACAAGCACTGCGCTTCTGCAAAAGCCATTTGCAACTTAGCTGCAAGAACAATTGGAGATCAGCGTTTCCCAAAACAACTGAAGAGGGAACGTGTAGTGACTTGACTTCCTAAACCTCTTGTCATTCTTTTTTTTCAAAGGCGACTGAGAAATAGAGACAGCTACATTCTGAAAATAAGTCATGTCACAACTTCCCTTTCACCTTGGTTTCCCTCCCCACCAGCCTCATTTCTCCCTTTCAAACCTCTAGGGGAGTTCTGGGATCCTTGATACGATTAGGAAGGAGAGTTCAAAGGTTCTTATAAATGCAGCTCTTGAGAGATGAAGTTAGTCAAGAGGTACAGGCAAGGTGTATCCTTTAGAAAGCCATAAATAAACAAATAATCGTAAGCACAACATTACGCAAACACCTGCTCTGAATTGCCCACAACACCCTCCTAACAGCATTCAGGCGCTGAAGAGTCCTGGACTCGGATTCCCTTTGTAGTCCAGCATTGTACGGTACAGGCTCTACAAGCAATATACTCCAGGTCTTTGATGTTTCCATCAACCAGGTTACCTCATTGCCCACAGGAGCAATTAGCTGGTGAGATCTACTCTAGAAGCCCCTGTGGGCAAAAGAAACAGGTAGGCATTTTCAAAAAAGTCTTCAGGGGACACCAAAGAAACAGGAAAAAAATAATTTTGGCATTGTGAAGAGACACCTTTACTGGTAAGATGTCCCATCTTCTAGGAGAAAAGCAGCAAAGCAGCTGTGAGAGGCAGAGCAGCAGAGGGATGGTACCTGCCAGATCCAGACGTATCCCGGAGTTGGAATGTGTGCACAGGTTCCAGTATTTCACAGGCAAAAAAGTTTTGGAAGTTAAAATAAATCAAAGCTCCTGCAAGCCAAAAGAGCAAACCAGACATTAATAACAGAATAGGAAATAATTACAGAAAGAGTAATTGGATGGTAGCCAGGCAGTATAAGAAAAGAATAAATGTTACATTTCCTTAATTAAGACCCTTAAAGGGCAATACAGTAAGTGACTCAGAAGAAACAGCTGCATAGAAGAAGTTTACAGGTGCTTGTGGCTTGAACTATAGGGTTTCTTAATGGGCAATTATATAATTGTAGGCTTATTTTAAGGCTTGACCTTTCTCCATTACAAATAAAGAACTCCTCAAGAGCACCTTATGAAGGCGTAGGTAGGTACCAAGCAACAACAAATTTTGAAGTTCAACCCGGCAAGCTGATGCGGATGCAGGTTAGTGTTCCTTGCGGCAGGCACCCGGACATACCGAGGGGCTTCCAAGGACGTATGGGATGCAGAAGGACAGAAATCCTGCAGATCCCGTCCCTTGGGCAGACGGGGATGCGGCCGATGCGGCGTCGCACACCGCGCCGACGTGGTCCCTCCGGGTCCCTGGTCAGAGCCAGCTCTTGTAGGGGTTTGCTGAGCTCCAGCTGAAGCTCTGCATAAACCTCCCGCTTTTCTTCGACCCCCTGGCCTGTGCCTGAGTACATGGACACAGAGCAGAAGCGATTTGCTGTGCAAACTCCGAGGCTGAAATTCCTGAAACAGCCTTTAGAGGACAGCGGAGAATTGCAAATGACACATTTTCCGCTTTGGCCTCATAGTCCGGGATCCTTCGGGGGTTTTATATGAATTTTGAGTTCTGATTCAAAGTGCAGACGAAGTGTAGCTTCTGTTTTAACGTGTGCTGCTCTTGTACTATGGCTTTCTAAGATCAGGTTGGGGCTCATAACGTCTGTGTATCTTTAATTACATTATAGCCTATTCTATCATGAAAAATTCCAGTTTCTACCTGGCTAACCTATAACCTTGCTGAACAAACTGCTGCATTGTCAAAAGGAGCTCAGACCTTCATAATTGAGGTCTAATGGTAAAGAGAACGGTGTCCCCGGATAAAAAACAATGGTGACCCTTGCTGGAGGCTGTAGTGATCCTGAACTTTGACACAGGGGCTTTAAAGCGGTGAGAAATTTGCCATCTGGGTCCCAATATTGCACTTCTCCCTCCCTGGGAGAAGGTGGGCCAAATTCTTTAAGAGCTCTTCGCAGCGATTAGGCTGTAGTTGGGTTTTGCTCTGAATTGGTAGAAGCCGGCTGGGTCAGCAGTGGCAGACCTTTGAAGATAAAATGAAGCTCTGGGGTTTTGCGGGAAGAACGAATCCGGCACGACCGATTTGCCGACGGTGGGGTAGAAAAGCTCATGCTCGCCTTTGGCCGGATTCCCTCTGCCTCCTTGCCAGGCCTGGGCACCACGCGGCATCCCTCTGCAAAACACACCGGTGATGTCGTCTTCGCTGTCTCTTGGGTTTTTCTGTCTCCTCCAGGGAATCGTCCAGCAGTTCTTGGTCCTGCTGACAACGAGTTCTGACGAAAGCCTTCGGTTTCTTAGCTTTAGATTGGACTTCAATGAACATTATAAAGCAAGAGAGCCAAGGCTCCGTGTGTCGCTGGGCGCTAGAGGCAGACGAAGCTCACATATGTGACGCAGCTGCTAAGGACCGCACCTCGGTATCCGAAGGATGTTGAACCTCTTGTTGGACAAGGCAATCAGTGTTGATGTAATACAACCAAATCGTGCGTGATCGGTGTCTACCATTTCTGCAGGCAACGTGTTTTCAGTCATGTGATTGTGTGACACTGTATAGCAGAAAGGGAAAAAAGGAGGGTTTTTTTACACTGACGTTTCTAGAATTACCAGACTAAATGGGCTGATTGAACCTCTTCCAATCAACTTCTTAAATCATCCTTAATGAATGTGATATTTAATTTGGAGCCTTCTGAGCTCTCCCCACTGTAACTTGGGTCTGTGTCCAGGAAATCACATGTTCTTTTGTTTAAGAAAGCATCCTTTCCTTTCTTTTTTTAACAAGAAAATAGGGTTCTTTTTCTATATATACTTGTTCTATTTGAAATCACTTTTGTTAAAGCCAAGAGTTTTGGACTCAGACCTAACATTCTTCTTAAGAAGCTATATAAAGCATGTAATTATGCCCATTTTCAATACTGTGATATATTTATGGCAAACTTACATACTTTAAGTTTTTTTCTGTGTTTGTTTTCAAGGTTAATATTGCAAATAAAAGTCATTTAGTAGGGAAATTCTATGGTTACTGTATAGGAGCAAACTGTAGAAGCAGAGCAGGAGTGACCTTACTGCATATGAAATATCCTAAGAACTGA
Source organism: Astur gentilis (assembly GCF_929443795.1). Classification (NCBI taxonomy): domain Eukaryota; kingdom Metazoa; phylum Chordata; class Aves; order Accipitriformes; family Accipitridae; genus Astur; species Astur gentilis. Next base: position 2,293,141 of record NC_064910.1, on the reverse strand, counting down.
AGTTAAAACCTCTCGAGGGAAAGCGTAGTTTATTGTCAAAATCCAATGTCTTAGAAAGAAAATGGCTTGGGTAATCAAGAGTGCTTTATTTCTCTTTCCTTGCCTATTTTTCTTTTGTAAGTATTTATATATTGCTGTCCAAATATTGGGGGAGGGAATATCTTTTTTTTTTTTTTTGTTTGCAAGGATGCCATTATATCAGGTAATTGAAGTATCCATACATTGTATTCCACAAGTACAAACTTATTAAAACACAGTTGTCTTTCAAACACTTGTTTTGCTTTTTGCAATTGAAAGACGCTGACTTTTGAGCAGGGTAAGCAAGGAGAAGCCTCCAGTTCGGAGTACAGTTGGTTTACACATATCTCTAGCGAACCAACCCTTTACAAGGCTTTGGTACTACTATTAACTATAGTTACAGTTGCGTGCAATTCATTAACGAACAACTGCCCTCAGATCAACCAGGTCTGTGGCCTTTTTTTGCCCTTTGCCCTTGCTCTGCTTGAACCCTGGGAAGCCGAGGCGCTTGCCAGGCCGCGCAGGTGAGACCGCTGGGAGTCACGGTGGAGGCGAACTCTCACGAGGACGATGCTTCAAACCCGCAGGTCCAGACGAAGAGGTTTGCCCTCCGGACATCCAGACACTGCCGAAGGGGGAAGCGGTGCTCCCCGCAGGTTATCCTGCAGGGTAACCTGCCTGTCCCAGGTGGGATGGACGCCGAGTTTCCAGCGGCACTGTGTGGTGTAAGAGGGATGGAGCCGCAGAGACGAGCTGAAGTTCAGGTAGTGAATAAGTCCTGGGAACGGGGGTGGCAGAGGGTGAAGGAGGGGGGGATTCGGCCGCGATGTCGTTTTCCTTCTGGACAATTAGACGTATTGCTCTCAAGAGGAAGCCTTTTAAATCAAAATCAAAAGGGGCAGATTAACTTTTTAGCAGGCTGCCAATCCCTTGAAATAAATCTGCTGACCAAGACTTTGCAGATTCTGTAGCTGAGGCAAAGACAGGGTTTTGCCTTCTCCCAGCTCCAACAGAAGGTGCCCTGTATTTTTCACCCGAAGAATCTGGGTGATATGACCTGCAATTTACACTGCCGGTCCGTTTGGTTTGTCTGTTATTTTGCTGTCTCACAAATGTGCTGGTGATCTCTCAGCACCAAATCACTGATTTAGGCCAGGGAGGAGCACCTCCCTGATGACGCAAAGGTCTGGCGTAGTATAAACTTCAGCTAAATTGGCTTTAGGCTTCTGAAGGAGCCAAAAGTCAGCCTCTAAGGTAAGCAAGCAGGTTTACTACCAGGAGAGAAGCCTGCCCTGCATCAGCCTCTTCCTCACCTGCATTACAGGACGGCTGAGCTCTGTCCTGACCTAGGTAAGCTGTGCTGAGACTCTGAGCTTTGCTTTGAAGCAGTTACCTTTAGCGAGATAAAACGTAAATCTCCAAGTTTTGCAGCAGAAACATCCATTATGGCAATGTATTTGATAAAACTATTTGTGACCCGTGTAGAGGATGGAGACCTGTATTACCAAACTGTCGTGTCTTTCAGCGCCACTTGCAGGTCGTGTGCTTGTTTAATGAAGAGGGTTTCTCACGTCTTTTCTCCCGCTCCCTTCCCTCCGTTTTGCCCTCTCTTCCCTTCACTAAGCTAGCTTTAACTGAGTTCTTGCCACGTCCTCCCTCCTGCGGCCGTACAGCCCTCTGCTCTTCCCCTGCTCCCGGAGATCTGCAATGAGCTCCCAGGAATTGCTGGTGCCTCCCCGAACCTTTGAGCTGAGACGTGGGGATGGACTTCAGAAAGTCTAACTTCCCCTTCTCTTCTGGGGTCTGTTTTTTGTTCCTTTTAGCTGTAGTTAGAGCTGTGTTTCTCCTTCAAACCAGAAGTCGGGCTTTTTGCCTCCTTCTCGCTCTTCTCTCCCAACTAACTGAACTTGCATTTTTATTAAGTCATTTCAGCAGCTCTCTGGTATCACCAATTACAGTTATGAGTTCAGACATCTTTTAGGGAATGAATTCTTCACTCCTGTGAAATAAAACACGAGAGGTTTTTATTTCTGTCCCTCTTAAGGGACCTGCCAGTGCAGCTTCATGGGAGCACTTGCCGGCAGCATTTCAGCCAAAAGAAAATTTGGTCCATGAGGCAAGGGTTGTTTCGTGTGCAAAGGGAAAGCTGAAGGATTTCAGAGGATTTTGGTTTAAAGAACTGCCAAATTAAGTTGCCTCTGGAAATCCGAGTGCATTTACAGACCTCTGGCAAACATCCTGAAGGGTCGGTGACTGGCTCGCTCCCTGGCATAGGCACCTTCTGTGTATCACCGTTACAGTAATTGTGTTGCCACATCAGCTCTGGCCATTTGTAAAAACGCAATATTCATTTACAGGCATGTTTAAATAATTTAACGGTCCCTGTACGTGCTACTGTACCTGTTGTGGATGTGTCTTTGTTGCTCCAGTACTTATTCACCACCAACTGATCTCATATAGCCAAGGCTTGCAACAAGTTCTATGTTGGTGGGCCCAAATACCTGACCAGAAATCACTGCAGCCACTGAGAATGTTCTCCATTTTAGCCAGACATGTTTATTTTGGAGAGGAAAAAGTAGATTTGGTTAGTTCATTTCTCACTGGTACTTAAGATGCTCTTAATATGCAGTTAGTTCTAATATCAGCAAGTACCCAAGCCTAATAGAAAAACTTTTTTTTTTTCATTAGTATTGTTACAAAAGAAAACTTGACTTTCAGCACTTATAAGGCCAAGCCACAACCACACCAGGTAAATTTACAGATGCTAAGCTCTCATGGTACAACATGGCTAGTCCTAAAATGATCAAGTGAGATTGCAACTTCTCCACTGTTGTGAGGCAGGCGCTGGGGTTCCTGCAAGTTCTCATTTCTGAACAGCAGCTGGGGGTAACGGGTATTTGTGAAAGCTGCTCATGGTTTTGGGGTACAGCAGAATTGCAGAAGTTCTGGTCTTCTCATCATTTGCTTTTGATGCTGAGTTAGCGTAGGATGTCTCATGAACAGGCTGCTCTTGCAAAGGTGCTGAATCCGTACCATCGCCCTAGGATTCCTCTGCTGGCAGTCACAGAGAGCTGACTGCAGTTATTGTTGAGGTTCACATTTTGTATGGCAATCACATCCTCTTTTTGCTTATATTCCTGAGTTTTGTCCGTATTCTTCTGCTTTTGATTCTTTTCTTTTACAGGCAGCGTCAGTATTAGTTACTATTCGTCCTCTGCAATAACGAAAATGTTTCACAAAAGGACACTCACTGGTATGAATTAAGAGGCCAATTAAAAAAAAAAACCCACCTTACAGCACAGATCTCGGTAGAGTATTGTTAACAGCTAATGTCGCACTCCAGAGTTTGGTGGTGAATATACTATAACTATAAACACTTAATTGCTAATATAAACTATCTAATAACGGATTATATGCGGTGGGTGTTTTCTCTTCTCCATCACTGAAGTAACTACTGGAATCAACACTGTCCCAACCAATACAAAACCAGAGGCTGCCGCAGAGGCTGCTATGTGGTGTTTCCGTACACCCTTACGATCCGCAGCCTTTGTGTTCCTCCTGCCTGGAGGGAATCAGGCAATCCCTGTGTTAGGGGGAGAGATCCTGCATTGCTGATAATCTCACAGAGTGTTTGACATTCTTGTGTAATCTTGTGTAATCTGTCTCGGCATTGACAGGAAATTTTCTCTTTCATTTTGTTAGTGTCTCTGAATGAGTGAAAATCCCGGAACAGCAATGTTTTCTTGATTTCAGCAGCAGCAGAGGGAGCTTCCAAGACATTGCAAATTAACGTGCTTTGGAGCCTTTCTGTAGACTGCCTCTAGAACCGCTTTGCTGGCTATGGCAGTTCTGACTGGTTTAATGATCTGATTCAGTGAGGTGCAGCCACATTCCCTCTTGTCCTTACAGCCTCTCCACGCAGTTAGAGGTCAAACAGAAGGGAAGTCATCGCTGCCTTCCGACATACCTCATCCCCGTGTCAGGTGCTAAAAGCTTTCCGACGAAACAGTGTGGAACTGGGCCTTTAATAAGCGCTCATCTGGAGAGATGCAATCTGAACATTCAAGGGATCCTTGCCAAGCTTCGCTAACAATTTAAATTTGCTGTTGTATTTAATGTTTTTTTTATCTCTGCATATGCAGTCTGGGCTCCAAGGTGCTACCCTGAAGGGGACCTTATCATCTAGATTGGGAGGCTGTAGGAGGAAAGACCTTGGAAAAGCTTGCTGGTGCATCCATCCTATTGTTACTGCCGTGTTAAGGGATCTTCTTCCATCAGTAGACTCAAAGTTCAGGGAGTATCTGGACAATGCGGTCATGTGGTTTAGTTTTAGGTAGTCTGCGAGGAGCAGGGAGTTGGACCCGATGCTCCTTATGGGTCCCTTCCAACTTGAGATGTTCTGGGATTCTGTGATCTTGACCCTCAGAGCAGTGAATGCTGTTTCTTCCCACCATTCCCACTGAAAAAAACATCTGCCACTGAATTACTTTAATGGTTGAACATCACAGCTGTTAAATTTTCCCATGGGCAGCCTACACACATATGTTCCTATGCCAACATCAGCCTAAAGGGTAAGTTTCTCTTCTTTGCTCCTTTTGTTCACACAAGATCATAGGAATCCATGATTACCCTTGGCCCATATTTGGCCTTTTAAGCATTTTTTTGACAGGTTTAAATGAGAAAAATATCCTTCTTTTCCCACCTAGTTTGGTACAACTTCCATTCCTTCGACACAGCACTACCCTTGCTTTGCAGATCGAGAGACTACAGTAACAAGTTCCCTCCTTTCCACTTTCGTGTTAATTCATTCTTCTTTCCATATCTCTTCTTTCCTGCTTTCTTGTTCCTTTCTACGCCATCTGTAACTTTGGTATTGCCTTCTTCCCCTTTTCAACAATTTTCAAAAGTGAAAGAAGTGAGAGACCTTATAGTACTCCTTTTCTTGGGTTGACGTGTTTCTTAAAGAATAATTACTATCCGTAAAGAGTTTGCTACTGGCTCAGCTGTGGCCAGTGGTGGGTCCACTAGGACTGGAGCCAGCTGGAAATGGCTGTGTGGGGCATGGGGCAGCCCCCGCACAGAGGCCACCCCTGCAACCCCCTGCTGCCAGCCCCGTGCCATTTATACTCAATACACCGTATTCCTTTGGCATCCAAAAATCAGCTTCACAATGGACCTCTATGGGTGAAAAAAAGGAGTATAAACAAAGATATCTCAATGCAGTAGAGGGAGACCTGATAAGCAGAATTTCCACTGGGCCTTCCTCTGTCCTATAATAAATACTGTTCCTGCCCATCTCTCCATAGTCTACTACCTACAATCTAAAAACTGTAGACTTCCCACTGAAGATGTGCTCCATGAGGGAATCATGTATCATACGCTTTTACCGCATTATTATTATTATTATAAGAGCATTAGTGCACTTAATTTTCTTTGTTCTGTAGAATACGTTTCAGCTGAAAAATATTGCTCAGCTAGACCCATTAGTGAGCTTTAATTTGTAAAGTGTTTTCTTAGGGTCTGTTTGATGAATTCTCAAACCAAATTTGCACAGCTGGATTTCAAAATTATTGCAGCAAATAGACCACTGGTTTTGTGCGATGTCTCATTCTGAATTCTCATGCCTTGCCTTACCAGATCTTTTCCTTGTATTCTAAATGACTCAATAGCAACAACTAAATCTGCCCTGGTATTTCTGTAGCTGAGGTCATATAGCAATAGAAAAATGTTTACTGTCTTTCAGCTGGATAAAACCCAACTATAAGCCCCAAAGCAAAGTTTCAAAAACAGCTGAGAAGCGTGAAGGTCCCTGCAACTGAAAAAGCAGATGGAGGCACCAAAGCAGTGGAGGATCACATCTCCACACGGTAGGTTTCTTCAACCTGGACTACACCTTGCAGGCACACAGGTAGCATCCCGCTCTGTCGTGTTGGTGAAGGTGCTCAGAGGTAGTGGAAAAGAAGGTGGCTGGGCCAGCCTGGCTCGCTCCCGTTTGGGATGGGAGACTGCCTCCAGGCCAGGCAAAGTCTGCCAGCGTCAGCAACCCGGACCTGGCTGTGCATCTTCTCCGAGGCCCAAGGTCGTTCTCCCCTTGGGCAACTGGAAGGCTGCTTGTCCCGTGACAGCTAATAAGGAGCTAGCCCCTCATCGAGTCCCCTCTGCGCTTCGTTGTAAGCACCGCCAACAACCACATTCGATGGTCACCTCTGGGTGGTTTTGCTTTCGCATCTTCATAATTTGGTCTTTGAGTGTCTTAAGAGAACATTTTAAGTCAAATCTCACCTGCATAAAGTATTTAGCAGTAAATTTTTATTCTTTCAAATAAATAGCTTTTTATTACTTTACTGTAGGATCGCCCCAAGTCAAGTAAGTACAGAAATTATTCCCAACGTAAATTTACTTTAGTAAACTGTGCAGCATTAAGCATGCCTTTGCAATGCTGAAATCAAGAAGGCTGCACCTTCCCATAGTGTCATATTGAGGATATTTTAGAATATCTATGAATAAATTGATGGTCCTGGAATACTGGTTTCCTTAGTTACAGGAATAGCATAACAACACAAGTGTGGACACTGACAGCAACAGGGATGTGCGTCAGGTATATCAAGGGTCTCTTGTACGTCTAGAAGACCCCTGTGACAGAGAAGCAAATCCTAAAATATGTTACTTAATGAAACTTCAAGGGCACATGGTAGTTATTACCGGTGAAAATGCTTGCAATAGAGTGGCAAGATGGCACAAAACTCCCCGCAAATGATTCTGAAGTGGGTATTTGGGAGTGTAAGCAAAATGTAACCTAGTGATAAGAAATGGGTCTGTGTTTTGGATATTGGAAGACTGTGATTAGATCTCCCCTGAGCTTTCTCTTTTCTAGGCTAAGAAAAATCAGTTCTTTCAACCTTTCTTCATGTCATGTTCTCCAGCCCTCTTATCATCTTTGTGGCTGTCCACTGGACCCTCCCCAGTTTTTCAATGTCGTTCTTGAACTAGGGCGACCAAGGCTGCACACAATATTCCAGGTGCCAACAGCAGTGGAATAACCGCATCCCTGGAACTGCCGACTGTGTGCTTGGTGACACAGCCCAGGAGGATCTTTGCTGCCAGGACACACTGCTGGCTCGTGTTCAGCTTGCTTTCCTCCAGGTCCTTTCAGCAGAGCTGCTTTCCAGCCAGTGAGAGCCCTGCCTGTACTGCTGCTTGGGATTATTCTGTCAGGTGCAGGGCTTTAAATTTATTGTTCTTAAATCTCATGCAATTCTTGTTTCCAGCCTGTTGATGTCTACCTGTATGGTGGCTTTTTCCCAGTTTGGTGCCGTCTGCAGTCTTGGCAAAGGTGCATATGAACTTGTTCATCCACATTGTTTGTAAAACTTTGGATAGTGTTTAACCCAGTATTGACTGCTGAGGAACTCCACTTATGGGTGGCTACCAGTTTGACTTTGAACCATTAAACACCACTTTTGGTCACAGCAGTTCAGAGTTTTCCATCCATCTTCCAGTCCATAATTTTCCAGCTTGTCAACAAGGATGTTTTGGGAGACGCTGTCAAACACCTTGCTCAAATCAGGGTGGTGTTCTCCACAGTTCTTCCCTCATCTACTAAGCAAGCTGGTTCACCATAGAAGGCTAAGTAACACCCTCTATATGGCTTTTCTCAGTCACCTTCTTATCCTTCGTTTGCCTGGAAATACCTTCCATGATGGCTCAATCCACAGTTTTCCCAGGGAAAGAAGTGAGCCTGACTGGTGTGTGGTTTCCCAGATCTTCCTTTCTGTCCTTCTGTAGATGAACATAATATTAGCCCTTTCCTACTTGTCTGGGACTCCCTGACCTGCATGATCTTTCAGAGATGATAGTGGTTTTGCAATGAGGTCAGCCAACTCTTTTAGCTCCCTCAGCTGCATCTCATCAGGTCCCATAGACTTGTAAATACTGGGTTTGTACAGATGGTCCCTAACTCAGCTCTCCTCCACTATTGGTAAGAATTGTATATCTACATTTCCTGTTCTTCTAAACCCCCTGATAAATTACACATTGTTAAAACGAACATTTCCTGTCATCGAATCTTTTTTTATAAATGTAGTTTTTAATTTTTACTTTAATTTTGTTCTGATTATGATTATATAGTTCACTTGTTAAAGAGAGAAGACTTTTATGCCATTTGACACATCTACAATGCAGCTGCAAATAAAAATACTTCTTTTATTTTTCACACAGAAGTCATTAAAATAGTTTTTGTGGATGAGTGAATCCAGGTTCTGCACTAAGAGCTTGTGACACCTGAATACGAACTGCCAAAAACCCCCCAGAAGAAACACTAAATAACTGTGTGAAGATAATAGATTGAAAAGGCAAGTGGCCTTTATTTTTTGAAGCACTATTCCTTGCTGGAAGCTCAAATTCTATAGTAAAAAAAAAAAAAGCAATACACTCTGCCATGGGTGTGTGCGAACTTGGGATGTTTTCGGATGATGATGAGGGTTCAGTGCCATCAGCAGCGAGGCAGATGCTGGCGCGGGCAGTGCTGGTGGCTGCGGGAGATGTGCCACGTGCTGGGAACGTGGGACCTAGCTCTTCCAAGGTGGCTAGGAAAAACTTTTGCAACCTTCTCAACAAATGCACACAAAGGCAAAACACAACCCAGCGAGTAGAGGAGGAGAGGAGGGAAAGGCACAGGCACCGGTACGACCACATGTAGCCTACGTGGTTCGCAAAGAGAAGGCGGTGTAAGCAGAGGAATTCAGCTTGCAGGCCTGGCCCCGGGGAAAATTTCCATTGAATTCCGTGGAAGTCCTGCCAATACGAAAACCAGGACTGGTCCCGCGTGAGGTTGGCACAAGCACCTCACCGCACCCATGCAGAGCAACGCATTACATTCAGGAAGGGTATGCAAGCTCCAACGCTAAACCAATGACAAAGCTGATTTTGAAATGGTTTTAATGATAGACAATCTGCATACCAATTGACTCATTTGCGTACACGATAGCTTGGAACAATACCAGAGAAATATGTAAAAAGTCTGCAATGCTGTATGACAATAGCTTCCAAGTATGCTGACCTTCGGTAAATCAAACAAACGGAAAGTACAGTACTCTTTTGATGAGGCATTAATGAAGGATTAAGAGCGGATACAGCTGCATCACACGAGCACTTCGTTAGACACACTGTTTTCACCGTTTTCCGTAATTACGACAGAAACGCAGCGTGAGGCGTGCAGCGAGCGGACGCTGGGACGCGTTTTTGTTTTACACCAACCAGGCGGTGGAGAGCAGGACCCCACACCCTCACCGGCCCCACACCGACTGCCGTGGCACCCACCGGGGGTCCGGGTCGGATGCTCTCAGAGCATCCCGGGGTGGGGGGACAGCGAGGGACCCCACTTGCCTCCGCACGCCTGAAACGCATCCCGGCCAGCCGCACCGCTGCGACGCGGGAGGGTAAACAGAAGGCAAGGATATGAAGCCTAGGGGGAAAAAAAATGACATTAAGAAGCGAACGGGAAGGGCACGAACGCTCGTGCAAATGCTTCGTCACCAGGGCTCTGACGTTGCGTGTAAGGGCTGCGGAGAAGAGGGCCCAGGGAAGAGTTTGTGGGCTGGACCGCAGCCTTTCTATGTGCAAGACAGTCTTCTAGCCTGCAACCGCCCCCATCGGTTTCAAGAGATGCTAGCTGCTTGAAGTGGTGCTCAAATCCTCACTGGGTGAATAGTGACTACTTATGGTTTTGCTCTTCCCTTGGTGCCTTCCCTCGGTATCCACCTCCAGAGTAGGGAGACATGCCGTATATGTATGAAAAATGAAGTACGTATATGTATTTCCTTTTTTATATCATTATACCATGTTTCTTCCAAAGCTTATTTGTAAGGAATGAGTTGAATAAAACTGAAGCTGCTAACATGCCAGAAGGCTTTCTATTTTAATGCATTGACTTCGAGCGGTTCGGTTGAGACACTGCAGGCCTGCTGCCTGACTCTCCCCACTGCCACGGACCCAGGGTAACTCCCATGGAGCAACTGATCCAGGTAAAAGGTTGCCCTTTCTTTTTTTATCTTTTTCTTTTTTTTTTTTTTCCTTCTGCAGAGGCATATGCTCTCGTTGGGTCCCAGACTACACCAGCTAGACAAAGAATCATTAATCCTACTTTTCAGCTCGGTTAGTATTTGGTGCTTCTGATTCCATGCCTTGATGTTGGGGTGGTTTTTTTAAAAGACTATTAGGAGTCCAGCTGGGAGCTTAATTCTCACATGTATTTCCATTCCCCCACTACCAAGTGCGGATGATTCTTGCTCTGGCAGCAAGTGCAAGCCTTGGCAGCCCTGTGGTTCTGCCGTCTCTGCGGCAGAGCAAGGGTACTTACCCTTCCCTCTAGAGAGTCCTGACAAAGATCGCTTTGGGATGGTGTGGTGAACCACTTGCCTTCATTTATTTTCAGTGCGGGTCATTGCAGTCATCTGCCTTGGAGCTTATCCAGGCTACCAGCAATGTTGGCACGAGTGCAAGTGAGTGCAGTGAAGAGGCAAGAACGAAAAGGTATACATCTTCAAGGTATGTATTTTAAAGTTAATTTTCATGTAGAAGAAAACATTAGTAGCCACATCAGGACCCGTCAGAGCCACAACCACAACAATATGCTTTGAACAGGTCTCAAATATCTATGTTTGAGACAGCAATGTTTTACTAGACCTGCCTAGGAAATGATTTCTTGTAGGGTACAGACTTGCCCTAAGCCAGTCGCAGACCTAAGATAAAATCAGATCACTGAGATGCGAGTACTCAGCATGTTTAACATGTTTGAGGATTTCTGAGCAGTTTAACCTTTCCACTGCTATTATTTAATAACTTCCTGGTGAGTTTTTCAATGGAAGCTGTTCACATACATCTTTTCTATGTCAGTGACTACTAATTAGTGCAACTTGAAAAGCGCTGGAATTTGCTGAAAATGGTCAGGGCAACCGAGTGCTCCATATTGCTACATAAAGCTATATGGACAGATATGTATTGTAGACTTTCCTATGCTGAAGTCGTACACAGCTTTTTCAAACTGTCAAGTTATTATATTCACAGCCAACATTCATGCAATATTTCAATTAACTGTCTTGATATTGAAAGACAACACACGAATATAAAATTTTCATAAAATGAAATTTGGGGCAGTCTGTCAAGCACTTTGGAAGACAGATTCATAATCCAGTATGATTTTGATAAACTGATGGGATGACCTGATGTTAAAAAAAGAAGAAATTCAATGTGAAGTGCATAACACTACATGTAAGAAGAAGAAATTGATGCACAAATGTGGAGAATATGTATCACCTCGCAAAGTAGCAGTACCATAGGGAGACATCATGGGTTTCCAGGAGATCAGAAGCCTAATTCTGGGTTGTCTTAGAAGAAACATCAAATGTAAGATGTGGGAAAATGCTGGTGAAGCTTGCGGTGGAATCTCATGACTGGCTTGGCTTTGCACCCTAGACTTCAAGAGGTAAGCAAGGACGACTGCCACGACAGCGGTCTTTTAGTACCTAAGAGCACAGATGATTATCCTGTCCTGTCCTGTCCTGCGGGAAGTTGTCAAGAAGCTTAATTTGCCACAAAAGCTTTGTTGGCTAATTGTAAAGAAAAGTTTTCTAGAATAATTTAGGCAAGTTGATTTTTCTGAAAACAGCCCAGCTTGGCAAACTGTGGCCCTCTGGTGAGGACAGCTAAGTTGAACCCTGCTCCGGAGTGGTGTAGGTCACTCGGTCTCCTGCCTGCTGTCACTTCATTTGGATACGGTCGTGCCTGAGCAATGTCCGCCTGGAAATCCCATCTTGACCTCACAGCAGTCCGTGGGAAATGGACTAGATGACTTCTTGAGGCACCTTCCAGCCCAACACTGACATTTCTGAAACACCCTTTTCCCAGTCCTCAGTTACTGCACTATATCAGAAGTCTGTACGTTGTTGCATGGTCCATGCTGACCCTGATAAGTGTTAAGATGGTTGCAGTCAACATGAATTCATCCAGAGCCCTTAAGAGAATTGTGAAGCTTAAAACAGTTCTCAGCTGAGCAGGTAGCAAAAGGTGAACAAAATTTGCGTTTTCATTGGGTGCTGTAGATATAACTGTCTCATCTTTGTGTTTTAATAACAGCAGCAAAAGACCCTCCTAACCTACTAACCTAGAGCATCTACAAGCGCGTGGCAGACGAGCTTTCTGGCAGACAGTGGCAGCTCTCAGTTAGCTGTTGGTGTTACTCTTGAGATGTATGCTGGGTGTGAGGTTACACCAGGCAACTATTTTCAGGCCTTCTCCTACTTTTTCAATTGTTTTTTTTATTCATTCTTTTGTCATACCTGTTTTCCAACTCCAACACCATCTCTGTACAGACCCATAGTTCTGCACAAGAAAACTAAACTGCAAAATAAACTAGCAGTAAGTTTCCATCGTTCTCTATCAGAAAGAGAGAAAAACTAGCTAATCTGTCTCCTTTGATAATTGTCCTCATTCCTGTAGAGGTGGTAGAAATGAACCAGAATCAGGTTCATTTCCCTTTCACAGGCCAGCAAAACCTGTTAACTTTGTTTATGAATCTGTCAAGCTTTACATTTCCTCTTTTTTCCTTTTTTTTTTAATGAGCTTTATCTCCAAGGAAACTTTGTCCAATAAGGCACGCTAAGCGCTCTTCGGTAAGAGGTGTGTGGGGTGCTATCAGGAAAACACTGGATAATCCACTCCAGAGAGAGTTTACAGTCCAGAAAAAATGATTGCGAGAAACAGTGATTTTGACTCAGTTATGGGAGTAGTTTAAAAATACCTTGTGAAACCCACTGGAAAATCAGTAAATTAGAAACCCATTAGAAAATTAGAGGCATATTAGTAGACAGATTAACAATAAAGACCCTGCAAATTGTAAACTTCTAGGAGTCAAAACAGTGAAAGGGAAAAATCTAACCTATTTAAACTTTCTTGGTAGGAAATTTAGGATTAGCCATATCGATTCTGAAGACTGGTCCAGAACACCCTTGGTCTGTCTTTGTAAACAGCCAATACCTGATGTTTCAGAAGAGCATGGAGAAAATTTGAAATACACTCTTCCCTGTATGATGGTGAATAAATCATGACCGCAATTTTATATGCATTAATAGCTGGAATATAAAATTAAAAAGAAAAGAAAAAGCCATTATCTGCAAAGTAGACTACCTTTGCTCTTAACAGATACTTCCACCTAGGCTACCTTTTGTGAATGAGTATCACCTTTTTTCAAACAGCATGCTTTAAAGAGACTGGGCTGATTTTCCTCCTCGCTTTGAACACCCTCTGAAACACGTAAATTGCTGTACTGGCTCAGTCCCCGGCATCACTTACCACAGCGCTCTGTGTTCCGAAGGAATCGTAGAAATGCAGCAGTTGATGGAACCTCACCCGGAGCACTGAAACAGGATGGAGTATACCCAAACTGTTCCTGAGAAATGTTTGTTTAGTCTGTCCTTAAAAAGGTCCGGCAGTAGAAATGCTACAGTGCACTGAGTTGCACCTTTCCCGTGTTTTGCCGTTGGGTTGGAAGGTTCGTTTACTAGCTTAAATCTCTGGAGCAGAATAATCTGCAGGGGCTCTCTTCTCTTGCCTCACTTGGGAGATTTTCAAATTAACCAGGGATTTCCAAGTAATTCACACAGAACGGCAAGCCTGAAGGTCAGTAAATTACAGCTGTTGAATGTCTAAGCAAGAAGAGGCAGTGAATTGTGAAGGTGGAGGTGGATGGAAAAGAGAAGGGATGGAGGTGATTCAGTAGAAAAGCTGGTGAACGGACATTGCTGTGGCTGAAACCAGAGGCTTTGGCTTTCCACGTTTCTTTCCAGCCACCTCACACTTGTTTCGAGTCAACTGAACAGAAGCTGAACAAAGCTGTATGGACGTGGATCTGGGCAGGCTCATGCACGTCAGTGAACGTGAGGGTGCTGCTGTTACGTGTAATTCATGCTCCTGCCAACTGCCGGTAAGAAAAAGGAAAAAGGCCTGGGAAAAGTGTCCAGCGTGACAGGGAGTAACAGTTTGTTGAAGTTTAAGTGTTTTTTTCATAGAAAGCCAAGTTAAAGATAACTTGCATTACCAATTACTGATTTTATTAACTTTGAGAGTATACTTATATATAGAAAGAGACCTGCAATTTGGCAATATACGCTGCATACAAAGTAATCACTTGTTTAAACACAAATGACGCCGGCTATTATAATGTGAACTGTTTTCCAGACAAAAAGAATTAAAGGGATGTAATTGGAGAAGTATGCAACAGTGGCTAATATGCTATTATTTGCAAAAAGATATTACAACTTATAATCTTCTTTCATGGGTTTACGTTGTTAGTGTTTAATCAGGCGTGTGAGTGTATTCAGGTGTTAAACCATTCTATTAGCTAGGAAAATTGCACTATTATTTACTGAGCTGTTTGCAATATATTGTTGTTGGCTTTTTTTACTTTCTATTTCTTGTCTTCGTGCAGTTTGTGTAATTGTCCTTTCTACTTTTGTCTTGTACAAAGACTTGTAAAGTGCTAGGAGGGCAGATTAGCCATGTCAAAAATCAGGGTGGTTTATTATTTTCTTTTTGATACATTGTAGGAATTAATCATATTTCCTGTCTTGTTTTATTGGAAGGCACCACAGCTACAAGCTGGTGCCTTAGACCTTTTGTCATCTTTCCTCTGGGAAACTGAAGAACCTCTGGCATCCCCAGTCATCTCCAGTGGTCAACAGCTGTGGCAGAGCGAGAGAAGAAGGGCTTGGTAAAATAGCGTTCGCTCCAGACTCAGGTCAGTCGGGAAATTCGTGGTGGTGAGGTGCTCAGGGGCTTTCGAATGTGGGGCATCAGTCTCGTGGTTGGAGTTAGGTGGGAGGTATCCACGGCTGCCTCACCGTCGGCTGTGTGCGGGGACAGGAGAGGGCTTTGGGCAGCCCATGGCTCCGAGCAGCCTTCCCGTCTCCTCGGAAGAAAGCCGGCAGGCTGGATGGACCGGTCCTGTGAGCCACATCCTACCGCAGGACAGTGCTGTGTTTGGGACAGGCTTACCTATCAGTTCCTGAATCAGAACGGAGCGAGTCTGATGGAAAATGAAAGGAGATCGTGATAGACTCAATATAGGGACATTGAGTCATATACAGTAAAATTAATTTTCACCCAGAAAGGGGAATTCTCACCTCAGTGAAGTCAGTGGAAAGATTCCTGTTGCTTTTGATCAAGTGAGGAATTCACCCAAAGTGACTGGATGTTTGTTCGGAACCCATGTGAAGGAGAAATGTTTGGACTGGCTATTGAGGAGTGCTGAACCCTTGAAACTCTTGTGACGGTGCACTGAGTACATGGCTGGGCAGACCCTTCTGTTTACATCTCAAGACTTGCGGTAGAACACTTTTTCAGGGTTGGCCTAAAAATCTTAGTTCCGATAAAACTTTTCAATGGAGAACAGGTTTTTTAGTATTTCCCCTATCACAGTGTGTTCAGACCAGGTGATTCTGGCCAGATTAAACAGAATGGGTTGGATTGGCTGGATCACATGAAGTCTGAGGACAGGGTGAAGTCTGGGTAGGTGAGGTCAGGATACCCCAATACAGAGCCTTAGGTCGTGGCATCTGCCTCTTCATTTTGCCCCTGAGGCTGCTATGAGAAGGGAGGTAATAACAGACGGGAGCTTTACCTCCAAAATTGCGGACAAGATCAACAAGTCTAGTACGTTCACTTGCAGGCTGCAAGAATCACAGGTAAGAGGAAAACAGGAGAAAGTGTAGAGCGTGACATCTTCAAATGCTGAGAAAAACCATCTCTGTACTACACTTAAAGGAACCGTTGAGGCCTGTTCTCACTAATACAAGGGTTTCAGGGCCAGAAATACTGTTGTTTGTCTCCTTGCTGTGGAGAAAAAGGTCTGTGTGAACATTTTTAGTAAGTACAGTCGTTTTCTGACCATAATGGAAACAAACCTTCAAGTCTATGGATTTTGCCTGGCAATTTGTGTCTGAAAGGGCAACAAACATTTTGAGAAAAATGAGAAAGCGTTGATCAAAGTTCAATAAGTTGTTATGGGAAGTGTTTTAATGGAGTGAGATTAAAACAGTCTTGAAAATTAATTTGTATTAATTTCAAACTTGCCTTTGCTGACAGAGTTCCATCCTCATCTGCTTTACTAAGAAAATCTACTGAAATGCAGACATTTCCAGAAGCTGCTGCAGTATTCTTTATAAACTTTAGGTTTCTTTGCTAAACCTCCGTTCTGTCAAATGTGATCCTAATTATCTGATGTCTAATGTCATCCATCAGACCAATTTTTCATTGCTCACATGCTGTTTCAAGAACACTGATCCCTAATTTAATTAATGAATCATTGTTTCCTGAGTTATTGGCTGCATCTGTTCCTCTTAATTTTTTAAAACAACTGCAATATTTTTTCACTTGTGTCCTTCAAAATAAGTGCTGCAAAATGGTTGTGATGCTCAAAAGTGCTGTTGCTTTTAAGCCATTCTTCCCTTCCCTTCGGCATGGGGCTAAATGTGACCCCTTTAATGCTTTTGAAGCTCCTGTGGGGTCAGAGCTTGTTGCAAGCTATTCTATCCATAGGCTTTCTTCTGTGTAATGACATCTGGGCCCAAATGAAATCTGTGAACATTTTGACGTCTAGTATTTTTACTCATATTACAGCTAATTAATTCATGCTTGTGAAGCCCTTTGAAACTATACAAACACTTAATATTGTTCTTTTTTACAATTTACTGTTCTTAACTCACATGAACTTTGAATTAGAGGATTTCTCTCTTTGTAATCTGAAATCCATCTTATCAAAGATTGACAGGCTGTTTCCACTTTTCAGAACATGACTTGTCAGTTTTGGCTTAACTTTGCTACTCACTGAACGCAACACTGTGAAAGCGTGACCTCACCGAAGTCAACAGGGACCATGAGCCCATCTAGAAAATGTCACCTCAGACACGACTACGGGATCTGGTCAGGCTTCCTGCTGTTGCTTGATCAGCTTCTTGCTGCAGCACTGCGTGGCAAAAGCCAAATTCAGCCAACCTAGGCTGCCTTCAGCAGCAAGGCAGCCAGAGTCAGTGATCATGGTTTTGGATTTACACCTAGTGCAATGGCGCTTAGAAACTAGCACTGCAATACCACTTGGGGCAAACGGTAGTTTCATCCAGAACTTCCAAAAACTTACTCTATTTCTATTCAGTGCTTGAGGAGGTGCCATAGATCACCCTATCTGCAAAAATTTATTTTGCAGGAATAAGGCTGAGCTCTTTGTAAAAGTAAGACAAGGACTTAAGACCAGAATAATTTTCATCTAAAAGCTCTGGCTTTCTTTTATCCTGGTTGCCTGAGTTGTGCTCCCAAGAGAAATCGAAGTGAAGGTGGTGGGATGAAGGAGGACATTGTGCTTAGGTCCTACCCCTGACTGGACACGGGACACGGCCACGCTGGCACTTAAGATCGTATGAGCGTTCCTGTAGAGGCTGGGTTGGACAAGGCTGGGATGAACAGGCACTTCTCAAAACCTGTATTTAGAAATCATCTTAATTGTGTCCTTTGATAAAACAGGTGTTTTTATCTTAAGCGGTGATATATTATTATTTGTTATGTGTATTATCATACTGCCTACTTATGTTATTTGAAAGTTAATTATACCTCCCATCCTTTCACAGTCTCCACTAATGTTCAGTTTTAATGCACTAATGCGTTCTTCTTGTATGACACGTATCCTGGATGCAAGAATAAAAATTAAATCGAAATCTTAAAGGTAAGAAGAAGGTTCATCTCAGTTAATTAATATTTACCTCCAGCAAAACACTGACTAATTATACTGGTGCTGTAGTGGGGAAGGGACCTGTAAGGAGCTGGTTACCCATCATCTGCCCAGCCTGAGGAGCTCTCCCAGCCCCTGTGAGCTGATGAGGGCTCTTGAGGGACTCCCAGCCGCGGCAGAAGGAGCTCAGCTGCTTTCTCCCTCCGTACCACCTCTGTGCTGCTGAAGAACCGGAGCAGAGCTGGCACCGGCAGCTTGAGGCCGGCGGTCCGAGGCTGGTGAACAGACAGATTTTGGGTGGCACGAGAGGGTGAGGACCTCTCCGCTCCTGGCTGCCACCCGCGCCTGCATCGCAGCCTGCGCTGGGGTCGGTCGCAGGGAGGTGGACGAGGTATCGCAGGTCGTGAGACTCACGGCATCGCTTCTCTCGGAGAGGCTGTGTGCCCGGGCTCCTGCCGAGTGCCTACCAATGCACTTAAATCTCAGGTTGAAGGAGGATATGTCAGACCGGCTCCTTTTGACGGCTTACCGACTCCTGGGGTAAGGTAATAAGGAAAAGTCCCGTTACGTGGTACCTGCCAGAACGCCCTGGTGTCCTTCAGTGTTTGTTGAGCCTGGCACCTATTCCCTTAAGGTAAACGGGGTTCTCTTATCACTGGGAAGGAGCAGTGGGATGGGGAGTGCTGGTGACACAGACGAGGCGGCAGCTCACAGCGCGGCGGTCCAGCAGGGATGCAGGCTTGGGAAAAGTGGGATTCAGCTCCCAGGGACACTGCTTCCCCGCCGATGCTAGTTTGGGCAAATTATTTCGGCTTCTTCTACACCTACAGCTTGACAGCTGGAAAAGCAGATGCTTGCAGGTCTTTCCAAGGTCTGCTGGTAAACAGCTTGACGGCAGCCCCAGGAACAGGGAGTTTCTTACGCAGATGGTCTTGCGAGTGCCACTGAGAAGCTGGCGAAGTTCTTCACCGGGAGAAGACCTGAGTCCGCAGCTGGGAGATTCCCACAGCTGGAACTGGGGGAAATGGCTGCACTCCCAGCGTACTTTCTGCTGGCACTGCTGGGGTGGGGATTCCTCCCCCCACGCATGTCCCCTCACTAGAACTAGGCCAGGTAATCGTTATACAGCCGAAACAAAATTCACCCTGTTTTCCAGAGAAAAGCTCATTTTATACGTGTCTCCAGTAGGTTTTCTAACTTAGTGGCCTAACAAACTCACAGGATCGAGCAGGTATCATTTCTCTAAATGACTTTTAACAGATCTTCTCATTAAGCATTGCTGATCGAAATAGTTTGATCCCACTGAAGTATGTAAAGCATGCAATCAGTGACTGACTTAGTTATGGAGTCACCGTTTAGTCCAGAGGTTAAATGCAAAGTTGTATTACACATAGAGTATTGCAAAAATAACCCCAGGCTTTTAGTTTTGATTTCCACTTTATTGATTTGCACGAGGTAAATTTAATTCCAAATCTTACAGATGGCTGAGATAGTCATTCAATTTTGTCATTGTAGTGTAGAAACCATTAGGAAAATGGAGAAGTAAAGGTCACAGTAATCTTTTCTGGAATGAAGAACGAAGAACCAATTTTACTCAGAGGTCAGATTTGTACCAAAAACTCTGAAGCACTTGCACTGTGCCATTATTTAAGCATTTACAAAGTTTCGTTGATATACAACATTTGTGAGACAGAACATTGCTCAATAGAAGATGGAAAAGCGGGAAGCAGCTTCTTTCCTTCCACGCATGGGTTGTGAATTTCCCATGTTATGCAAGCAGGGTAATTATCCATAGGCATTTCTGTACTCCTTCATCCGATGGAGGTGTTTGTATTGGCCCTGTGATCTCCGACTGTGATGTGGAGAAGGACCTTGGATCTGCCTCAGACACATACCCACAAGCTCACAAATAATCACTTTTTTCCTCTGAGCTGTCACTTTTTTCCTCCAGGGATACTTAGAGGAAATACTTTCTGCTATATGAGATAAACTTAATTTATTGACTTTCATTTTAAATTTCTTCTTTTTGGACATGATATGGGTTTGTGTGGTGGGGTTTTTTTGCCAGCAGGGGAGGGGGCCTCAGGGCCGGCTCCTGTGAGAAGCTGCTCGAAGCTTCCCGGGCTCCAAGGGGGACCCGCCTCTGGCCCAGGCCGACCCAATCAGCGCCTCTGGGATCACATATTTAAGAGGGGAAGGTGCTTACACTCTGGGAAGTGGGATGTGAGAGAAGCCCCTAAGCAGAGATCGAGGTGTGAAGGAGGAGGCGGTGGGGATGCGATAGAGTTAATTTTCTTCCTAGTAGCTGGTACAGTGCTATGTCTTGGGTTCAGTGCGAGAAGAATGTTGACAACACACGGATGTTTTCAGTTATTGCTCAGTAGGGTTTAGACCAAGTCAAGGGTTTTTCGGCTTCTCCTGCCCAGCCAGCGAGAAGGCTGGAGGGGCACAAGGAGTTGGGAGGGGACACAGCCAGGACAGCCGACCCAAACTGGCCAAAGGGGTATTCCATACCGTGTGACGTCATGCCCAGTACATAAACTGGGGGCAGTTGGCCAGAGGGGGGATCGCTGCTTGGGAACTAACTGGGCATCGGTCAGTGAGTGGTGAGCAACTGCGTTGCGCATCACTTGTTTTGTACGTTCCAGTCCTTTTATTATTATTGTCATTTTATTATTGCTATCATTATCATTATTAGTTTCTTCTTTTCTGTTCTATTAAACCACTCTTATCTCAACCCACAAGTTTTACTTCTTTTCCCAATTCTCTCCCCCATCCCACGGGGTGTTGGGAAGTGAGTGAGCGGCTGTGTGGTGCTCAGTTGCTGGCTGGGGTTAAACCACGACACCCAGCCATCCTGTAAGGGCGAGAGTAAGTCTCCAGCAGGTCCTGGGTCAGATCCATCAGCCTCTCGAGGCGTCTCAGCTGCGCAGGGTGCCTGATGGCAGGAGGGACCTGCTCCGCTTTCCCTGGAGCTTCTGTGCTAAGAGGTGAGGGACGGCTGAGAGGAGGCGGCCTCGAGTCAGAGCGGTCAAAACCCGGAGGCTGGGTCTAGGGTTTAGGGTTATTCCATGTGGGGCCTGGACGATAGAACACCAATATGATGATTAAAGTTGCCAGTTTATTGAGCCCAGCTGATCATTCTTATACAATTCTCTAAGTTGCCCAGAAGCTCCGATTGGCTGCTGCATGCAAGCATTTGGTGTCCACGCGCACAAACATAAAATGTGATTGGTTATATCGATACTGTCCACGCGTATAAACATAAGATACAGTTAGTTATACTCGCTCTGTACACGCGCATAAACACAGGTCATAATTGGCTACGTTAACTAGAGCATGCGAAACTTGTCTCAGTCCAATTGGTCAAGATAAGCCCCTGAATAGAGGTTGTTTGTGCCAAGTTCCCTTTATCGTGGAATGTGCACCTGTGTTTTTCTAACTGGGATCTTTCTTTTTCTATCTTCTTGTTTATTCTGTTCAAGGCCTTCTAAAGGCGCCTGGAACGCTCTTGCGACCGTGAGCTACTTTCAGGCCCAGTAACTAAGTTCCATATAATTGAACCCTACAGTTGGGCTGTGCAGAAAGCTGTGTTTCAGAATCCCTAGTTTAAGGCATAACTACAGCCCTTTGCCTGCGTTAGTGTGCTCCATCACTCAGGAGCAGCCGCGCTGGGAGCAGCATTTGGACGACTATTAGAAGACAATATTCACTTCAGCCACAGCCAGCAGCTCCCCTTCCATCTCGTGACCAGCTCAAACACCAGCAACAACCGAGCTTCACGGCCGCATCCAGGTCGCGGTGAACCATTTCCACCCCAAGCCTGGTACCGGCCGTGCCACCCAGGAGGAGGATGTTGTGGCACCGGCTGTTACGGTAACGGGGCGGCACCGGCTGTTACGGTAACGGGGTTTGGTCTCCTCTGGCCACGAGGACGTAGCCTCTCCAAATTAAGACAGAGTGGTTGCAGAACACGCGCTATTTGAAGCCTCCTCCTTGTTGTGGTACGTGCAGAAAAGACCACTCGCTACTGAATGATTTTACTTGCTCCTCTCATGAAAGTCCTCACCAGTAGCTCAAGGTATCTTTGGCTACAGGGGCTAGAAATAGAGTTGAGTCAATGGAGCATTTTCTGCATAAATTCCTAACTTGCTCTGTCAGTCTTAGAGGAATTATATTGATTTCCCACTTGCTGTTACTTTAAATTCTTTCACCATGAACATAATGCCCTTTGCCTCATTTAGCTGTTTCTTGCACCTTTTTACTTTCAATCAAAATGCTGATATCCTTCCTTGTCCTCCTTACCTTGTGTCCCAAGCGCTGACAACCTTGAACCCGTGGCACACTGAACACTCACAAAACACAGAGATAAGTTTGTGCACTATTATTATAAGAAAATAGTATATATTTATTTCATAAATATATATGAAAATCATGGAGTTTTCTGCAGAATATTTTCCTTTGGAAGAAAGTGGTAATCCAGAGAAAAGCAGTGGATTTTTGAGCCATGAGCCTTAAGTTTTAGTCCTATTTATTGAAACATGATTTTAAAACCAACGTGGACAGAACTAAAGGAAGTAATAACCAGGAGCATTTTGAGGAAGACCTCCCAAATTCTGCTCCGCATGTGCCAATGGAAAAGTGTGCTCTAATTGCACTGTTTGAAAGAAAAAAAGAAAGACAAGAAGAAAAAAAAATCCTTTTACATGTGGTACCACAGCAAGGTGACAAGCCTTATTACATTTCTATTTATGTATTACAGTCCCCCTGACGCTGTTCCAGGGTAACGCAGGGCTGGGAACCCCGGAGAAGGGAAAGCCCCAGCTCATACAGCAAACACAGGCGAAGGAGGGACCTGGGTTTGGAAGAAGAGGCTGGGGATAATAAGTTTTGCCTCCTCGAAGCTCTCGGTGCCAGCTGCTCACAGGTTACCTTTTTACCCTGACCTGCCCAGGGTTCACGTCGCTGTGGGCCATCGCAGTGTCCTGCTGTCTTGCCCGCACTCTGACATTTTCTCTATTGCAAGTCTTGGCAGCAGAAAGCCTCTGTTTGATCTCGGACACATTCCCGAGCAGGGGGGTAACGCTACCTGGGTTAAAAGAAGGGGACTGGTGAGGACTGGGGCTCCTCCCGGCTTTTTGGCAGACTCCTTGTGTAAGTCCAGGTGAGCCCCATGGAGGCTTCGTTTCTTCATCAGCCAAACCAGAGTTAAAAATGCACCTGTATTTCCTGATGTTGTGATAAAGATTTTTCTCTTCTAAAAAGAAATACCTGTGAAGGACTAACTACAGTGTCAGACATGGAAAAAAATACCTGTAACTGTACCTCTCCCTCCTTTTTTCACACTGAGCGATCACTGAATCCTGTCACTTTAATTCTTATATGGCTTATGATCATGGGTGGGCAGCTGAAGTAATGGTTATTTACTTAACAAAAAAATGCCATACGATGAGGATTTCACTTTCTGCTTACTGTCCCTTCTGCCAAGGCCCCCTTCCAACCTTGCACCCCTCGGGACTGTCCCCTGATTTCTGTATTCATTCGGCACCGAGATAAATGCTCCTATTTGTTTCATTTGATGTGTCTTGTTAAAGGGGATGATGTGTGTAAAGGCAAATATTCTACAAAAGTTTGATGAGAAATTTTTCAGTGGTTTGCGTGAGTGCCAAGACCAAGTGCCTGAAAGTGCGTGAAGAAGTGCGCTTTTCTAAAATGGCCTTAAAAGTGGACCGTACCTATGGTACAGTCAACATACTAATTTCTTCAGTTACTTCCACTGAAAAAAAGGCAAAAATACATTTTTCTTATGTTGACACATTTGAATTAATAACATTTTGCATTACATTTTCTGCTTTAGTTTTTTAGGCCTTTTATGCCATTGATGTGCCAATGATTTTCAAATGTTACTTTGGCTGAAATATACAGTAAAATAGAAAATGGCTTCAGAATCCTGTATTAGCTGTCACTGATGGCGTAAATCTGTCAATAGCAGCCAGTAAATGCGGGAGACTGACTTTTTCCTCTTATTTTTATTTATAAATTCCATTTCAGAATAGCAATAAGACACTGCAGGCCATGCATTTTGAAGGGATTATTGCACTTCTCTCATGACTAAAGTCACTTGCCCTTTAGCCTTGTGTCTTATAACACCTCCTGAGGTGTTCAGTAGTAGTCCAGAAATGCACGGCATGCTGTGTCTTATAGCTTAAATATATTTAGCTTGATCATACAGAAAAATAATGATAAAGTAAGAGAATGTGCAAGGAACGCCCCCCTGGCTATTCCATTCTTTTTCCATTCTTTTTTAATGAACTCGTAAGTAAAATAATTCGCAGGTTGCTGACTGCTTGTTAAAACGTACATGAAACATGGAAGAATTGTTTCCCTGTTATGGTTACGGTATCTTGCAGTATATATGAAACACCAACCTTTTAATACGGTTTGGATTGTTGCGTAATATAGAAATACAGCTAAATTCTTAAAAGGGTTAAACAGTTCCATTCTGCCTTAAATTACCACTGTCATTCAATTCATTAGATGAGTTTATGGAGTTACAATATGTCTGTAATTTATAGCCTGCTTACTGACAAAGCTTAATGCTAACATATGCCTAATTTGCCAAGGTTATCTCAAGCCCCATTCATCTCCCCCACTAACAATATGCTGCTGATTCCATGCTTCATGGATGAGGTACATGCGGTTTCATATTTAGTGCTATCAATCACAAGTAATTGCCTCCAGCTCCCCGCCTCAGTGTTCAAAGTGATTTTTCTCTTCAGCCTCTGCGGCTTGATGAAAAGGGGATGCGTAGCCAGAGGAGGGCATCCTCCTCCAGCCTTAGCAACCGCAGCCCTGGAGGAGCTGGAAATCAGAGAGGAGAGACATACCTGCAGCTGAGATTTCCAAACTTTTCTCTTCTGGGCCACACGCTTTTTTGCCGTCGGGAAAGTTCGCTCCTGGGGAGACGCCCGTGCGCCGCCGTGGGAGGTGAGCCGGCTTCTGGACTGGGATTTTCCCCAGTGATATGCTGGACGGACCTGGGACGCATCCAGCCCAGCTGCCCCGCGGTCCGGATCGCAGCCTGGGGATGCGCCGCTCTGCTCCTGGGCCCGTGGTGGGGTTGGGCTTGACGTGCGGGACGTGGCAGGAGCAGGGTCTGCCGGAGGAGATGGCAGTTCACGTGGGTATGTTCGGCAGCTACCGAGGCTTCTCGGTGGGGTTGTCACACCACCACATCGTAGCTGTGTTACACCACCAAACTGGACCTTGTGTAGCGTACCATTTTAAAATGGTAAGAGCCCCAGTCCTACCAACTCTTAAACCTGTGCCCAGCTCCCTTCCTGGGAAGGGTCCTGTTGGTTTGCCTTGCAGAAACGTTTACGGTGTCAGGATCGAAGGAGAGCGACTAACTCACGGGTCCCTGTTCTCCTCCTCTTTGTCTGCTGCTTGCTGGTATTTTCTGCAACTTCACGTTAAGCTATAACGGTATCAGCACGTACCTACCCCTCTCCCTGTCTAATTAGGCTTTTTTCCTACGGCTGTAGTCACACCAGAAGTTGAACACTGTCTGGAAAACTCAGCTGAAGTGTCTGATCCTGAACTGTTCATGTATATTCTTATCGCAAGTCATGGGGATTGCTCACATTCCTGTATGAGTACTAGCATTGTATTTATAGCACATGGATCAAAATCTTCAACTTTATGAACGTGAACAAACACACACACGCGTTGTCTATCAAATGAGCTGCTTAGCCACGCAGCTTCCTCAGCCTTTAGATACATTCCAGAGATCTCTTAGATCACATTAGAAAACAGAGAATGAGTTAGCAAATATATTTTGCCTCAAATACATCTCCCACTTTACCCTGGGATTCGATGATCAAGAATCTCTAGGGAAAAGTTTACTCTTGGATACTCTGCTATCAACCAGCTGTAATCTCAGATTTGTTGAGGATATTGTGCTTGATACTCTAGCAGTTCCCCAGGATAATGGAGACTGCTTGGCAGACCCCGTGAAACTCTCTGTTCATGTGAATTTACTACGATCTGCAGTACTGAAAGAAATGACTGCAGCTAACACAATCCTGAATGGATGATCAGAGGTATAGGATTTAAAACCAGGTTGATATTCATCAGTTTCACTATGTAGGAACACGGCAATTTTAAGGTTTACTTGGAAAATGAAAAGCATTTTGGAGAAGCAAAAAATAGGTTTAATTAAAGAAACTGCTGGTGCTG
Organism: Astur gentilis; assembly: GCF_929443795.1. Classification (NCBI taxonomy): domain Eukaryota; kingdom Metazoa; phylum Chordata; class Aves; order Accipitriformes; family Accipitridae; genus Astur; species Astur gentilis. The sequence goes on along the minus strand of NC_064910.1, from coordinate 2,267,112 downwards.
ATACTGTTTTTTTCTGTGAAATGAAAATCACTGTCCTGTAGGGAAGTGACACCTGATGATACGAAACCCAGTGTTAGCTTCTCTTAGGGGCTTGGGGTTTTTTGTTCGTTTTCTGTGTCATGCCAGAACTCAGGAGCATGCTGTGAAAGGATAGCAGTCATGGACTTCACATAAGCGTACTTAAGAAAGAACTAACTGCTGTAACAACCAGAAAAACTGCGGCACTCGTGGAAGAAAACACTAACTCTGTGGCTGTGTGGTTAATTGCCGTTATGCTTGTTATGAACTGACATTTGGGTGAATCTAAAACTGTAGTGATTCTTGCTTGTACTTAAATAAGCTTTCATTTCTAAGGAGTCTGATAGGATAAAGTGAAAGAATCTGCTAAAAATTTGTATTCATTTACCTCCTGCCCTCAGATAAAAGGCCAACAATTTATTTTTATAGTATAGTTCTAACTTCTTAGGTTTACTTTTTAGTCAAATCAAGTGAGCAATGGAAATACATGTAACACTCTTTTCCATATAATTTGTATTAATATGATTTTCAATTCAAGAGGACTGTACCGTAAGGATGCAAATTAAATTACCTTTAAAGAATACTATATTAGCTATGAATTAATAGAAGGGTTGGGGTTTTTTTCGATTTGGAATATCTGAAATAAACATGAAAACAAATCAGTGAATTTATAGAAAACATTTCTGAAGTAGAAGAATCTTTGAAGATTTTTTTGAAATACAAGTGTTGTGAGGCTTCAGAAAGATACACATTTATCTAAACATAACTCCAGCAGCGCTGGCCAGTAAAAGAAGAGAAATAACTGCCACAAGTATTCCGAAAACTAATCTTTTTGTTTTAAAGACTGTTTCTTAATCAGTGGCTGGAAGGAAATGTCTTTGTGAATCTTTGCATATATTCCAAAGGGCTCTAAGGCTAAGTGGCTGCACTTTGCATTGTGTCTGCTGACTTCCCATTCAGAGCCTCCCTGGCAAGCGGGGGGTGGAGGGGTGCTGTGCTGTGGTTTGTGGGAATAGGCTCTTTCAGTTCTGGTTTATTACATGGCTAATTAACCAAGGTCACCGAGCTCTTTTATAAGTCTGCCAATAGAGACATCACTGGTGCTTTAACAGATCTGATTATTATATTGCATGCCCTGATAATATGACAATGATAAAAAAAAACCTAGGGGGGAGCGTTTACCTGGAGCACTGTATAAACATGCAAACACGGGAAACAAAAAGAAAACTAAAATAATAGGCACCACAATATTCTGGATTTCGACACGTTTAATCTGAAACCCATTTCTTTTCTATGTCGTTCCACAACGGTTATGTGTAGCAAATATGAATAATGACTGCAGGAATTTATAAGCTGTAACAGTAACATGTCACAGTAATAACCTGATTTACCTGTGACACAGGATCTTCGGCAAGATTGGCACTCAGTATACAAATGAACAAGGAGTGCATGGTGGTGCATAATTAGGGAGTAAGACAAGGAACTGCGTCTCCGGATTATGCACTGGGCTAAAATAAGCCCCAGTGTCCCCGAAGCTGCCGTGAATGCAGAACAGAGCCGATCACCGCTGACTCCGCGCAGAGCCATCTTGCAAGACGTTGTCGCCTTCATGTAAGTAGCGAAGGGGCTCTCTTAAAACTAATGAGACCACTGCCGCCCTCCGGCCCCAAACTTTGGCGGTCCAGGGACCTCCTCAGGCTGCCCTTGGCCGAAGCGGACGACGCCAGGCGTGCGTCAGGCCGTCCCCGCACAAACGATTTCGGGATGATCTTCGGGAAGGCGAGGGAGGTGCAATCCAATCTTGAGGGATGGTGGAGGGGCCGGTCTGAGCACCTTTATTTGGGGAGTGCTGGTCTGCACTTGCTGTAGCGCTGGACCTCGGTAGGGTCCTGCTTTTTCTAGGAGAAGGCTGGCAGGGTCCAGTGTGCACCCCAGAGGCGCACACTTTGCACAAAGGTGCAAGGATCCCAAAGAGTAGTGTGTAGTCTGCTGGAAAGGTGGCCTCTTGGACCATGACGTCCCTCTACTGTCTATTTCCCACCTTATCTGGCACTGCTAGGAAAACTCCTACCTTCGTGACTCACTTAACATTCAAACGAGCATCTTTGCTCTCCCCACTTTAGAAGAAAGCTCCTCCTAAAAATCTGCAGTTCATCTCGTTTTATCAGATCTCTTCTTGAGGCTCTTCTGTTATGCCGACAAAGATCCTGAAAGTGGTTAGTCTGCTGGTGCGCAGAAACCACTGTCTCTTAGATGATGCAGAAACCACCACCCTCCCCTGATCTACTTCTCATGTCTACTGTATTCTCCTAGACTTCCAGGATGGAGCCCAGCTCTGGATCAGGATACTTTTACCTAGATATGTATATGTAGGTGCCACATATGAATTAGGAGCTCAGGCCTCCCTTATGGTCAGCTGTGTCTAGTTGATGCTGTCAGTGGAAATGGCAGGGTGATTCAGCTGCCTCAGGCGTGGACGTTGAGGGCTTGATTCTTCTACCAGAACTCCTGGTAGAGAGTCGGCACGCAAGTAGGAAGCCTACAGTAATACATGTAGCAAATAATTATGGCCATAAAGGGATCCTGAAAGCAGACTGGACAAAAAAAAAAAAAAAAAAAAAAGAACAAAGAACCCAAAATAGGAAATCTTCCTATAGTTATCTGCCCAGAAATCTTTGCTCCTTATGAAGTGTGTGCTGCCTGGAGAAACTGAAGAATGGTTATCTGTGCCTTTTAACCTGAGTAGTACCACCACTGAAGCTGGTGCTGGTCATGGTGGACTACATCTGCAGTAGTCACAACCAGCAACAGTCATCACTGTGGTCCTCCTTACAAGGACCTAACACAGCACTAGGCAAGACGGAAAGAATGTCCAGGACTTTTCACAGCCTTTTACAGCCCATCAGGAAAATGACATCATTGTAAATCACACCTATATAACTTGGTTTCTATTCCTTCCTGAGACCACTTCTGGTCTTGTCTCTCAGACACAAGTATGCTTTGTAAACATATGTCATCAGAACGAAAAGAGAAAAAGCCCAGAACCAAAAAACCTCCACCCTAAAATCCCGAAAGATGAAGAACTCTGCCCTGTCAGAGTGAAGTGTCAGTAGGAACCAGAGGTCTGACTCCATGAAGATCAGGCAAGGAGAAAACTTTTTACTTTCTGCCCCCTGTACGTTACCATTCAGTAACCTTAGCAGATTAATCTGGAACTATATTTTGCTCTCTCGCTGTTTAATGTCCTCTTACAGACCCTGGAACATGGGTCAAAATACCGTTCTTTTAATATACTCCGGTTTAAGCTAGTGTCATAGCCAGCAGGCTATAGAAATGTGCTAGTGACTGGGGTTAGATTACAGAGAGACACACACCAGTTCGCAGCTCTTGTGTCACACATGGATTCGCTTCCCCGCTGCCAAAAAAGAAATTCAAGCACGTTGTTCATGTCCTGGGTGAGTGAAAGGATGGAACAACTACCTCTCACATTTTCAAAAAGGAGAAGAGTGACGGGTTCTCCATTTTTTATGAAACAAAATGAGGTGTGTCTTATTTGGTCTGATTTGATTTCAAATTTGATGGGATTGTTACGCACAGGGGCCCAAGTATTTCCACATGCAGTGAGGGCAAACAGGCTGTTCTTTCCAGGTGAGGGTTACAGAGAAGTTCCCCGTAGACTTGTATCCTGTGACATCCATGCAATCCCACCAAAAGTTTAACCCTCTGGGAATGACTGTGGTAAAGGGAAGTTTATAAATAGTTTAAATTGGGAGCAACTTAAGATATTGTCTTGTTCACCACCAGTATAAAATGTGTTAGCCTTATCAGGATCATTTTTTCTATGATATGCGGTATTTTTGATTGTGGAGCCTTGGATGTAAAGGCTGAATCAGCACAACTTTTTTTCATATCAGTACTGAAAGGTCAAACAGCAGCACTGAACACATTTCATTCTTATTCACAAGTATAATTTGAAAGGGAATCTTGCTGTTGCTGCCACTCCAGTTGTAAGGGCAGTGTATTTGTAAACATTTAATTACCTACTTTGTAAAACCTGAACTAATGTTTTATAGGTAAAATCCAGCCATAATGTTTCTGGAGAGAAGAATATTAAAACTTTCATTGCTTTTATTTTCTTCCAGCAGTGCCTAATATCTAAATGGCATAGATTTAAATCGCTTTTACAAAGCTGTTGAATTGAATAGGCCACGCCAACCATTTTACCAGTAATCTCTTTTCCTTTCACATCTTTATTTTTTCCAGCTATGTGAAATCTGCTCTGTTTGGTATTAACTTTCTGTAATTCTTTGGGTAAAAAGAGCAACAACCTTCTTATCCTCATCATCTTTTCTCCTGACCACGAACATTTGTGCCTGGCTAATAACTTAATGCAGTATGAAAATTTAATCACTTAATGTCTGTTCCCAGTGTTTTTCAAGAGTCCTTTTGGTTTTAGACACCCACACGTGGTCTCCTTTTGTAGAAAAAGGGTGCTTTTCCTTTAAACCCCTATACATTGCTTGCTAAATCCTCAGTAAGTTGAGGGGTTTGCACCAGTAGGGCTGGGACGCATAGTCCCCGAAAGCTGCCATTAGAGCACTTCATAAATGCGGGTAACAGTGTAGTAAAGGCATTGTGGGTTGCAAAATATCTCTACATCTTGGATTTTAAAGTTCAGCTAAAGCATTCTGTAACTGCAATTTTGACTTCATTATCAGTAACAAAATGGTGAACATTATGTTACCTTTACAAACTGCTGAAAGACCTGCTTGGAAAGTTCGTTAAGCCCCTCGGTCTCTAATGTCTGACCGTCATTTCTTTCAGCAAAAAATGGTTTGAAAGGCCTCTGAGCCTTCATTGCCCATCTTATCTGCTGATCCTAACACCCAGGCACATTATATATATACATATATATATTTTTATATATATATATATATATATATCATGTACTTCTTTGGTACGATGTACTTGAAACTACAGCTGTGCTTGCAGAACCGCTGCATGCACACCCAAAGGGGGCTTCCCCTTGTGCAGCCCCATATAATAATTTTGTTTCTTTTAAAATGTACTTGTGCTGCCTCGTGCAAAGCGGAGGCCAGCCTTCTGCTTGTTGGCTGGTCAAGGCCTTGCTACATTCGTTTGGCTTTTCGAAAAACAGAACTCACCCCTCCCAAAACTGCATCAGGTCAGTAGAAAATTTTCTTCACTGGGAACATCCCCATAGCCAACACCGGGGTTTCTTCGGCTTCTGGAAGGAGGATGAAATATCTGCTGAGAGCACCTTTCCTGAGACATCTGTGGGTTTGTTGAAACCCTCAGAAAAGATGTCTGGAGCTTCTTTTCTTGCAGCCAGAAGAAAAGAAGAGCGAGAGGTGTCTGTTTGTGTACAGCTTGAGGAACGGAAAGGACATTTGGGACTTTGCTTTGATCCAGCAGGCGAAGGCCAGTGGGGCTGTGGGTTAACCCCGAGACGGGAGGATTTTGGGACTCTTGTTTGTCTGGATTGGAAAGAAAGGGAATTTAGGACTAGATAGGCCTAATAACATGCCAAAGGCTTTTATTTTTAACCCAGACTGTCTTGGAATGGAAGGTGTTGGTTAGGAAAGGGAACTGGCTGAAGAAATGTTAGAGCTTCTGGAGCAGATTCCACTTAATGAGGTAGAGATGTCTGTATTACCTCTTATGATTGCCTAATGCTTTCCATTCTATGCCCTTAATTTCTTCTGTCCATAATTCTGTCAAGCGTCTGTGACCTGACATGAAATTTTCTTTGCCAGCACCCTGCCAGTCCCTGAATTTCCTGGGCGAGTATTTGTAAAGAGAGGCAAGACTTTCCTGTGAACAAAGTTAGAAAAGTTTTTTGTGAACTCTTCTATATAAATCATGACCATTTTCATGGCTTTGAGCAGGTATTTCAAATTTGTCATGAGACATGACATGGGAATAAGGGGGGATTTTTGCTGCCTTATGAGAGTGCATGTGGATTTGAACAAGATAGGAAGAACTTCACTAATTTTTTTTATCATGGGCCCAGTCCCTCAAAAGCAGTGATTCATCTTAGGTTTCTCATGTTGCTTCTCTGATTTGGGACACCTGAAGGAGGTTGGGAACCAGAAAATTGTTTAACAGGACCACTTACCTTTTTTTAAAATCTTTATTTAATATAAAAGGAAACTCTTCCAAAATATTTCCGCATCCTCTTCTCTGCTACAATTTTTTAATTTAATTTTCAATGTAGGTATTTACCTACCTACAGGTTTTCCCTTTAGACATTTTAATTTTAATTTTATCCCCCCTTCCCATTTTCTCATGGAAGTATTTTATACTGTGAAAAAAGAACCTATTTTCACTTAAAGCTATTCCATCTCCAGTTACATATAAACATTTACCTCTGTATATGTGTGCTTACTTAAAGGGTCTTAAAGTTCTTAATGAGATTACTTTTTTAAGAATCCTAAGCATGCTTATCTCAATACTTGAGGACAAGAAATTTTAAATTTTTTTGTACATGTATTGCCCTGGAAGTGGAATTTTTTTATAAAGTGAGAGAAATACTGCTTGGCCCACAAAAGGAAGCAGCTTTCCAAACTCCAGCCTGAACTGGAGAGTTCAGACGGACAGAAAGAGATAAAAGGATAACGAATCCTTTACAAGTTGGTCTGAATCAACTTTTTTTTTTTTTTTTTTTTCTGAATGAGGAAACTTACTTTAAAACTAGAATTCTGTCAATACATTTTACCATTGACTACATCTTCTCCCTCTTACAAAGTTTAGGCTTGGAGAAGAAGGATTGCTATTATGTAAAACTTTCAATCCTATACAAATACACCCTTTCTTCAGAGGCTTGTTAAATCTCTCCCAGTTGCAGAAGTGATGCTCATCAAGCCAGGAAATAGCTATAACAATATGACCAAACTCAAACTAAAACTCACGTTTCAAACTCTGACTATTGGATATCAAGCTATCAAGCACTTTAATAAAGATCTCCCAAATATTTTAGAGAAACATAAACAATAATATTGAATGTTTATTACTTGAAATTCTCAAATAAACCTGAAATAGTGCAAATATTCCATGAATAGAGAAATAGAGACTTCACTGTGTAACCAGTAACTGTGAATTACATACCTCCTTGAGATACAGAAGAACATCTGAAACTTGTTTTCACACTCTTTTGGTGATCTTGGGTAAAAGGGCCTCGCATGCTTTATGAAACTTTTTATAGAGGGGGCATTGTAATCATAACTGAGATGATAGATGACTTTGAGACTTTTGTTACACCACCGTCTTGAGAAACCTTCAAAAATGGCACAAGGAATATTTTAATTGTGTCACCATTTTGCACATCATTTCCCTTCTCAGTATTTCACAGGTGGCATTGGTCCCTCTCTGCCTAAAAGGAATGTTTATGCTCTGGGTACTTTAGAGCTGCCATTCTCCAAAATTGCCTGGAGCTCTGTTTGCTCAATTCTGCGTGCGAGGGGAAGACGGTGTCCTGGTTTCGGCTGGGATAGAGTTAATTTTCTTCCTAGCAGCTGGTACAGTGCTATGTTTTGGGTTCAGTGTGAGAAGAATGTTGACAACACACGGATGTTTTCAGTTGTTGCTCAGTAGGGTTTAGACCAAGTCAAGGGTTTTTCGGCTTCTCCTGCCCAGCCAGCGAGAAGGCTGGAGGGGCACAAGGAGTTGGGAGGGGACACAGCCAGGACAGCCGACCCAAACTGGCCAAGGGGGTATTCCATACCGTGTGACGTCATGCCCAGTACATAAACTGGGGGGAGCTGGCCAGGAGGGATTGTTGCTTGGGAACTAACTGGGCATCGGTCAGCGAGTGATGAGCAATTGCATTGTGCAGCACTCATTTTGTATGCTTCAATCCTTTTATTATTATTATTATTGTGATTTTATTAGTGTTATTATTATCATTATTAGTTTCTTCCCTTCTGTTCTATTAAACTGTTCTTATCTCAACCCACAGGTTTTACTTTTTTTTCCCCCTATTCTCTCTCCCATCCCACTGCGGGGGCAGGGGGGATTGAGTGAGCAGCTGCGTGATGCTTAGTTACTGGCTGGGGTTAAACCATGACAGACAGACTCTGGTTTTCACCCTGTTATATGTACATTTGCTAGTTGTTTGTATTTGTTGTACTTCTATTCTGGGCTTTCATCCAATACCTTTTATTAACATTTTTTTCTTGGCTGTCTTTCCCATTCCACATCCTATTTTTTTTAATTTTTATTTTTATTTTTAACTTATTCCCACACTTGTCTTTTTTCTCTTTTTTTTTTTTTTTTTTTTTTTTTTAGCATCTCTTGCAGTCTTTTCTGCTGTTTCCTTCATGACGTTCCTCAGCAAGGGCACCATATCTCAATAACAATGTTCCATTTAAGGTCTCTAAAGAAATTCTGTTGTGTCATCATCCACTGACCTAGGATCTCCCTATCCTAATGCTTTGAAATGGAGTGTGTCATGGTATTCAGCTTAACAGTGATCTTTGGTGGCCAAAGATTTAATTTTCGTTCTACAGAAATAACCTACGATCGGAGAATTTATTAAAAAGAATGCTAGGCTTCTTATTTAGTGGAGCTCTTTTCTACCTTCTAATAGGGTACTTGAGAAAAGTTGCAGTCAAGCCTGGCACGCTGATAATGCATTTTTACATTTATACTACTGGTCTGAAAGGTCTAGTTCAGTTTCCCTTCAGATTTAGAGAGCTGGAGAGAAAGATCAGTCCAGTATCAACACTTTAACCATCTCTGGTTAACCTCCATCCTCCTATTAGGCACTGGTTCCGTTTCCTTGTGGGCTAGGAGCACGTTTGCCAGAAGAAACCATAGGGATTTGAAACCTTGGGAACTGGAAGACGTTGGTGCATAGGGCTGGGAAGATGCGAGGCCTCTGTGTACTGGGGGCTGTCTCCTCCTGACGTCTGCCCAACCCACCCTTCTTCGTGAAGGTGGTCTTCTGGAGAGGTGGCAACCACGGCGGCTGCTGTCCTCCACAGAAGCACTGTCTTTGCGGCCTGGCTGGCTCAAGTGTCTTTTTAGGCTCTGGTGATCTTTCTTTTTAGGCTCTGGAGACCTTCCCAAGGATGGGAAGGCAGAGAGACGGTTGGCTCAGGTGTCCCTTCTGTCCCAAATCTGGCTGGCACGGGGCACTCCGACTCGCAGAAGCTGCAGTCAGATGCCTGGCCAAAACCTGGACCTGGCTGCCTGGCTCCACTTAATACCAGCATTACAGAGACTTTTGGTGTTGATTCACTCTTACCGTGAGATTAGGGCCCAGAAGGTATAGCTTGCTGCTAAATTTGCGTTGATCTAGGTTCAAACGGTCGTGAGCGGCGTGGGGCGTAGCAGCAATGGGAGCAGCAGTGCCACCAGCACCACCAGACCCACCAGCTTGGCTGGTGCGATGTACCCCACATTCAGAGCCTACGGGAGCATGTAAAGTATCCGGAGTTTTGAGCAAGACCCTTCTGCTTTCTTTTAAAAACAATTTACAGTGTATTAACCTCGCTTCAAGCGTTAGCAAAAAAAAAAACGTAGTCAGTTGCTGAATCTTCTGGGCTTATAAAGAAACTGGGAGGTTTCTAAGGAGGATAGAGACATCTCAGGTAAGGTAAATAATCTGTATCTGCCTTCCACCCAGAAGTTGTTACAAAAATATCTGTCACTTCAAATAATAAAGGTGTCAAGGCGGTAAAAGGCGGTGTCAAGAGAAGATTCTGGAGCGCATTAAGTAGAATGACTTGCACAACATGCATTCAGCATCCATAAGCAACAAAAACAGGAGGTAACTGAGCTGGTAACCAAACCATGGTTTCCTGTCATTAAAATGTATCTGAGAATGGTAAAGGTGCATGTTTTTAAGAAAAACTTTTAACTGGGCCTTGGGAATTGTAAACTGTTCTTCCTTCGGTACCAGATAGGGAACTGCCAGGGCAATGGCTAAGGACATGCCACTGTACTCCAGAGATGTAACATCTGACAATCAGTAGGGAAACCTGGCATTGTTTTCCTGAAATAAATACTGTGCTATTCAGATTTGAGTCCTTGGAGGTAATCAGAAAGATTACCAACAAACCCACTTAACAAGTATTTGGATTTTTAAAAATGCTCCTACAGAGTTTTGTCCAGGAAATCAAAAGCCACAGTACTTTCACAGGCATCATCTCACCCATTAAATAAGGGAGAGACATGAGTGGGACAGAAGAAATATTGCCTGAATAGGAGAAATACTGTCAGCACAGCAGTAATTTTCTACACTACTGTTTTATTCAGGAGGTGTCTGGGGATGAACAGGACCATCACTTGAACACAGTGTGAAAATTAGTTATACAGAAGGGGGATCTTGACCAAATTCGTGATTTCTGGTGCAGTAATTCCTCAGCTGCTTAGCAGTCCTCTGTCTCATGCCAGTAAAATGTTGCCATCCTTCTTTGGGTGAAATGCTATTTCTCTGCAATATCTAAAGTGCTTCAAAGGGTTAGGTCTGCTATTAGTGTGAAAACTCTCATATTCCAACAAATATAAACACTATGTGCCCCTTATAGTCTCTTTGCTTACCCACTGTTTACATACCTGAGACTTGATGCATTTTCCATGCAGGCAAGGTCTACAGTGTTTGAATCTGAAGTCATTTTACCTTCACATAATATGGCTGCAACGTTTGGAGTCAGGATTTAACATTCCTATTGTTGGTTGTCTGCTTATGTCTGCAAGATCTAAACTGGGCAGAAGACAATAACTCTGAATTTTTTGAGAGTTCTCTGTAAAATGTATCAGGTTATGAACATTTTTTTAAATTACAGATGAGCTGCTTTTTTTTCCCTTTTTTTTTTCCATTTCACTTTTTTGTTCTATATTTCTATTTTGTGTCTTTCCTGTAGGAGCCTGTCTCCCAGACTGGTCAAAAGTCCAAGATGTACCAGGACAAATCCTCATTCCAGGTATATGATGCATAGGCTCTGTTTTTCCATCTTTCCCTGTATTTTGTGATCCCCTGTGCCCTACTTCTGGTAGGGGAGGTGCTGAAACGATTTGGGCCACCGTGGCAACATTGTCCTGCTCAGCAGCAGTTTGTCCGGTCCAGGAGGAGCAGCATCGCTGCCCATCTAAAGCCTGGCCGAGCTTGAGAGGGAAGTATGAGCAAATACACTAAGTTTTAATCCGAGCAAGACAGAGCTGATGCTGAAGAAGGAATGTGCAGGAACATATATAACCCGGGGGAAGAGAGATTTCATTTCTTGGTGACTATTTGCCTCTTTCCACAAGGCGCTGGCAGTCCAGGAGTGTGTTTATTACCCTATGTCCATCTTGAGTGAGGTGTCCAAGATAGGCATTGCCTTCCCAATTTCCAGCGTGGTGTCTTTCCTCTCCCTGGGTGTATCCTCAGGGCTGGCACGCTGGCAGGGAAGGCACTAGCAGGTATTTCACCTGCGACGTGCCATCCTGGGACAGAGCAGGTGACCAGGACCGCATCTACACCAGCACAGCTCACCACCGCTCCTTGACGGAGCGCAGCGGTTCAATGGTTTGAAATCCACCTCCTTCATTTCTTCTTCCTCCCCAGGACAGAAGAGGTTAACAGGCACTTGAGCAGGAGGTCCCCAGGTTTAATTGTCTGGCAGTCACTAGCGAGACATTTTCAGTGGAGGACTCTTGACTCTGGAGCTCTCTTCCAAGGGAGCCCAGAACAGATTCATTGACCTGTGGGGCACAGCCAGGCTTTCACCTGAAGGAGAAATGGGTGAGCTGGTTTTGTTTTGAAATTATGCACAGAGAAAAGAGAAAACTATTGTGCAGCGGTGATTTGGTGAACTTTGTGCACCCATTCTGTGTTAGGCACGTATTACACTTGAAATGGAAATTAAATGGTTGGTAACACAAGCGGCATGTTAGCTCCCCATCTCCACCTTCTAGTTTGTTTTGACCCCAGTTTTCAATGGTGGGATTAATTTACTGTTCCCTGAATTCATTCACCCATCCTACTACCAGCCCCAAAGTTTCACCCTCTCAAAAAATGGAACAAAAATCAGCTGAACCGTTACCCCCAGTGGTCATTCCATTAGTTTGCAATTTGGACAGCGGTATTAAAAAAAATCACTCTTCAATGTAAATGTTGGTAGAGAAATATGTTTTCATAAGCGGGGTGGCCCTGATCTCCCAATTTGAACAGAACCTTCCGAAATCCGTTGGTATTTCATGGGCTCCAAATGGCAAAGAGTGTTGGAAAATCTTTTCCTCTTCTTCCTCAGATTTTTCATTACTTCAGCTGACCTAGAGAAGAGTCATTCAGTGTAATTTACTCTGTGATGGATAGACTACACAAATCTGCTGGCATGCTTTTCTGCTGTGGCTCATTATTGAATTAGACAAGCAGGCAGAAGAATCTGAATGTCAAGCAATGCCAGAATTTATAATCCATCGTTTCATCTTGGTTTGCACTTTACAGCCCAAGCTTGTAAGTAGATGTATCTCTAGTGACTTCATTTTTTTCTGGCTTCACTAAGGATTTGTCAAAGAAAAATCCTGGTCTTTCACTCTGGCAGGAGCTTACAAACAACAGTAGACAGCAATCCTGTGGTAACACCGATGATCAAGAATTGGAATCTAATGGAGAATAACCCATGCACGTGCCAAAATTCAAGCAGAAAATTGAACTTCAACTTTTATTTTCTACAAAGGGAGAAATCTTTGTGGCATACAGAGGTGGGTTCTTTTGAATCTATGTATGTTTTTATCCAAATTTTTTTTTAAATTATTACCCTTGGCTTTGGTACAAAGTACAGAACTACTGGAGTACCTTTGAGCTGAATGATCCAGAAGGTTTCCCGAGGTTGGGATGTAAACTCTACCTGTGTTTTTACTTCATGTTGACATGAGATGTATGTGCCTATCATAACGTTGCTCCTTCTCTAGCATTGGAATTTTTGTGTATGGGCTAAATGGGAGCTATACAGAGTTCTGCGAGATGTCCTCTGCAGACAAGAGGTATCCAGCCAGGATGCAGACTTTATCAATGTAAATCGTGCAGAGATGCAAGTTGTGGCTGCTTTATTCACAACATACTCATGGGATAATAATGTTATTTTCAAGCTGTCTAACCCTAGTAACTTGAAACAGCTTGGAAGGTGGGCTTACGGGAGTTAGGAAGGGAAAGAACACTTGGAATGACTTCATTAATGACTTTGGATTAGCAGATATTGTCAAGTATCATGCCAGCAGTGTTGTTTCCCATTTATAAAACGGTTCGTATTTTACGTGTCAAAGTACAAAGATGTACATAGATGGGCTTTGAGATCTTATGCAGGAAAAGGCGTGGTGTGTGCAAGTCAGAATGCCCCCAAATTGCTTGTGTCTGTAAACTTCCTTTCACCCTGAAACTCCAACTTGCCAAGATCCGCCAAAAACCCCTTCTAAATGAAGGGATGAGGCTGCAGAGGTTTGGTTCTGGATGTCAGCAGCTCCTGGCTTCATAATCTCCACTGATGCCTGTTCTTGGAGCAATTTGCATTCCTGAGTGATTAAGGGATGCTTTGTCCTTCAGGTTTTGTAGGTCATTTCATTATTAGAAGCTTGCAATATTTTTGCCAGACTGTCTCTCTCTCTTCCCTTCTCTCTGTCTCACAAAAAAAGAAAAAAATCTGATCTTTTTATCTAGGACCTTATAAGAGTCATTGGTGAGCTCAGAAGCTTTAATGGAGTTGTTTATTGTGGTTCAAATAATCTCTAGCGGCAGCTTCCTGGAGCTATAACAATGGAAGGGTATTTTATAGCTTTGAGCATAATAGTGTCCTATGGAAAAAAAATAAATCTGTATTATCTCAAACTCTCTATCTCAGACTTAAAGAGCACACTAGAGAGACATTTTTATATATCTTTAACTCGGTACTTAATACGGACAGAAATAGACCAAAGAACAATCTTTACCTAAATTACTGAGCCTACAGGACTCCTTACCTCTCTGCTTTTGAAGGTGTGTGGACAGTCTGACAACGAGCCACCACTCCAGAGAAGAGTAATTACTTTAATCTTTGTCCTGGAAACTTACTGCATTCACTCTTTGGTTGCAGAGGAGCCAGGCGGGAAACGTGGGCGGCTCAAGTTTGGGTTTTAAGAAGAAGTCCCCAGGTCCTGCATGCTGGTGTGTGGCAGGAGCCCATCAGACACCTGTGCTCCCAAACCTGGCCTGCTAGAAGTGCCCACTACAGATGTCAGAGCTCTTTTGTTGACTTCTATTAGTCCTCACTTAATGGACGTGAGCCGAACACAGCTTTGCCTAAGCACTTATCAATAGACAGCAAACATTCTTCTTTCAGTGGGCAAAGGGTCAAACTGTTTCGCCTGGCTATAAAGCTGTGCCAGATAATTGCTGGTGATTAGCAATTTTAATTACCAGGTGCTAGGGGTCGTTGCTTGTGGAGCTTTTTTTGCTGTTGTTGTAATTGGGCAGGCTGTTAATAGGTATGGCTTATTGTACGCATGGTGTATATTTTACAGATACATCGTGCATCCTTTTAAAGCGAGTAAAATAAAGTCAGTAAGATAACCCGCTTCTGTTTGCATCTGATTAGCCGCATAGTGCTCCAACAGGTTTTTTTCGATAAAACTTGTCTGATAAAGGAATCTTTAATACAACTCGCTAAAGCAGCTTTTAATCCTCTTGTAAACACTTGTATGTACTATTGTTATTGAAGAGAGGCAATGATTTTAAAATCTTTTCCTGCTACATTGGTCATGTTGGAACTAAGCTTGTCAAACGTGTTCTACCTCATTGGTTTTGCATGCAGACTTTTAGGGGGTTTTCATAGAATCACAAAACCAACAGCACAATTAGCAGTGAACTAATCTCTTCCCATATTCAGCAGTGAAATGGGTTCAAAATAAAACTGACACAAAAGACTCTTCTCTGATCTTCCTCACAGCAGTGAAAGTAAGCAGCTATAATAATTGTTTCTTTTTTTTTTAACTAAAATTGCCATTTATTTCCTTTACTTATATTATTTTACATCACAAGCCCTGCAGACATACTGAAGGTCTCTGAAAACTGAATGTACTGTTTACTAATCTACTTGGGTTAGTAGATTAGGCTTGTTCTTTGAGGGAATACAAAGGATGAATACCTCTGCAGTACGGAGTTCTAGCTCTGTTTTTATTTGTTCTGCAGTAATACCTCGTGTCCCAGCTCAGATCACAGCTTCATTTATTCTGGCAATAGCCAGGCTGTCACTCGTGGGCTGCTTCTTGGCCGACGGAACAGGGCTGGGAAAACCACTATCCTGGGATCTTCTCTCCTGGGGAGCAAGGAGACGGAGGCCAGCGCTGGGCTGAGGGCTGCGTCACTCGTTCTGACCCCTCGGCCAGGCGATACCCTTTCCTGAGTGCTCCCCAGAAATGAGGGAATGCATCCAGCCCTGGGGACGGGATGCCAGAGCGTCAGATGCTGCTGGATTCACGCCTGGGTTATGTGAGGCGGGGGGGGAGTGCTGCAGTGTCAGGTCTTGCCTGAGTCTATTCTCAACCACATAGCCCTGCCCTGTAAATACAGGAGTGGAAAGGGGACAGATTTTAGTCTTTTTTCAGTAGAAAAGGCAAATAAGCCCCCTCACTCCGTTTTGATGGGATAAAGTCTCACTGGAGTCTCAGGACCCACGGCTTTCACTCCAGAAGGAAATCGCTCGGGGACAAGCACGGGGCACGGTGGGCTGGGGCAGGTGGCACATCCCAGCACTGCGCCAGCCTCTCCTCAAGGGCAGCGGCAAAAGTTACGGTTCCCTTTGTCATTTCTTCATCCCCAGGTGTGGGGATTTATGGGCCTTTGTCATTATGGCAAATCCCAGCCTAGGAGCCTGGGAATTCCTCTCGGAGCACAGAAACGCACAAGAGCGAAGAAATGTAATGCATGAAAAACAGGATTTTGAGCCAGCTATGAACGTGTCAGCAGTGGGCAGGTCCTGTCCAGCCTGGCAGCTTGCTTCAAAAGCAATGCCGTCAACTTTGATTGCACTATTTGAGCCATCAAGAGCCGTTGAAAATGTTACTGGGCTGTGGCCCTAAGTGCACGCAGCCATAACTCAGCTTCTATGAATTTATGCATTCAGGATGTGCGTTTTCACTTTAAGAAGGGAAAACATTTTGTAGATTTTTCCTTAGGAGATGCCAGACAAAATCCCGTGGCAGCAGCTGCCATTGAAACTGAGGGCAAAGCTTTGCCTGGCTCGAGGAGCTGTGAGACTGTAGCATCAGGTCCCTTTTCTGTCAGAAAAATGAGGATGTCTTAATGCTCCGGATTACTATAACGGTGGTTATGAAGCTCTTCAGTCTGACGCATTCTGCAGCTGCAGATTAGCCATACTGGTTCACCTTCTGCTGCTAGTTAGCTTAATCAGAGCTTTGAAATCATTGAAACCCAGAGAAAAAAGAAGTTAAACAGATAGTGCACGTAGAAAGATGCCACGGGAGAGGAGGATGCGGTGCTCAGCGTGCTCCCATCCCCTGCGTTTCCATGGCACAGCTACAGGCACTGACACCCCGTGGAAAACACGGAACCTCCTCCTTTCTGCTGACCCCAAAACCTAGGGACAACCTGCAAAAGCCCAGTGCCAGGCCTGACACCGCTCCAGGGAAAGGTGCAGATCACTAACATTCCTGAGAAGCGGAGCAGCCCGGGGCAGAATTTGGATTCCTGAAATCAGCCTTTGAGCAGTGGTAGATGCAGGACTCCAGCAGCAGCTGGTTTTGGCAGGGACTACAAATTTTGGTTAATAGACTGACACAGTCATGAAGGGTTGATGGGTTTTCACAAACAATCTTTGTTTCCAGGTCTGAAATCTGATCTTCCTTGTAGAAACAAATTTCTTAGCTCAAGTAGGGCTAAGTTACTTATGTTTCCCTCTGCATCTTCACCTGGAAACAGATTGGTTTGCTTCCTACTCCATATTCTTGTTTGCCTACAATGACAGGCTGATGTAAGAGGTTCTTAATATTGAATAGCATTGATGCCACTTTGATTTCAGCATGGACTTATATCCCCTCCTTTTTCAGGCTCCCCTTAACTACAGCTCAAAAACATGCAGAATCCAACACCAGGCTGGCTGTTCCTGTTGCCACAAGAAGTTCACAAAATAGGTGTTTTCTCACCTCTGCTATCACAAAACTCCAATATGCCCCAAAGAGAAGCATGCCGTCATCTAAACCCCACTTGTCCCAAACACCTTTTCCAGTTATCACAGCCTGCCCCCAAAGTCCCAGGTTTCGCGCTCAAGTAAATGCAAATGCCAGTAGACGGTATCTTTACCAGATATAAAACAATCGATAGGAATTTGTGTATAACGGTGGGTTTGCTTTCTCTCACCATCTATGTGGCAATATGGAGCTGCACAGACTTGAAATGAGAATTCAGCTGCATTCATAATGCAGTTCCTAGAAAGAGTGGATTATGGATAGAGTTTAAGCCTTAACTTTGAATTGCCTTGCCTTTGTGGATTGAAGTTAGACCAATACAACATTATTTGAACATAGTCTTCGGTACTTTGTTGGTATTAGTTACCTGCTGTGACACACAGCACATGGCAGTTTCATTTTTGTACTCTGTAAAATACAGGTATTGTACACCTGAATTATAATCTTGCTGTGATAATATGCCTCTATTTATTCAACAAAACAAGTTGTCTATTTTGTCTTCACTCAGACATCACTATGAAGGAAAGTCTGACAATCAGAAAGGTAAATATTTTGGACTTCACATCTCGTGGCATGACGAAAAAGATAAAAGTGCAGTAATTTTGAAATGAGACCTTGCAGACAATGCCACTCCAATTGAACCAGTGAGATGAACTTCTTACAAAAAGTGTTTATTATACAGCAGTGTTAAAATGTTGTAGACCAATCATTTAAAAACGTATAAAGTGAAAAATGGTCTATTCAGTGATGTACTACTGTCTGAAGTATAAATATGCAGGAATTGAAATGTAAAATAAGGCTGAATATTGAACTTCCACAAAATGGATGCTCTCTTAACCAATGAACTACAACGCTTCGCTTTCTACAAGGATTTTGTATTTATCATAATACACTAAACTCAGGTAACATACAGGTTCTGAAGGGAGAGTTTCGTTCATAGACCACTGATTTTAGTGTGTTCCATGAAAATTAAAGTTAAAAAAATAAAAGCCAAGTAGTTTTCTTATGAAAGATTTTAGTCTCATTTTGCAGTGGCTTCATTTTGAAATTTTATTTCCATACCTTCACAGTAAATGTGTTGCAGTCCTGACAGAGCTGTACCCACCAGGGTGCCCTTGGCAATGCTGATTTCACAGTACCCCTACATCCAGAGCACGTGAGTTGCACTGTAAGAAGCCAGAATTCAGCCCGGACCAATGTTATTTGACAAGAGATACTGGAGTGCCTTTAGAAAAGACCTACGGAGCCATGAAAGGATGTGTCTTGGACCATCTTTTCTACCCAGAACTTTCACTACAAGGGCGGAGGGTGGCTGGAGGCTACACGGCAGCACAGCTGGAGGCTGCACAGCACATCTGGCTAGCCCCACGTACCTGCAGAAAAGGGTACTGCTGCAAGTCCCACGGTACTCACTCAGGTTTCTGCCTGGGCTGACCAGATGCTGGGTCCAAAGGCCAAAAGCTGGGCAGGCATTCGATTTGGCCCTCCTGCCACCTCAAGGGCCATGACTGAGTCTGTGTAGCCTCAAGAAATACCTTTTTTTTTCCTCTCTGGCACCACCCTAGGCACAGGCTGTCTCTGTTGCTAACCTTTCGCTAGTACTGCACCCAGTCTGCGGGGCAAACTAGTTAAGTGTCTCTTTCAGTGGATATTCTTGCAGTGTTTTACTGACTTTTTCAAGAACAGGTGTTATTTAAATTACGTTAATTCAAGACCAGGTGTTCCTGAATAAAACTTGAGTGGGCAGACCAGGAAAAATAGCCCAATAAAGACATTTATAACAAAGCAATGACTCAGTTGCTGATGGTCTTTGAATACCTGATGAAAGTGATGTTCAGATCCCATGAAAACAAAGAGGGCTCTTCAGAGACGGAGAGAAGCCCAAGGCATGCTTGGGAAACTAGAGGAGATGGAGTGCCGAGGCATACTTTAAGGACTTAGTAAATGTCTGCTGAAGTTCAGTTATCGTCCTCAGGCTCTTCACTTTCTCCCGGCTGCTTGGTACTAATGCCTACAGAGCAGGAGGAGGAGGCTGGATCACGAGCTCTCCTCCACGTCCTTCGGAGTGAACGCTGGCAGCCCAGCCACCAGCCCGGGTTTTTGTGCGAAGCCTGAGGAAGGGGTGAGGGGTGTCCGCCTCTGTTGTGCCGTGAGGACTGGGGGAATGGTGAGCTGTGGTGAGATAGTGTATGCCAAGAGCACACGGAGGGGCATTTTATTTTTCCTTGCTCTGTGCATCTCTTACGCCATCCCAAATAGAAAAGTGATTCCGGTGGAACGTGCGTACTACGTGTTTCCACCACCGTACGTCCCTCTGTGTGCAATTATTAACCAGAGTGCTCCTGAGGTAAAAGCTGAGAAAGACCATATGTACCAGCAGCTGAGGTGCTTGTACGGGGGATTGAACCCTAATTCCTGGCCTTGAGGGACTACCCCCGTGGGGTGTCCCAGGAATGGTTAGCACGCTCCGGGTCCTGAAAGTGTGCCGAAGGAGAAAGTGCTGTTGCCTATGCGTGCCAAAGTAAGATAAAAGCATCGAAACACAGAGATGTAGTGAGGTGTTCAGGAGAAGACCATGATGTGGTGAGTTCAGTTGAATGAATTGGGTTAGAGAAGTGGGATAAGCCTTCTGTCGCATTCCTTATGGTGAAGGAAAATATATATCGCAGCTGATCAGGGCACCAGCCACTGGAGGCAAGGGACTTGAGAATGATGCCTGGGTTAACAGCAGGAGAAATTAGCTGATATATTAATAAGACTTTCAGGGATTGGAGAAGGAGGGAGAGTTTGTGGTATGCAAGCATAAAAGTAATGTGATGAAAGAGGTTAACGTGGTAGGGGTCTGTGAGAAAGAATAAAGGAAGCAAGTCTAAAATGAAATAACTACAAGACGAAATTGTGAACAATGTCCTACAAATAGCATCTGTTTTCCTAGCCAAGGCTTCTTCCTGAAACGATATAAGGAGGGCAGAAGTTTGTCTACAAAGATAGTATACCAGTGGCTTTTTAAAGCCTTTTATGTGTGTGTGAGCCATAGGGACTACAAGACAAACACGTGGCGTGGAAAGAGTTGCCTTTTGCTGTATCCACCATATATGTCAAGGAGATAGTGACAGTCATCTAAACTGAGACCTACCTGTTGCCCTACTTATTGGCCTGTCCTGGTCCTTACGTTGATCAGTGCCCTCGGTCTTTTCTGACTATTGCAGTTCCTCCAACTACTCCTTTGCTGTGCCCCTGGTCAGGGGTCATCTCCCCTCTAGACCCTTCCAGCTTCAGTGAAAATCAGTCCCTGTGACTAGACTCAATGCCTTAGCTGAGGCTTTACCAGCCTCAAGCAAAGCAGAAGGATTACTTCATGTGTCTTACAGATGACCCTCCTGTTTACACATTCCAGCATGTTGGGATTTTTTTTTTTGCTGCCACATGATGTCTTTGGCTGACACTCAGCTTGCGGTAACTCCAGATCCTGCAAAGCTGTTAAGTAGTTAGTCATTTCGCATTCTGTATTTATGCAGCTGAAATGCAGAAATGAATGTAGAACTTTGCATCCTTTTTTTTTTCTTCAGACAATTCCAGTTTCTCAAAGTTCATTCAGACTCTGACTGCTGTCCTCCAAATCACTTGCAGCTCCTCCCAGCTTAGAGTCAGATGTAAATTTACAAAGTACGCTCTCTATTCCATCATCCAAGTTGATAATGCAAATATTGAATAGTGCCAGACACCGGACAGACTCCTGGGAAACCCCTCTCAATGCATCCTTTTAATTTGATGGTGGACCATTGATAACTAATTTCTTAGCACAGCTTTCTGGCCAGTTTTGCATCCACCCTATGGCTGCTCTTTTGTTACTGTCCTGCAACTGGGGGCTGTTCCTGTAAGCACCTGCTCTTTTGTCAAAAAATGCTTTTCCCCCGCTCCCCGTACTCGCATGCTGGTAACCCCAGGGAACAGTAGCCAGAGAGGCGGCGAGAACACAGCGTCTGAGGAGCTCCTCTGGGCCCTTAGACAGCCAATTAGTACAGGATAAAAAGTTGGGGTGCCCGTGGGCAATTTGTCTTTTCATTCTGTCAGTTCACGTCTATTCAGCGCTCCAAAGAAATGCCCTCAGTGTTTATGCAGGGGTGTTTTTTTCATACACTGCTCATGCCCCATGGAGGAAAGAAAGTATTTGTCTGTCTGAGAGTGAGCTGATGTTAAACACAAGTTTGTGGTGGGTTGGTTTTTTTTAACTTCCTAGTACTTCGTGGCTTTTTCTTAATATCAGTATTCTAATACCATCTTTACTATCAAACAAGGAAGTAACGAAAGGCTATGTGAACCCCGATAACTCAAATACACTTTGGTCTGCAAGCCTCAAAGGCATGTTTGTAGCTCTGATTGCTCAGGTGGAGAATTAATACTTTGGAAATCAGAAAAAAGCTTTTTGCTTGGCAAAATAAGTAGCCATATATAATATCAGATTTTTTTACTATTCAGCAATTTTTTAACAAAGTTGCCAGTGGTTTTTCTGGATGTTTTAAAGCCCTGGATTGAATCCTACACTTCATTAAATTAATATACCCAATAAATTAAGTAAAAGTCAGTGCTTCCCAGAGAGGACTGACAATATTTTTTAAATAAGCATCAGAAGATTGGATATGATTCAGGGATAATGGGCATTACCAAAGGTCAGACTGTTGCTATAACCATCCAGAGCAAGTGGAGATGGTGAATCACAGCATCTTTTACATATTCAAAGACACACTTCTCGGAAGGTTGGATCAAGGCACTTTAATTCCTCATCTTTCACAAGAGGAGCAGACAGGAGGTGATGAGAGACGTTCTGAGACATAGTCAGGAGTCCTTCACTATTTGCAGAGTAGCCTGTAAGAACACAGCCCACTCTGGGCCCCACCTTGAGAAAATAAGTGTTTGTGAAATGGTTTGATATTTAGAAGTACCTCAATTCTTGCCATTACAACATTTTAGATGTCAAAAGCACGGATGGATAAATGTGAAGAGCCTTTAAAAAAGGAGTCTTTCAGATACTGAAGTTGCAATCCTATATTGAATGAATAATCCACTCTACAAATGTAGAAAATACTTAGTGAACAGCTGGAGTGACTGCAGTCGATTCATCACTGTTTTAACAGGGGATAGAGGTCAGCAAATGCTAACTATGTTTAAGTGGGGATATGAAAATTAGTATAATCAAGAATTTTTAAAAATATAAACCATCTGGTTAAAGCAAGAGAATTAGAGGATAATTTTCCAATATCAGAAGCTAAGCTAAGGGATAATTAGGAGAGGAAAAATATGAATTTTGAACCGCTGAGAACATTTCAGCTATCAGCAGAACACACAAAGAGGCTAGCACAAGCCCTAGCTCCAGTTTTAGCAGAGTGGAGGACTGACATACGCATTTGCACCCCAGGCAGCACAGTGCTTCCCAGGAGCCAGTGAAGCCGCTGGTATATTCCCACCGCTGGAGAAGTGGCATCCCGCAAACACCTTTCTGGCATGTTGCTTCAAAAAGGAGCAGTGGGACACTGCGGCTTTACAGAGCAAACCTTCAGCGGGGCTGTGAACACCGGTCAGCTACACCTGCCTGGTTGAAACTGGTTCCTCTTTGACATTTTTACTGTAATTTATTATGGGCTTTCCTGTTTTCCCTCTGCGGTAATGTGGCCCTAAATGAGTAATATTGAGGTTTGCACACAATCAGCAGAGTTGTAAATACAGAGTTTTACACAAAATCAGCAGACTTGTAAATCACCACCACCAAAAATAATAAAACCACTTCTAGCATCTTTAATTTCCAATCAATGAACAAATGAAGTTATTGGCTGAATAAGGGGTAGAGGATTGTCAGGCTTTTTAATTCAACCATTCTTCTGGTCTGACTCAGCTGTCAGAGCTGACTTGAGGGGAATGGTTGAGACAACACACAATCTGAGTTGTTAGAGGGCAAGGAAATCTATAGAATGAAAGCAATGATTATGTCTTCCCAGGAACATTGATATGCTAAATCTGTGAGCGAGAAAGATATCTTGGATAAGAGTTTTAAATAAATTCAAGATTTTTGTAAAAAATTAGCTCTTGAAGCCCACGAGAAAAGCTTGCATTTGAAATGTTGGCTGCTTGGATACACCTCACCTACATGAATTGTCTTGTGAGATTTTTTGGTTGCTAAGGATGCTATCACAAACAGACGGAATTTCAATTGGAGCCTGGAGCAGGCAGCCTGCTCTTTCTGGTGGGGTGCGGAGTAGCCTGTTATCTATTTATTATTACTTTTGTAGCAAGGTATCAGGTCCCAGAACTGGCAAAGTAATCTTTCTTGGGATGAAATGTCTTCTTTTTTAGGTGGGGAATTCAGAATACCACCACGTGAGTTGAATTATGTACCAGACTTACATAAAAAATCAGATCATAGTGTGTTTCCCAGCTCCAGGTTTTATTGGGTTATGTCCACATTTGAGCCACAGCAGCTCAAAAAGGTATATTCAGACATAGCAGGTTATTGCTTACAGTGGAACTGAGGCAGCACAAAGCTTAGAAATCATGGGGCCAGCAGGAGCAGGGAAAGGATCGTCCCCTTGTACTCGGCACTGGTGAGGCCACACCTCGAATCCTGTGTTCAGTTTTGGGCCCCTCACTACAGGAAAGACATGGAGGTGCTGGAGCGTGTCCAGAGAAGGGCAACCGAGCTGGTGAAGGGTCTAGAGCACAAGTCTAATGAGGAACGGCTGAGGGAACTGGGGTTGTTTAACCTGGAGAAAAGGAGGCTGAGGGGAGACCTGATCGCTCTCTACAACTACCTGAAAGGAGGTTGTAGGGCGGGTGGGGGTCGGTCTCTTCTCCCAAATAACAAGCAATAGGATGAGAGGAAACAGCCTCAAGTTGTGCCAGGGGAGGTTTAGATTGGACATTAGGAAATACTCCGTCACCGAAATGGTTATCAAGCATTGGAACAGGCTGCCCAGGGAAGTGGTGGAGTCACCATCCCTGGAGGTATTTAAAAGTCACGTAGATGTGGTGCTTAGGGACATGGTTTAGTGGTGGCCTTGGCAGTGTTGGGGTTAATGGTTGAACTCGGTGATCTTAAGGGTCTTTTCCAACCTAAATGATTCCATAATTCTATGGTTCAGTAGAGGTCACGGGTGGGAAAAAAATCCCAGTAAACACACTGAAATCGGTCGCATTAATAACAGTGGTGTCACGGTTATACTGCCATCAAAAGTCAGTTAGTTTTAAGCTAACTGCAGTGTAAACATAACCTTAGTGGGGATTTGCTGGGGAGGAGTGGTCTCAATCCTTTTTTAGAGATGTTAGAACAGATGAAGCCTAAACTACTGCGGTCTGTGAGCTCCGGTCTCCCATGGGGGGCTTTGAAAGTTTTCCCTGCAACCCTATTTTCACTAAAGAAGAGCAGGCTTGTTCTGTCAGCAGATGTTAAGAAGTCCCATTAAAGCCGTTCCCACTATCTGTTCAGCTTCTGTTGCTCTAATGTCCTGAAGCCCAGCAGCTTCTTTTCTCTATATATAAATTTAGACCTAACAGAAGTACCAGAAAAATTCCTCTCCTTGCCTAAGTGTTGGCAACAGGGCTTAAAAGAGCTCTTTAAATAAAGCTATTTAGGAGAACATCTTGCAAGCTGTCTCCCCATTTAAACAGCCCCCTAATCCCGCAGTGACGATTCTCTCCATTTCCAAAGGCTTCTCTGGAAGGGAGGAAGGAAGAGGGCACCTGGCCGGCTGACGGAGGTTGTGAGCTCCCGTTTGGGTGTCTTTTTGCACTACCTCACCTACCATCTGCCCTCAGATTATGCTGTGTCAGTGAACTGACAGCACGACGCACATCAGCTATCGTTGCTCTTAAACATGAGTGTCGTGGTTTAACCCCAGCCAGAAACTAAGCACCACACAGCTGCTCACTCACTCGCCTTGCCCCCGCAGTGGGATGGGGGAGAGAACTGGGGGGGGGGGAAAGTAAAACTCGTGGGTTGAAATAAGAACAGTTTAATAGAACAGAAAGGAAGAAACTAATAATGATGATAATAATAATAATAATAATATAATAATAATAAAAGGATTGGAACATACAAAGCAAGTGATGCACAATGCAATTGCTCACCACTTGCCGACCGATGCCCAGTTAGTTCCTGAGCAGCGATTCCCCCTCTGGCCAACTGCCCCCAGTTTATGTACTGGGCATGACGTCACACGGTATGGAATACCCCTTTGGCCAGTTTGGGTCGGCTGTCCTGGCTGTGTCCCCTCCCAACTCCTTGTGCCCCTCCAGCCTTCTCGCTGGCTGGGCAGGAGAAGCTGAAAAACCCTTGACTTGGTCTAAACCCTACTGAGCAACAACTGAAAACATCCGTGTGTTGTCAACATTCTTCTCGCACTGAACCCAAAACACAGCACTGTACCAGCTACTAGGAAGAAGATTAACTCTAGCCCAGCCGAAACCAGGACAATGAGATTCACAGTGTGGATTTTTAAAGCCTTAGGCTGTGGTTGGTCAGTGTGTCTTTTTCTGCTGCTGCCTCTTTTCCCCCGTCCTCTTCCAGATGTGCTGTTGAAAGTCATACTCGAAGGAAGTTTGTTACTGGTGACAGCCTAATTTCTTAACCAACAGTGACTCACCACAGTGACTCCAGAGACATGGAATTACTTTTAATTTTTTTAAAATCCAGATAAGCTTATCTTTTCCTACATGTGAACTGATAACTCTTGTTATTCATTCAAAACGTATGTAATTCAGCTTAAGCGGGGGGATGGGGAATCAGAAGGAAAAGGATGCATCCTGTTAGAAAATGGAAAATACTGTATTTATCATCTTAAAAAGAACAAAAAGATCTGCAAGTTATGTGGGTTTCTGTGACAGTAATTATCCTTCTATTCAAGAATGAGTAATTGCATTATTCTGCATGCTAGCTTCCCCCCCTGCCCGCTTATGTGGCATGTGCAGGCAGGCGCACACACACACACACGCAATGTGGTTGTGCCCTGAAGAATAAAAACAGGGTGCGCTAGAAAAGGTAGTTCTGTTGTTTTCTTGAATAATGGTGATTATGGTGCTTTTTGTTTACGCTAAACACCAGTGGGTGAGAAGAAAGCAAGCTGAATTTTTTTATCTTTCTCATTGGGGAAGCAGGGTGCTGCTCTGCCTGGGCACTAGCCATTGCAATGCTTTGGAAGTGTTCGCTCCCTTCTCTCTACACTGAGAAAATACTAAGTCCTAGTTAACTTAGAAGGCAATCTTTGAAATGTGTCTAAAGGGAGAGTTGATCCACTGCTCAGCACTTCTGAAGAGCACTTTCCCTTTGGTGGAAGGGACATGTTTCCCTTGCCTTTTACGTGCGCTGGCTCATGTAAGGTGAACTGCACGTTGTACCTGCTCTTCTCCAGGGACGGTGACTCCACCACTTCCCTGGGCAGCCTGTTGCGATGCTTGACAACCCTTTCGGTGAAGAAATCTTTCCAAATATCCAATCTAAACCTCCCCTGGTGCAACTTGAGGCCATTTCCTCTTGTCCTATCGCTTGTTATTTGGGAAAAAGACACACACCTCTCTACAACCTCCTTTCAGGTAGTCGTAGAGAGCGATAAGGTCTCCCCCTTTTCTCTAGACTAAACAACCCCAGTTCCCTCAGCCGCCCCTCATAGGACTTGTTCTCTAGACTCTTCCCCAGCTTCGCTGCTGTTCTTTGGGCATGCTCCAGTGCCTAAAGATGAAGCTTGCCTTTAAATTACCTTGCTTCTTTTCCATGCTGGCTGTGTAAAGCAGGTGTATCTTTCCTGGACTTGGTAGCTACTCACAGACTAAAGCTCCCCAGGGAAGTTTTGCCCGCTTTTGCAGAACTCTTCTTGTTTTATGCAGTGATGTGCTGCTGAGCAACCTCTCATTTAATCAGTAGTCCTGACTTCTCTAGCCTACTTGACATGCACCCACAGCAGCCCTCATAAAACCTTAGGCGAGTCACGGATGTGACCTCAGGAGCTGAGCTAGACCTTCCCGAGGCAGAATCACCTACACGCTCTAATTGCTTAGGGAGTCTCATCCAACTTATTCTTAGGCAACCCTGATGTTGGAGGTCCCATTGCCTCCTCTGACAATCTGTCCGACTGCTTCTCCAGTCCTCCTGCTACAATTTTTGTCATTCCTAACCTGCAGTTTTCCTGCTGCCGTTTAATCCCAATGTTGTCCAGCCTTCACAGAACACATATCAGTAAACACGCGTGGAGAACACTTTTCAATAAATGTGAGTATTTATAATAGTCCTCTACATATTTGAAGACTGTTGCTCTATCTTGTCTAGCATAAATCCTTCCTCATTACGAAGTGTATTTATACCTCAGACATTCCTTTGCCTTTTTCTGGACAATCTGCAAACAACCTACTTTTGTCTGTAACTGAGGGACCCAGAACTTGGCAGTGCTCTAGGCAAGTCCTCACCACTCCACCTAATTTGCTCACCTACCTTGAACTCACCTTTCGGCAGGTAAAGAGGCAGTATTCTTAAAATAATGCCCTAAATTCCTAAAACTCTTAATCTCCAGAGAAAAGTGAAGACTAGGTCAGATCTCTCTACATGTAGACTGACAGATTTCCCCTTTGGAGATCATCAAAACTGCCCACCTATCGCTCTGATAAGGCTTAACCCGCTGCTCAGGTCCAGTCTTCTCTAGAACAGACTAGCCACGTCCAGGTGTGGCAGGTCGCTGGGTCCCCTGCAGTGCCCCTTAGACCTAATTTTTTTTTTTCCATGTGTTTCTTCAGTTCCAAACTTCAGAACTGATGGGAGGGCGGTGTCACGGCCCCCCAGGGCGGTGGGTTTACGGCACGAACCCCAGCCCATGACAGTGTGTGGTGTGAGGGTTTTCGGGGTGGGCGAAGGAGGCTGGGACAGGTTTGGGACCAGGTAGGGCTGGGGGTCCAGCCTTGCCCCAGTGTCACCCAGCCCGTCTGCTGGGACCAGTCTCCAGAGGGAACTGACCCCTCACGCTGTACCTGGATGTTGTTTTACAGCAAAAACCAGAGAGTTTAGGAGCATGATAACTCAAGTACAGAACCTGGGAGTTGGCTGGGGAGTGAGGTCAATCGACAGCGTGGTTGTGCATCGTGTTAGGAGAAGGAGGTTCTGTTCATAGCAGTTTTAGAGACATACTTAAAAGAAAGGACTGCAGGACCAATCTTGTGCCATGTCATGATAAAAAAGTCATCTTTGCATTTATGCATCTGCCTCAACAGCTCAGTGTCCTCTTAAGAGAAGAACTCATCACAGCCTCCTATACCCTTTTCTGTGGGAGTTTGATTTAACAATGTCAAAGACAATGGAATAATGAATTGAGATGATTAATGAACTGTCTTAAGCAAATGTTTGTTAATGTTCTGCATTTAAGCCCCAACTGCATTTAAACCCAACCCCAATTTATTTAAACATTTATTTACCCTACAAATAAATTTGTTATGGCAGGTTTCCTCCCAAACAGCTATTTGAATTATTAGAGAACTAATTTTCTCTTATAGTTTGAAGAAAACCAATGGTTTTTTCATTTCTTACAGTATTTTCTCTCTTGCCCAGCTATTGGAGGGACAGAGTATCCTTACAGAATAAGTTGATTATTCCTTGCCTTGAACATGTTTACCAAGCAGACATTAGTTTTAACAGGTAATTTTCAAGTGTCTTGTAATAAGTAAGTCCCTCCATTCTTTGACTTTGGTGGCTATTTCCCCGATCATATTCATTCTGTGCTGAGAAAGCAAGCAAAGCAAAACAAATGCAGGAAAAAAACCCAAACCACAACAATTCTATAAATCAAAAGCCAGGCTTCAAACCTTTATGCATTGAATTTTGATAAAGTTCTTGGGTTCGCAGGCTTGCTGTAGGTAATTCCTTTGCAAACAACAGTACCAAAACATGCATACTCAGAGATTAAAAAAGAAAATAATGTTTTCTGTGTTTTCCCGCCACAAAACAACATGTTTCACTGCACTGGAAAAGAGCAGCTGAGTGTCAGCGATCTGGGTCAGTTTTCATTAACAGCCTAAACGATAGCATAGCAACTGCGCTCAATGCATTTGCAAAGAAGCAAAACTTGAGAGGGGCTGCCGGCATGCCGGACCAGAAATAGAATGCGAATGTTCTTGGCAAATTGGAGATAAACTGAAAAAGCCAGACATCATGCTGAGGTATATAAATAGGACTCCAGCATGCATGACGCATCCAGTTCTTCTTCTCTTCTGCTCTGCATTAGCAAGGCCTCGTGTGAAATGCTGTGTCCAGTTCAGGGTGTCACGTTTTGGGAAGAGTAATTGGAGGGGGGACCAGTGAAAACGATCAGAGCTCCTGGCATCTCAGGTCTGAACGTGCTAACGGAGCGAATACCGAGGTGTGACACGGAAGGCGGCCTGAGAGGCTGCTGCGAGGCAGGGACTAACCTGTTCTTCTTGTCTAAAATAGGTGGGAGAGAAACGATGGGCTTACGCTGCATCAGGCAGAAACTCAGGTCAGACACAGCAAAAGCCCTCCAGCTGTGGATGCAGAAGTGCTGGGATACGTTGAGATACCTCATTATTACTGGAGGTATTAAAAAACATGTTAGACTGGCATCTCTTAAAAGGGAATTGGGATGCTTGAGCTTGCTTGAGCGTAGAGGACCGGGGTATAACTGGGATCCCACCAGTCCTGTGGTTTTATGACTGCATAAATAGTCCATAGAGATAAGGGGATCAGCACCAGACTAGAAGGTAGGTCCAACCTTACCATTTTGACATGTACCTGCTATCAGAAATAAGCAAGGAAAGAGGTGCTTGCTTTTTTGTTTTCTTTTATTCCCCCCCCCCCCCCCCTTAAAAGGCATTGGTGAGTGGAGTATTTGAAAGGTCTACCCTAACTTGCAAAGGCAGAATTTTACTTTCTGGCTGCTTTCATAGATGCTATGTGATGGTGCAAATGTATTTCTGAGTTTCCATGTAAAAGCATACAGGATAAAAATAAAATTACATTATATCTGGATCCATGAAAGCTGTGGGTGGGTGGGAGGGCTGCTGCCAAAGCCCTGATTTTAAGCTTCATGGGAGAATTGGGGAGAAATTGCGGCTCCTCAGTGAGATTGATTCCATGACTGCTCAGCTTGATAAGCTCAGCAGAAGATCAGCAGGAAAAAAAAAATCCTAAAACCTGTGGGGGTTTTTTGTTTGAATAAAAGCCCATGTTATGAAACTGTAGTACTGCTTGTTGGTAGCTTTGCTGTTCGACACAAACATTACCCATCAGCTGATAGTGTTAGTGATTATTTAGTATTTCAGCCTCTAATTAACAAACACAGTGAAAAATTCCCACAGAAAATACCATTGTACTTTGCACTGGATACTTTTTAAAAATTGTTCTATGTTTTCTAGTTAGGCATATAAAAAGGATTCAGCAACAGAAAGGTTTTTCTGTGTGGTTGGGGTAGAAAAAAGGGTTGTGTACATTTACTTCATAGTTTGAGAATTCAAGGGAACAGAGGAGCTTTTGGCATGTACATCTTGGCTTTAAAGGGAACTGGGAAAGCTACACCAGGCTTCGTTGTGTTTTTCCTGTAGATCTCCATTCCCTTTGCCATCTCTCCTCCCTCTTTTCAGATGGGCTTTGAAACTCCTTACGGACCTGATACAGCATTGCTCTAGGAGTTTCCTCATAACCAAATCCTGTCACATGAGGATACTGCTAAGAGGAGAAAAAGCCCTAACAAGTTCTAGCAATGCCAAATTACATTCAGTTCTTGTATTTTCACTTGGCATGGTAACGCTTCCAAAGAGCAATTGTTTCACAATCAGAACTTCTGCAGCCTGTTCATTTCCTTTCTCTTACTTAGCTGTTCAGAGACCGTCAGACACCAGGCAAGCCAATAAATGTCCATCGGAGCAATTATATAGCATAAACATCAAGTGAGACAAACTATTTTTTTCTTGCAAGTACAAACTAAAGGGACAAACCTGATAGTATCACTAGAAGTAATTCATTTGCATGGCAACTCTTTTCTCTTTAATGAGCTTCAGGTATTAATTGAATTTAAAATCCTGATTTTAAGAAAGCTTTTCTGCTAAAATAATCCCTCTGTCGTGACAGATACGGGACACAATTCTCTTAAAGAAAACTCAGTACTTGCAGCCATGATTCATGCGACCTTTTCAGCAAAGTACTCAAGAATATGCTAGTTGTTCCTAGGCTGCGTGGACTTAAACTCATTCTAAGAGTTGTATTTATAAATCAGGACCTTGTGCCTGCATCAGTTGGAATAGAAGCAAGTCTCTTTTTAAGCTAGTCCCTGGAAAGAAACACTCCTATGCACAGGGGTTTCGATAGCTCTTCCATTAGGCATCACCGGTAACATCATTCAAGATGCTCTCAATAAAGAGAATGAGTGGTTTACAGCTCTTCCCTCTGATCAGCATTTAAAGAAAAGAAATTCCTTTATGCAGTACACCAGATGTGCAAAAAGATGACTGATGGTTAACGTCCATGCTGGTAGCCATGTTACCCACAGGGAAGTCCTGAGCAAGAGGCATTTCTGAATCACAGAGCTCCAAGGGAGGAGGAAACCTGATTTGGTAAGAAATTGGTATTGGTGGGACACTTGTGAAAGAGGTCAAAACCAGCTGGGTCTGGTTAGCGTGTCTTGCAGTGAGTTGCAGAAATCTGCAGGGTCTATCCTTTCTTTCAGGGCCTGCGTGCAATGTGGAAGTGAACAAATGACATTAAGCAAATATTATTTGAAGTCTCAGATTAATTGCTGTCCTTAACAGAACGCTGACATTCAATCATTCTCATCCCAGGGAACTCCAGGTATTCAGCAAAGGGGTCCATGCTGATGAGCCACAAAGGTCAGAACTCGTATCTGCCGTCTTTAGATACCTGCAGTATAAATGTCTATGTCTACTAGTCCCCTTGGCTCCCTTTATATTAATTGGAAAAGAATTTGACCCTATTTTCAGCACCTGCTTTAAGATGGTGTGAATCGCACCTTCAAAATGCTGCTTTCTCTTTTTCGATTAGAAAAGCAGCCAGTGGTGACTAGCTCAGGAGCAGACATTGAAGTAGCAGATCTATCAGGTTAGGAGAGACGAATCTCAGACAAAAGCACAAATACAGACAGTATTCCTGGACGCCCATCCCTTTTGTCGTGGTCCTCTGCCGATGCCAAATGCCGTCTGGCTGGGCAGTGCCACGGGGCACTCCCGCGCTGTGCGTCTGCCTTTCACTGGGAAACTGGGGAAGAGGGAGGGAGGAGAGGGACTGGCTGCTGCCCAGCTCTCACCCCAGTATGGAGCAGGGACGTGGCTGCAGAACCCACCAGGCCCAAGAGCTGACACGTATTTTGGGGTCCCACAGTGCAGAAATAGCCAATGTGCCTGTTGTGAAACGGCTGTGCTTCAATTCCCAAGACACCGCTGAAGCACTCGATCAGGACCCCTCAGCTGGGAACCTCACTCCCTCCTTACGCGATGCTTGTCATCAAAAAAGGCATCAAGGTTGAAAATCAGAGCGCCAGGTTTCTTCCTGGTTTAATTTTCAGTTATAGGAAATTATCGCTCAGCAAGGCAGGCAGTGTTAAAGCAAAACCTCTGCTTAAAGACCCAAGCGTCTTCTCTGGCTGCAGACCCATCACGGCGTTAACGTTAGCGGTCCGGCAATGCGCGAGGCATTGCTCCAGCTGAGCTTGTTTGGTGGGAGCAGCAGTAGCGAGGCAGGTCACCCTTCCTCATTGTTCTTTGACTTTGCTTTCAGGTTTTTTCAAAGAGAGGTTGATGAAGACTATCTTTCTTTGAGCGAGGCTTGCTTTCTGTGATCATTTTCTGATACTATCATTTGTTTTCAACCTGGCAGTAGGGTTGTGGAATGAGGTCCCCGTGGACCTCCACGACTTTGTATTTTACCTGGCAGTAAACATCTCAGCTCCTTCCCTTGTCACTTGATCTGGGATAAAAGAAACCTATCCCTTTCTCAAGGGAAAAAAAAAAAAAGGGGGGGGGGGGGGGCGGGGGCGGAATCCCTGAGGGAAGGAACGATTATAGGAAAGATGGGATGTATACTGTACTGGGTGGCCATTTTTCTGGCAAAGTCCTGAACAAGAACTCTGTTTATTAAGCAAACAAAATGTTTCACCATGTGCAGCGTGCCTGATTCTGCAGCAAACGGAAGAAACAACCTTGAAACAACCCCGAAACAGCCCCGTGTGCCAGGCAAGGGGTGAGATAGCATTACAGTTCTTCAAGCTCTAAAAAGAAACCTTTGTGCCAACTTTGGTGCAATATTTGGTTTGCTTGTAGAAAATCTAGTCTTCTATAATTTATTGTAGCTGTAATGAAATATGTTTAATTTGATGGCAAGTCCTTGATAAGATACCAGCAGTGGCAGCATGTGGATGTTTCCTAACTGGTGTTTGAGAAAGCCAACATGATTTAATCAGGGCTCATGTTAAGTTGACTTGTAATTGCCTGCACAGGAAAGGTAAAAAGTGAGTTCCTCTGTAACTATGAGATTCTGTTCTCCACATCCAGCTGGAATATAATATTGCGGCACTGGCTTGTAGGCCTGTGGGGTTTAAATAGTGCCTGCAATCTGGTGCCATGCTGATTTACTAATCCTTGATCTTAGTTGAACATGATCACAGTCCCTGCTTCTGTTCATAAGGGATAGGCTTACTGTTAATTGACAGGCTTTGGCATCCTACCAAAAGAACTGCAATGTAGAGAAGGAACTAAAACTGAGCAGAGGATGTATCGGACAAGCCAATTTGGGGGGGGGGGGGGAAATCTATTTAGTAGATCTTTATGCCAAAAATTATTTTCTATGTTATTGTTTCATTAAAACTACAGTATGTGATTTGCATTTTAACATGAAACTAATAAAAACAGAGTAATCTGAAATGTGTTTGCAGGGTGATTAAGTAACTAAGACGTGGTGGTTGGAATCTTCCCAGCTGCTCTGCTTTCCGTTTATTTAATTATTGTGTGAACTTTCATGTTTGTGTCTGCTCACAGAAACTTGTGTGCAATTGTACATGCTATGCATACCCAATCTCATTTTCATGCTATTGCTTACAGATTTCAAAGAGATTGTATCCAGGGTTTGGGGACCGCATGCCATTTTATCCAGTGTGTTTGAAATTTGATGGAAAAATATTAGTATGCTGTAGTTTCTTTCCCAGTAACTCCCCAGAAGTTTCAGGCTTTCTTTTTATTCAGAACTATGTTTGCCCCAAGTTTTGACCCCTTTCTCTAGCTTTCTAAACCTGCCAAAACTTGAGAGAAAAATCATTGTGAGGATAGGTTGAAATCCTTTTAGGCACATCTGTCTACATTTCTGCACTGCGGCCTTGTAGTCCTCAGGCACGCTAAATGGAAGGGCAATACTTAGTTGTCTCTGACACTCTAGTAGACTACAACCCTTCACCAAAGAGTTCTGTAGCCTTCAGTACGGCTGAACTTGTCAATGCAGGTGTGCTTGTTTGATGATAACTTTAAACCTTTCTTGTGTTTGGGATGTGTTACTCATGATAACTTTGAGCCCACCTGCCTGCAGCCAAATACAGCTTTGAAGTCTCTTGAAACTCATTTTTACAGAGTGAGCCAAACTTTGGGGAATTTCCTGCCTAGTTTCAAAATTTCATCCAACCAAGGGAAAAGACAGGTGCTCTTTGGGGCTTGGGGGATCAGTTGTAACAGACTTTTCACTGCTGTCCGTGGAGCAGACTAGGAGCCTTCCTTCTTGTTAGGTAATTTTTTTAGGTTTTATGAAGGGCAGTGTAAGACTGAAAACTGAACAAATTATATCATGCTGAACCAGGGCTGGACTGTGGAGCAGGACAGTGCATGGCATCTCTAAAAATCTCAGACCAAACTCAAGCCAAGTGAGACTACAGTGACTCGGAGTCAGCTCTGAGCTTTCCCAGTTCTCGACTGCTTTGGATGCTCAGGTGTCCCTCAGATAACCAAAATTACTCTGGGGCACGTCTACTAATAGTCTTCCAGCTTTGTCCAACTGACTGCATCATTACGTGGTATTGCAGCAACACCGTGTTTTGCTTCTGCCATGCAAACCTCCAGCTGGTGTATTTTCCACACTGGGCGTACAGAAGATTCCTTCAAAAGCGGCTGTATGACTACCTTGCAATCCCCGTGCCAAATGATTTATCCCTGACTATGCTCTTACGAAGGGTATTTGGAGGTGAAGACTGTGGTGTCAACAGTCATCTCATGAGTGTTATGTGTAACACACCTATGAAACCGGCGGACAGTGGGCAGAGATGTCCACGTCAACATGAGGTTTTTGCTCTCAAGATACAATAGAATAATTGTTCAATAGAAAAATCAAAGCTTCCTCCAAGCAGTTCCATGGCCTCTGTGGTGGTCCTGGGCCTCCGTGGCCACAACAGGCTACCAGGGCTATTGCCGTATAACTGCAGGTGCCTGTAAGCCGCTGCTTAATGACGGGGGTCAGTCGTTGCACATGGGTGAAGGTCTCATGTTCACTCTCAGGCGTATCTACTTTCCAGAGCTCTGCCAAGTTCTTCAAACTCTGAGGTCAAAACCTGGCTATCTCAGGCTCAGTTAAGAGTGCCGCAGCAATTTTTCCCTTGCCATCTGACCAGCTGGGTGATGTCAATGTTTTGGTCTCTGCGGGGTCACTGCGTGCCTCGCTTGCCTAGCTGGATTTAGCAAAATCTCATTCTCACCCCTGCCTTCTCTGCCAGCCGTATCCTTACGGAAAGGATGGCTCTCTTTGTCCACCTCCTGCGAAGGGTTTTTACAAACGTGCTCTCTCACACTTGGGGCCTTGGTCTTCTATGGGACCTGAATTTCGTGTCAATCAGAATCAGAGAAGTCCTTCTTCAGCTTACTTGTGGTGGTGTCCATGACACTGTCTCAGTTATTCTGCAGCGTATCCTCTTCTCCAGCACCCCGATCGTCTGGATTATGCTGGAAGATGGCACAGCCCTTTCCAGTCCGTGAGCCCTTGGTTTTGCCCACGAAGACGAGAGCACTGGAGTGAGGAACTGGGGAGGGGGATGCTGTACACCAGATCCTCACCCTATTCAGGATTCGCACGCAGCTGGGGTGCACAGCTAAACGCAGGAGCTGGGAGACCTTCCTGGTTCAGCACCAGAGAAATGAGCCAGAGCATTTTTCTTACCCTTTTATTATTCTTAAGCAGGTTAAAAGCAACAAAGACATAAGTATTGCCAGTCTGGACAGGTCAATTTATGCAACGCTTCATGAAGTGATATTTAGACAGCAGTGCAACTTCAAGACAAAAAAGCGTAATATTTTTGGATGAGACAATAGCCAGTGGTTTTCCTTACTGGCTCCTGGGCATCCTGTGGTTGTAACAACCCAGACATTAAAAGACCTTTGGCTTCCAACCAGAGAGGCGTGTGCTGTGGAAACACCAGATGGCCCCGTTTCTGGGGCCGTAAGAGAAGCTGAAGGCTCCCGCCTTGTCTTAAGGCTACTGGACTGTCCATTTAACTCTGAACTGATAATAGTTGTGCATTTTTTAATACTCTAAGAATAACCTTGTTGTGATCACTCAGAAGAGCTCATTTGAATTAATAGAGGTATGAAATTGAAGTGCTTTAGCTAAATCACATTAAAACGCTCTGTGTACATTCTCCTTCAAAATTAAAATGGGCTTAGTTCTGAGTTTCATTTATTTCCTGCTGTGATGGTTGAAAAGTGTTTCAGATCAGGGCAACTTTATTTCTCAATAGGAAAGCCCACAGGGGCAGTGAATATGTTTTACCTAAGGTGCATTAAAAAGTTAACTTGAATTAACTTCTTTAAGAAAATCTCTTACTCTTATTTTGAATGAGAGAAGAACATACTTGCTTGATGCCTAAAGTTGAAAAATGGTTTGTCATGAGAGGAACAGAAAAATGTGAGGTGAAAAATAAGGTCCATTCTCAAAAAGTTATTTTTTTTAAATCCCTATAAAATTTAGGAGAGTTTCTAATTAAACAAATTGCCT
This sequence comes from Astur gentilis, assembly GCF_929443795.1. Classification (NCBI taxonomy): domain Eukaryota; kingdom Metazoa; phylum Chordata; class Aves; order Accipitriformes; family Accipitridae; genus Astur; species Astur gentilis. Next base: position 2,229,902 of record NC_064910.1, on the reverse strand, counting down.
GGAAAATTCAGCTATCCCCTAAAGAGTCGTTGTGTTCAATTTGGAGACAACACTCAGCCATTAGAGTGTGAAACAGCTTTGCTTTAATTGCAAATCTCAGAGCAGTCTCCTCCAGGAAGTTGCTTCTTGCCTTTCATTAATAAGACTTGACTGCGAGGGCACCTGCAAACAGCTGACAACTGCCTTATTATAAATATTTTATTAAAAGTACCTATTTTACAAATAGCTTTTTGTATTGGCAGAGACTTTTGACTAATGTTGGTAAATGTTAGCTACAATTAAGTAGCTCACTAATAATTCAAAGCTGGGGAAAGTTATCAGAAGGATGCTTGGAAAAAAATCTTGAGTTAGAAATGAGGACATGTATGTTTAAAGACAGCCCTGGGGGAAAAAAAAAGTATTGTGGTGAGAATGTAATGTATTTATAGAGCTCAAAAGGGTGTGCTCTGTGAAGGTATTGATAGGCAGTCTGTCCTTTTTTCAAGTCTTATCTTCAGGGTAGCAGAGCTCAAATGTGCCAAACACTTCTCGTGTTCAACTCTGATTGCATCTGTGCAATTTTCTCTGAGATTTATGTCTGGTGCCAGTGAAAGCAGTGGGCATTCGATCTCATTGTCTCTCTATATTTAACATATTTGTTAGATTAACCGATTGCTTAAATGTTTTTATTCTTATCACATCTGCAGTGCCAAAACTTCACTGATCAACAAAAGGATGCTGGCTGGACGGATGACAAAGTGACTGCTGCTCCAGGCAAGAAATGCAGGCTCAGAAGTGTCACTACCCCAGCCAGCAGAGAACAGAGCTCTTGTGCCTACTGAAGTTGCGTTCCTGGTATTGAGAGGGAGGGACACGTATTGTTTTAAGGTTTTTCTAAGGGTTCTTGGGTGTGCACCCCCTCACACACGTGCTTTGCTTCTTCGTTTAGGAGAGACTGTAGAAAAGACAAACACATCTAGAGCAGGGAAGGCAAAAGAAGCAGTAATGGGGAAAAATATCCACACTTGACTTTTGCCGGTGCTCTCTCAGTTAAAATGTTCTTGCAGAATATTTCAGCACCACGCTACTTGCACGTGCTCTGCTACCCCAGCACGCGTCCAAGCTAACTGAATGTAGCTGTCGATCATGGATATAGGAAATCAATTGGTTTTGCTGTCTTTGTGTTGCAGTTCTTAATTCTAGAGGCGTTTGGTAAGTAGCTGTAGCGGTTTGCTTGAAGTCAGGCTTCTTTAGCTTTCCGATGTGACTTGTGGGGTCTGCTATTCTCACGGCACCCGTCTGGGTCAGAAGAAACGATACCTGCTGTTCGTTGGGTGCTCCTCTCCCCGGTGCAAGCTGGTGCTCCAGGACACTGCACTGCTGGCCCTTCAGAAGAGGTGAGTAATTTACTCCTTGACTGTGCTTGGGCACACAAAGCCTTTCAGCTTTGCATAGCACGACTATATGCTCATCAGTAGCCTCTGGGCCCTTGGGTGACTGAAGTGATCTTTATTTATGTATTTGCTGTATTGCACTTGCCAGGGTACTGTGAGACTGGATGAAATACTGAATTTACTCTTCAAGTTCTGCTCTGAGAAGTGAGTTGTAAATGATGGATGTGGGAGAGAGAAACCAGCGATGTACCTTCCTACACGCTCTTATTTGTCTAGTTTCAGCTTATCAAGTGCCTGTTATCCCTACCATTAAACACTGGTTCTTCTCTTGGAACTGCCGCGGCAGAGAGGGGCTTGAGGGGGGTTTGAAAGAGAAGTAAATATGGATCAGCTCATTCTGAGATCTTCCAGAGCAAATAGCAGTTACTGTGGTAGGAGGTCAAACCAAGGCTGACATCCCAGCCAGCAAGGGGATGAGATCAATGGGATGAGAGGAGCAGGAGGGAGTAAACAGAGAAAGACACAAGGTTAATTAGGAAGGCTAAGACAAAACCATTGAGCTTGATAGAGTGAAAGAAAGGAAACTGGTAAACCGGTTATGGGGCAGAACATCAGGCAAGGGGAGGGACATTAGCCATTTTACCTGTAAAACTGCAGTGTAAGCCAATTATTCTAGTTTCACAATTAGTCATTTGAGCAAAAATTTTTTGCCTGGGTTGTCCTAGAGTTTGCACTACCCTTTTCATGTTCAGGGTGACCAGGGATTTCCATTCCCTCCAGACTTTAAAATATGCTTTTCTGTTCACGTGAACAAGATAAGTTTATGGAGGCATAACAGGTACCATCAATGCAGTGGCACAGAAGCAGAGGCTGTCTCTTACAGTGTCGGGCTCTGTGTGGATAATATTGAGCTGCATGGCTGCATCCTTCAGTGCCCCGGCTGCACTTCTTTCAAAACACATAAAGAGGGTGGAGTCTGAGTATTGGAAAGCCTTGTAATTTTGAATTTGCTTCTCATCCAACCTGAATGTCATTATTTAGATTGTGTGGGCCTCCTTTATGTTCCTGCACAAGATGTACTTTATTACCCAGAAAACAACTGATAAACTTTGAAACCATATACATTTCACAATGCCTACACAATCCACACAAAATGGGCACCTCACAATGCCCAAATGCGCTCATTTAAAAGTTGGTGGGGCAATTGTCCAGGATGTACAATAGCAGGCCAAGGTTTTGTTCAGAGCAAATTTTTTTTAATGAGGCTTTTGTTGTTGTTGTTGTTGTTTTTGTTTTAAATCTTTGAAAATAGGATTTGATGCTGATCTGCTGAAAGGCCTTATCCAGCAGTACTGCTGGCACTAAGTCACAGTGTAAACACAGCCTGGCGGTACAAGTCACAATGGACCACAGCTTGAAAATTATTGGCCTAGCAGCCTGGGAGCGGGAGCTCTCAGAGCTCTGCCTTTCAATCTCTTTTCTATTTCCTTTCTGAATTTCATCACGAGCAGTATTAAAACCAGCATTTCTGCTTCTTGCTTTTGCCTGCGTAAAGGGAAAAGCGCAAGCGCAGAAACACATTACTTCTTTTTCCCCCCATAAAGTCTTTATTCAGATGCTCGCCAGCCGAATTTTCCCTTCCTTCTCCTCTTTGCTCACGGGCTTTCAGCTCTCCTTCGCCGTATCCCTGCTCCTGTCAGCATCGCTCCTTCGCGCCCCACGTTGTTCCTCTTCTCAGGGTGGCCGGCTGACGTGCCGCGGTGCTGAGCAGAGGGGCTGGAGCCAGCGAGAGCCCCGCCAGCCGTGGAAGAGGCAAAGCTGTGCCTCAATTCAATGCCACACTTACGTTCACTGATTATCAAGAGGGGCTGGATCCAGCCGAGCCCCTCCAGCGTGGCGTGACACATATCAGCAGGGTAAGGAGGGACCCCCAAGCCCCGGCGCACCTTGATTCAGGAGAGCATCCCGCGGCAGACGTGGGCTCGCTTTCCTTCTGGCCAGGCTTGATTCCCCTTGTGTCTGTCCAGTGAGACGCTTTTGAGACGACGTGGTTTTGCTGCATCACTTGTCCACCCGGTAGCACAGGGAAGATGGGGTTTGATCTCCCGTAGTAGGTCCTTGGATGCTAAAACACGTCAGCTTAGGCTCTTGCTTGAGAACATCAGCATCCCCCGTCCTGCTGAAGGCCGGAGCATTTCACCTTCCTTTGGGGTGCTGCACCAGTTGCCGTGTCTTGACTGGGAGACACTGGCTTGTTCAGCTGCTGTAACCTTGTTTACACGCGGCTGTGGGTCTCCAGCCTCGAATGAGACGGTGCTTCCCGTTGCCTGTTTTCACCAGCAGTTTGCAGCCACTGGGACGGCCTTTGCCATGAGGCTGGCTTTACCGTGCCACCGCGGTCACCTGCAAGAGTGACAGTTCTGTGTTGGGCTTTGAGTCACTCTGATCGCTTGTACCTCATTTGTATGACACTCCAGCATCTTGGTTGTTCCTTGGGTAGCATTTACATTCCCACCCAAAATTCAGAAGTTAGTGTTATTTAGCCTATTGAGACTGCTAACAGAAAACAGAATTTTCATTTGGATTTTTGTTTGGGACGTTAATATTTTCCCATAAAGGAAGCAATTTGTTGCAGTTTGTTGCTTCAGTTGATATGGCAGTTGGTGTTGAGCTATCTTTGCATATTTATTGCTGGGCAGATGTGCCTGGTTCTGTCCCGCAGTTGATGATTCTGGAAGCCTTGTCCTCAGCTTGTCTGCAGACTGCTGCGACACTTCAAATTCCACACTGGTCAGACAAACTTGGTAAGCCGGTCCTCAGTTTTATGCATGTACTGTGTAACTGTTTGGATTATAATCTATCAAACCGTTTCCTTTTTTTTTTTTTCATGTCATAGTATGTTGTACATGTACAGATAGCCTCAAACTCCCAGAAACCTTTACCGAGGGGCACATAATTCTGCATGTCCTTAGTCTCTGCATCCTTTTTACAATGATTACTTTTGCTGTGATTGGTTCAAAGTTTTTTTCCCAGAGTCCATCTTTTGAGATGTGTACATCTTTGGCAGCCATTTCACAGAAACAGTAGGAAAGTCAGGTCACCGGTACTGAATGGACATTTTGTCTTTGCATTACTCACTGGAAATGTTAAGTCTCCAGGTCTTCCAAAGCATTAGGAGAACTATGATGGAAATGTAAAAAAGTACAAAGGAAAAATGTCACATGCAAAAGCCCTACATGTAACAGTATTGAGCCAAAACCTAGTACAATTGCAATTTGGGCTTCAGGTATTTCCACTTTTATGTACTGTAATTACTTCATAACTTCTTATCTCGGTCACTTTATTCATACCTACCTTGGCATATTGCTTGCTATAGGTTTGGGGCTGCAAAAAACCCTTCTGGGGGCTCTTCCTTCAGATTCAGCATTATCACACGGATTTTTGTGGACTGTGATAAATTTTTCAGATGCAATATTTTCCTCATGATGCTATGGTATCCCCATGTTGAATTTCTCTGGTGCATTCCTTTATACATGACCTGGAAGAGCTTCTTTCCCTTTCAGTATTACTGCGTTTTGTTTCTATTTGTTTGGCTTAATTTTTACTTTTTTTTTTTCTTTCTGGCACTGCAAGTAGATAGTGGTGTCTATCTTATCTTCAGCTTGTGCTAATTTTTTTCTTCACATGCTGTGGCTCTTTCTGCTAGAGCACTGATTTGTCATGGTAAATTATACATAGCTCAGTGTCATGTGGGTTTCTGTGCTTTAAGTTGCAGAGTTCCTTCACTATTTTCTATAGAGTCTAGCACCTTTCATCAAACACTTTTCTTTCTTTTGCAGCTCAAAAAAGAGTAAATACGGTTGCGCTTTTCCCTTAGCTGCTTTGTTACCGACCCTACAGAAGTTTTTTGCAGCAATATCTATGCAAACTACTGTTTACCCAGAGCATGTGCTGAAGCAATATCACAAATCAGTTTTCAGTGAGAAGTGGGAATTTGAGAAGCACTATTATATTCTCCTTTTGACTCTTGACCCTGGCTATATTTCTTGATTACTCTCTGAGGGTTTTGTGGTGTGATTGCTGTTATTGGGAATGATTTATTTTGGCTTTGGGCTGGTGAGCTGCAGGCTGCTCGGGTGGTTGAATGCCACTAAAGCCTTTTCTGGTGGAAGGGAGCTGTTGGCAGGACGGCTCTTCGCTGACTTAGAAGGGCTCTGCCCGAACCGTGCTGTGTAACCGAGCCACGTCGTGTTGAGCAAGTGGGGGAAGCGTCTTCTCCTTCCCATTGAGATGAAATTGCATGAGGGAAAATTCACTGTTGGGAAAGGATGGGTGAGGCAGGAAATCATCTTGGTCTGTCTTTTAACTCAGAGTGTGGAAAAAGCATTTCTTTTGGTAGGTAAGGCAACGTTGGTGTAAGTACACGGTAAGGGAGGCTCATAAAGGGCCGTACCATAGCCCTCGTGATAGTGGGATGGCTCTGGGTATAATCCTGTTGGGTGCTGCAGATACTACGTCTTGAGCCCTTGCTGGTGCAAGAGGGAGATGGGCTCTTGGTCCTTCCGTGCCCAAACCGCAGGCGAGGGGAGGCGGAGGGGAGGGGGAGAGGAGGCTGTGCCCATGTCAGAAGGGGTGAAGATCCACCCCCCCAGGAAAAATGAGTCGCTGAAGAATGGAGTGATATCCCCGCTGAGCTCCATCGGCCCTTCACACCCTCCTCCACCCGTCCCCTGGCTGCGAACGCTGACGCCAGCTCCCTCTCGCATCCGAAAGCCCCAGTTCAAGGGCTGTTTGATACATGGAACGATTGAACGGGTGAGCTGAAGAAAATAAATTTTTGTGGACTCCCTAGCTCCAAATTGTAATCGCTGCCTTGTAACCAAGCAGTTCTTGCAGTGACAGAGGGAGGAGCAGATAAATGCCCAGTAAATAGTATGTACATCTCTCTAGTTTAGCGCAGTGGGACAAAAGATGAAGTAGGAGCTGCGTATCAAAAAGCTGTACCACCACCATGAAAAGTGTCCTGATTTGCTTTAAAGTGAGGGTATAAGCTTTGGTCCTAACTCTCAGAAGGGGGTGCTATTACCTCATCTGATTTCTTTGTATTTTATATGTGTATCTATATGTTTTCCATGCATATGTATGTATACGGAGACCCACTGAGGTTTTAAAAGCAAGCTAAAACATTTGTTTCCATGACCCTCTGCTTTAGTTCAAGTTTTTTGGAACAGTGGTAACAAAGTTGCTGCTTTTTTTTTGTTTTCGTGACTCGCTAGTGCAATATGTAAAAAAATTGATTAGGTTTCCAGAAATATGGGATTCTTTTGAAAAGTATGAAAATCCTTGAAAAAGGAAAACCAGAAGAACAAAAGGCACAGAAAAGTGGGCTATTTATTTCATAGTGCTTAGAAAACTCCACTGTCTTGTACAAGAAGTGAAAACAACTTATTCGTATGCAGTGTGTATGAGAAACACTGGGTTGAAATCAATGTATTTTACTAAGCAAAAAAATGTGGTATTTTAGATTATGAAATCTGAAAATCAAACAAGTCTGGATATTGTTGTAGTATTTCCACTATTTTTTAACTCCTGAAATTCATTGTTTGGATATTAAAATGGACTTGTTAATTTCTTACGTCATTTGGCCATTTATTTAATTTGCACCTCTAAATTAAAAAACAAGAGTTGCATATATCCGTCTTGGACACCTTGCTAATGCACGTGACCGACTTTCTTTCTTTTCCTCACACCTGCCTGCCCCTGCTAACGCTTAGAGACATGTCACGCTTCTTCCCTACCGAAGCCCTGCTTTGGAAAATGCTACCTGGAACTGGAGCCTCTCTCCCTTCATTGGGGAAGACGGAGCTCAGGTACTCAACGCCCCACTGGGGCTGGGCACAGCAAACAGTGAAAGCTGCTTAATCTGCAGAATTCCCCCAGCATCACCCTTGGCAGATACTGGAGCAGGACGGCCATGCTCCCTGGCAGGTATTCCTGACGGTCCATGGGGAAACCTGACCCAACTTGTTTTGGGGTGCAGCTGTACCTCTGAGGACCAGCCTTGCCCTCGTGCCGCTGGTTTGCAGGGCTGTGACCCGTCTCTTACGTGACTAGGTCACAATCCTGACTTAGGGGCCAAAATACGGCCTTGGAATTAACGGATAATAATAAAATGCCATATCCTGTGGCATTGCAATTAGCAGCAGGATTTCTGTTTATTTGGGATTAAGGCCATGGTCATGTTCTGGGTCTTATGGGTGAACACAGATCCTCCTAATCCTTCCATAGCTTGGAGCAGCGCTTCCACAGATGCCTACCATCCAGACTTTCTGCAAAAACCAACCGTTGGCTCCAGTAGGTGCTTTGAAAAGAAGAGTTTTCAAGGTGGTCCCTCTTTTACATAGGCACCTCATTTTGCAGGTATTTGGCTAACGTCTCTGAAATATTGTGAAAACAAAATCTTCTGAGGATTGCTCCTTCTAGGTTTCTTATGCCCTATCTCCATTGTGGTAATTTCATGGAAATGATTATATAGAAAGGGGATGAAGACAGTGCTAAAATGACATCAAGACAATAACCTTGCCTTTTATTCCTCCCTTATCCAGAGGTCACAGCTGGAGTTCGGATGCAGAAGGAATTGAACGTGGAACTTCAGAAGAACAGTAGCAGCTCCTTGTAAGTATTTCCCAAATCTTAGTATTGTAGGTCTGTGAATTGTTTCTTCTCACCAGGGACAGAAGATCACCATCTTAGATACCTACCTTAGTGTGAGATGAAATGCCTCTGGATATGCACATTTCTTTTCAAGTGGATAAAGGAACCCTAATTTTAGATCTAGATAGCTGACTTTTAAATGCTAAACCGGATGAATCCTACAGCATCTGAGACCCCTGTGAAGACAGCCTGGCAAGTTTCAAGTGATTTTAAAGAATGTCTTAGTTTGGTCCCAGAGAAATGGCTAGCATCATGCTGACTATTCCATTTGTTTTTCTTTATGCTTCCTAAGTGACTTTGTAACCCCTGTGTGTTGGAACTAAGCTAGAACAATAACTACAGACATACTTTATATATGCATTTAATCAAACACTCAAGTGTAGTAAGCAAGGGACTACTCACATACTTAGAGTTATACCCATGAATAAATTTTTGCAGGGTCAAGACTTGAGGGGGTTATTTTATATGCTCAGGCAGTAAACTGATTTCTTCATGCCTAGGATGTGCTTGGGATTCTGGATGTTCCTAAAAATAAACAGGATGGCCATGAAATGGCCTTCTTCAAGGACAGTGTCTAGAGAGAGTCAGAGGCGGGTTTCACTTCACAAACTCCTTGAATTTCTCCCCCTGGAAGAAGTGGGGATTTAAGGAGATGAATAAGAGAAGGCTGTTGTGCATTCAGAATAGTTGCAGGAAGACCAGCAGGGAATAAAGACAAACTGTTCAGTTTGATAGCTTTGTTTTCTTTTACTTTGTGTATATATATTTAAAAAAACAGTGACCCTATTTTTTATGGTCTAACTTAAAGATCATCCAGTGACATCTGTAACAATCTCCTCTAGAACTGACCACTATTAAGATTTTTGTGATTTGTTTTAGGCAACAATGACCTTGCTTGCACTTTGTATTTGTTAGCCACTTCTAAATACAGAGGTTAAAACCCTGGGAATAGTTTTAGAAATTTGGTAGCCTGGTGTCTGAAAGGATGACTCCATCTTGCATTACTGAGAACAGCCACAGTTTACAGTTAGTTAATAAAGAGGACGTGATAAAATCAACGCCAAGCAGAACGTGCAATCTCCTTCTCTCTTTCGCTAACGCCAGCAGGACGCACAGTAGCTGCTCAACTCGCACACCTGGGCGCGCAGAGGTCTGCTTCTCATCGCTGACAGCGCCGAAGGATGCAGGAACCAAACCTGACCGGAGGCCCTGGCTGGTAGCAGGAAAAGTGGGGGAGTCCGTGTTGGAGAGGACCGATACAAATCCTGATGGGTACCCGAGTGCCACCTTACTGCTTTTGCCACTTCTTCTAGCCGTGCTGTAGTCTTGGGCATAATCACCTTGGTGTTCTGGTACAGGTCACACAACTCAACGCGTAAAGCTGGCACAGCATCTGTTTTCTTCTCCACCGCCTATTTGTACTTCTCTCCTTGGCTTCAGCTTGTTGCGTGCATGGACCACGTACCAGACGGGATAATCGGGCCCTTCGTGTCCGCCGCGTCTTTACTACGGGGCTGAGCTGGGTATAGGTTGATAAGACTGTGTTATAGAACAGGCCGTGAAACTCAGCGTAAAGTGGTTTCAGCCACCGTCCAGCATTTCACCAGCACATGAACAGTTAGCTGCCGTTGGAAATCCTAAGCTACAGACAATGGGAGATGGTAACCTCTTGTGCACAGGATTTAAAACTATAGGATCATTGACCTTGAATCGTGCATGTAGCCTGGGAAATCTAGAGGTAAGCAGCTTGCAAAACCATGAAAGCCAGCCACCAGCCTGAAGAATAGAAGCCGCCTTCTAGTTTTCCTGCTGATAGTCGATGTTGTTTCAATCAAAGTACAGGTAGCACTTGAAGAACGACAGATCTTGTGAGCTTTATGTACCGGCATAATGAGATTATGCTTCATGACCCTACTGCATTTGACTTTTACATTAGAGAATATGATTCAGGAATTCATTTGAACAATCCACAAAAATATAAATGGAAAGATTATTTTTTAAAAAAAAAATGCTGGTTTCTCATTAATTGCACATTGTAACTGACTCACAGGAAAGGAAGAATCATAATGAAGAAAATCAGAAATAAAAAGGGAGGGACCCACAGCCTTAATGTGTATCAGTACTGAAGAAATTACAAAAAATATAATGAAAAGCATTGAAAACTATATTTCTTTTACTAGCTTTATTCTTATAATATTATCACATTTAAAAAATACAATTTTAGAAAAAAAATGAACTATAGCTTTTTGCAGTGATAGGCGACAGGTCAGAAAAGCATTTCAGAATAATTTTACACCTTTTAACCTTAAAAAATACTTTGCTGACAATTGAGAAAGGGCCTTAAAAGAAGCGCTGATAGGCATTCTCACAGCAGGGTTGCCATGTCCCATCACATAGCAGAGGGTTTCTGCATAATGTATCCTGTAATAAGAAGTGTACTGCAAATCACAAGGCTTGAGTAGCAGTTTTAAGAAAGTAATCCTTGGCATGAACTGCTATTAGTGATGACACTGAAAGTTTGTTACATAAAACTCCTTAGAAGACACAAAGAAGGTAAACTGTATAAAATTTTGATGCAAGCCTTGAAAGAACTACTTTGTCATAGAAATTTGTCTGCATTTAAATATATGTTTAGTGTTCTCTGTTTTTTCATTTTTGCTTATGCTTGGACAGGCTTGTTATACGAAAACTGCAGAGTTTAGTTAAATGAATGTCACTTTTCTCTCATTCTGTGCTGCAAATGGTAATTGTTCAAAAAGTGTCTTAACAATTACTGGTGTTAATTATGAATGCTAATACAGTCAATGATCACTGAAAGTCCCCGTGTTGCAAACCCTTTACAAATGGGCTAAAAACTAAAAAAAAAAAAAAAAAAAAAAAAAAAAAAAAAAATCCAGTATAACAAAGAGTAAATCAGTCCATCAAAGCACAGCAAGCTATATTCATGTTTTAATAGCTAGACTAATCAAAATGGGATATGAATCTAGAAGAAACCTTGTTGAAATTAATTTTATTTTTGTCTAGAAATGTAAATAAAAGAAAACGTGAAGGGGCCATTTCCAGGCAAGTTCTTTTCAGTGTTAATGATGCAAATCAGTGAAGTTTCTCAGTCCCTGGGGAATCTTTTTGTCTTTCTCATTTCCATAAGAATGATTTTTAGGTGATTAAAATAAAAATCTAATGGAAATAAAAATTCTTTATACTTTTCTCACAATACAGTTTAGTAGATATCTGAAAAAAACAGAGCTGGAATTGACTTTAGAACTATAATAAACCTTCCTAGGAGAGGATTGGTCACAAAATAGGTTTGTATTTCTAATGGAGACATTTTTGGTTGTCTATAATAGTATTTGAGAGAAGTTGCAGTCATCTGAAAGCTTGATGTTTCAGTGTATCTCCAGCATTTTCTCAGCAGCTAGTAATGGGGAATGAAACATTTCATTGTGTTGTTTTCTAAGTGAGCAGTATGAGAAATGGGCATCCACATAACAATTAAAAATTTGGCTTGCAATGTTTTTGGCAAATAGTTTTTTTCAGAGCTAGATTCTTCTTGAGTATCAAGGACTGGACTGATAGGGAAATACTGGAGAAGCATTGATAATTTTAAATTACTTTTAATCCCATCGTTCTTCCAGGAAGAAACTACTTGAGTGACTCATTAAAGGGCTGCTATTAAACTGTAGCTTTGCTATAAGCTCTGTTTAAGGCAGGATACACCACGCAGTCATTCAGGATTGGCTTTACATTCCCTCTTTTTCCAGGGAACGGGGAATGGCAAAAATGGCAATTAATGTCATCCGTGCCAGCCCCACGCCCAGCACAGGTAACAGCTCCTCCCGTGCCGGTGTGCAAGGGAAGGACTGAAGGATGCCCTCCCCTACCCTGACCCACTCTGCACAGAGAGAGACTAGCAACGTCACAGACTCTGCTTGCACGTGTTCACACGCGTGTGCAAATAAACATGTGCACGCGTGCACCTTCTCCTTGTGCCACAAGGTCAACTGCAGAGGAGATGGAAGAGGACCAGCCCTACAGAGGAGATGGAAGAGGACCAGTCCCACAGAGGAGATGGAAGAGGACCAGTCCCGCACAGGAGATGGAAGAGGACCAGTCCCGCACAGGAGATGGAAGAGGACCAGTCCCGCAGAGGAGATGGAAGAGGGCCAGCCCCGCAGAGGAGATGGAAGAGGACCAGTCCCGCACAGGAGATGGAAGAGGACCAGTCCCGCAGAGGAGATGGAAGAGGGCCAGCCCCGCAGAGGAGATGGAAGAGGACCAGCAGCCTCCCCGCATGCAGCAGAACTCACCCCCACGCTGGTGGGAGAGGGCAGAGAACAGCCATAACCGTGGAGGGAACTCGGGGTGCCTTACGCACGTGCATGCTGGGTTGCATGGTCAGGAGGAGAGAAGACGACACGAGAGGGAAAGTGCTCTTGTTTTCCAGGCAGTGCTCAGCAAAAGCTCTTCATCCCCACGTTCGCTAGTTGCTTCCCTCTGGGTCCCCTCTTCAGCTGCTAACGAGCCACCAAGAAGACTCGATTTGTCCCCAGGGCTGCTTGGGTCCTGGGTCTGGGTTGTGGAGGAATGAACAGAACTTTAGGGCTGGGAGTTGCAGGCAGGGAACAACTCTCCAGGGAAAATACGCAGGTGTCTGATGCCTTTGTGACTCTGAGAGGTGATTTCCCTGTCGACCCCAACATAATTCCTGGCTGAAGACTTCCACCCCTGCCCCTGCCTTCCCCAGCCCTGCGGGGAGCCTCCCCCAGCTCCAAGGGGGGAGACCGGTGAAATGGTCTCCCAGAGGATTCCCAAGCTCTGCCATTCGGCAGATATGACTCAAGGGCCACAGAACCTGAATCCTAGATTTGGGATCTAAAATCTCAAAACAAAACAAAAAAAATATTTCTTTGTAATGCTATTTAAACAACAGTACTTTTAAGTACTTTTTGACATTGACTTATTAACTGTTGTTTGCTGTCTGATACTAATGTTAGAAAGGTGGTTGTCTCCAGACCCTGAGGACACTCCATTTTTTGTTTCCTTAATATTGAGACTCCCACAGAGTCACCTGAATCCAAGAGCCCAAACTTTAAGAAGAAATACCATCTACCTGATGAAATCATGAGTTGTGGCAACACCACCGGTCCGTAAGTTTAATGCCATTCTTCCTCTTTGCGTTTGAGTGAGGTGAGGACCAAATTCCAGGAAAGCTCTTTGATGCCTTTAAGGCAAGAAATGAACGCGATGGGGAACTCCTTCCCACCCCGTCCCTCCTCGTAGCGGGGTCCTGAGCCTTATGCCTTGCCCCTACAGACCCCAAAACGGCCCACACTGCCTGCTGTCATCTGCAGGGAGAAGGGAAGGATCGGTGCGAGGTGCTCCCCAAGGCATCTTCCCCGGACCCCCCGTGTGCACACCCTCGCTCACCTCCCTTATCTTGGGAGGCCAAAACACTTCTTCCAAACAACTAAATAGCATACGTTACTAAATGTAGGACACAGCCAGTGTTTTGTAAAATCCTTTATAGCGGTCTACTGTCCAGTGCTTACTGCCTGGCTAGGAGCTTGCTTGCTGGAGCATTGCCACGGGGCATCCAGGCATTGACTTCCAGTGGCATGCCAGAGAGAAGGAACACCACCCTGTAGCCTGGGGCTGGGTGGGGAAACGTGGGCTCTACTCCTATGTCAAGGAAAGGTCTGAGGGGTCAAACCAGCCTTGTCCCCACCTTTCCTGCTGAGGACATACAACTATATAGAGCTTGGGTTTCCCCTTCAGGAAGAGTGAGACGTGGGTTTGATTTCTTTCAGACAGAGGAAAGATTGCACCTAAATCCCCCATTTCCTAGGGAAATAGAAGAGTGCCGTAGATACTGGACAGATACTGATGCTGCCTTTTTCAGGGATCCCGATCTACCCAGCGTGTAAAAGAACATCTTACACGCTAGGTAGGCAACTTGCTCAACCTGCTAAGCCCTTTGCTGGATGCGGTCTGAACTCTTCTCCCAAAATGGCCTGGGCTTGGAGGGCATGACACGGAAGGGCATTTCAGTGGCAACTTGTGAGCATCCCATTTGGTCCAGGGATCCCTGTGCCCAGGTGTACCCCTCACGTGCCACGTTGCTGAGTGACACTTTGCAATGTGCATCCTGCAGTCTTCCTTTACCAGTTAGGTACAGCTCCAATGCACTTTTCTCTTTCTTTTTCTTCAAAATGTAGCGTTATGGATTGCAGCCTCATAGACGCCAGGCGGGGATGGAGGCTGTTCTGGGAAAAAGGTCCAGCAGACCTGCGGAAAGTGTAACTGGCTACAGCACAGCTGAGATGAACTGGTGTGGAAATGCTGTCGGCTCATCCGCTCAGAAACCTGGTCCAGACCGTGCCATCTGCACATCTGACTGACTGCTTCCAGCCGGTGCCTGCTGCTTCTCCTCCAGGACTCCAGGACTGCTTCTCCTGAAGTTCTCTGGGCTTTGGCTTTCCCTTGGCAAGGACTACGGGCACACTCATCCTGTGGTGTAGGCTGGAGCAGGCTGGGGTGAAACGGGGTGATGCCAGGCTGGGGTGAGCTTTCCAGTCAGATGGAGGTTGTGTGAGCACACGGTGCCCAAGAGATGAAGAGGATCTCGGTGTCTGCTCGGTCCATTCCCTGCATTCATCTGGGCCATTCATTAATTTCTCTGTTCTAGTTTTACAGGAGATATCCCTGCATCCTTAGTGGGTTCTTTGGCTGGTGAGCCACAGAAAAGACGAAATGGGGTCATATAAGACAACAGAGCTGGCTGTAACACAGACTTTGCTTCCCTTAGCCTCTACTCCAAGACTGGATCAAGACTTTTTCATGTGAACCCCAGCAGTATCTGCAAAGTAAGTTAAAAGAGGAGCCATTTGCCAAACTACTCCATTTGGGGCAGAAAAGCAAGTGGCCCGGTATCTTTTAGAGCAAAATGGGAGAATCCTGCAACAGTTTCCCTGGGGCTAGACAGCCTCTAAGCAGGAATTACAGTTTTGAATTCAGGCATCTTAAAATGCCTTTGTGCCATTTCAGGGGCCTAAATCCCACCTGGCTCTGCCAGGGTATGTGGAGGACCCTCCATCCTCATGCAGCGGAGGACTTCAAGGCACAGAGATAGCGAATTCTCACCAGAGAACACCAGCAGGAAGACCAGCCTGTCTTGTATTTGCAGAAGACGTAGCTCTGTTGCTTTCCCTTTGCTCTCAGGTATTCCTCGAAAGAGGAATTCTCGAGAGGAAGCTCCTGTTATTTGTGTTTCTCTCTGATGTTGCCTTACCGGGGTCTTTCATGGAGGATATTGGAAATGCATCATACATTTGCAATTGTTCTAATGGGCAGTTTTGACATACTTCCCAGGAAAAATGTAGACATTGAACAAGCTGTGTCCGTGGCAGGGATGGTCTTTGGTTTTGCTTTAGAAATTTGGGGTTAAAAACGCAAATAAATCTGCATCTTTGGATGCGCTTCGCTTCTTTTGTCATTGGCAGTAGCACCTCGAGCCACACAGCCCAACTCCTCGAAAATTCACCCACCTCCCAGTCTTAAAAACCACGCTTGCCTGAGGTCCACAGCCTCTGAAAAAGTTGTCTCGGGAAAGATGCCCCCCTCCCCTCCTCCTCCTCCTCCTCCTCCTCCTCCTCCACCCTGCAGCAGGACCCATTGTCCGTCGGCGGCAAGGCATAAAGGAGTTAACGAAGGAGCCAGCGAGGAGGTATGATGGGGTGATGTCAGAATATTTCCAAGGAAAGAATGTGTTGGGGGTGCTGGCCGGGCGCAGGGGCTGGGGCTGGCGGCCCCCAGCCCCACCCCGACATTCTTCTTGTCCGGTTCCCACAGGCGGAGAGTGGCACGGGGGGTCAGAGTGGACGAGCACAAAGGGAGACCCCCTGCTGCCGGGGCCATCGTGCTGGGCTGTCACTGCTACTAATTCATGACTTCACCTTTAATCTCACTGATCCATTATAGGTTAAAAAGAGACCCATTTTACAGCTGACAAGATTGAAGGGAGCGCAACCCAGGAACTGGGGGCGGGGGGGGGAGGAAAAAAAAAAAAATAAAGGCAGGGAGGGGGAGAAAGAAATAACCCCCCGCTAAAGTTTGTACAAATAGGACCCATCTGCTAAAAATAGATCTTGTGCTTTTCGCTCGTCCTTTCCCTTCACTGTGAGGATATGTGTTTTAAGAGGGAAGCTGATAAATGCAGCTAATTCAGAATTTTAGCGCACGGGGTCAGAGGAAAAAGGGACAGGGAGGAAAGGGGGGACCAGGAAAGGAAAAAGAGTAAGATTTTAGGAGCAGGACTTTAGGAGCAGGACTGCACAATGGAAAGGATGGGGAGCATTCAAATAGCTTAGCGCTGCTTTAGAGCATCTTTTGTGAGGTCATCATGGGGAAATGACTAAGAAATTTATGAAATGCTGATGTCAAAGGTAAGCTGATCAAATCAACGTGGATTCAGCAGAGTAATAAGTATACATGTGTGGCACATACAGCGTGTTTATAATGACACAGATACTCAATGGATTCTCAGAAATTGTTAGACCTACTGTGCTGTGAGCTGTAGGTGATGTCTCCAGAAGTTATTCCACTTTTTATTTTCATTAGTAGGGTAATTGCTCTCAATTTGTCCTTTAACAAAGATTTTTATGCTGTTAGTTCAAGGCAACTAAAACACACGTTCTCAGTGAATTTCAGAAAAAAGTGTAGTCTCTGAAAAAAACAGAGGGGTGATAATTTGCTACAGACCTGCGAAACGCTTGCTAGAGTATAACATACAGCAAGAATTCAACATTCTTGCTTTTCCTGGTTTTGTCCTACGTGAGTGAGGATGCTGTAGGTATCCGTGTGCAGTGCTAATTCAGGGAATTGAGGTTTTGGTGCTTAGGTTTTTGGCTTTCTCTATCTGCTCTTTGACAAAAAATTGTAACTCCAGAAGAAACAATTAAGAAGTCCACCAAACTAGCCTATCCCTCCTCCTACTGCCCTGATGGTATCAGAGAACATCGAAGCCCCAGAAGGAGATTGTTTGCTGGATTCTCCCTGCCATTTGCCCTTGAACCTCTGGAACGGCATCTCATAAGATTTTGCAATGTATGCAAATTTATACTGCCAGACGTGTACAGTTTTTGCATCTGCTCCGACACCCTATTCTTTCCCTTCTCCCCCCCCCGCAGTGGAGCTCTGGGAGTCACTGGTGTCGTGGTTTCGTGGGTGTCCCGCTGCCACGAGGCGAGGGCGGAGAGCAGGGAGGGCTGTCGTGAGGGTGCAAAGCCCTGCCTGAGATTTGCAAAGATTTGGGGGTTTCTGGCATTCCTGGACAAAGTCTGTGAAGGAGATCAGCTGCCGGTGTCTTTTGTGGGCAGATATAAGAGAGAGTGGGGACCTTCGCGTGAGGCGCTCTGTCAGTTGAAGTCAGTGATGAAAGTCCTATTGAAAAGAGCCTCGGATCAAATCAAAACCTGATTTCCTAAGAGTGACATTGCCCGCAAATGGAGGCAGATTGAGGTCCGTAACTGGCCAGCGCTTTGGACACATTCTGCTTACTTTAGTCACACAAAATGACGTATTGATGCAAGTTTCCAGGATCCAAACAGGCAGCCCTTTCATAGGCAAAAGCCCTAATGAAGTCACTGGCAAGCAGCCTCGCTGGCCTAAGGCCTGCAGGCTATTTCCCTAGTCAATACACTGGACCTAATCTTATACCCCTTGAGCATCAGACTCCATGTGTATTTTCTGCAAGTATTTGTTCTCTTTCTGCAAAAGTGCAAGATTTGTGTGCTGCAGAGAGCAGTGTCAGCGAGCAGCTGCTTCTCCTTCAGCATGAGTTGTTCAGTATATAGACTTCATTCGCTCCCAGTTGGGCACAACCAAACTGCGAAGCTGAGGCGTGGAACGGGGAGGACCTAGACTGCCAAATACAAATCTCCTGGTTACATTTGTAAGTGTGTGTTTGAAAACAAAGAAAAGGATTAAAGCAGAAGGTTTTTTTAAAAGCCTTTAGAAGATATTACGAAAAGATGTATTTTTACCTGGTAATCTTCTGACTGCTTCTAAGTTAGTGGAACACATTAACTCCTCTTGTAAGCCAACTGCAATCGATGGAGCTGTCTTAACAATGAGTTAGTTATCTTGCAGAGTGGATTTTGTTAGCTCTTTGTAAGCATAGTCCTTCTGGTTTCTGGTCTATCAGCTGAATTTATTTTTCCCATTTCTGAGAGTGTTAGAAATATAGATTGGAACGGCAGCTTCACGGATTACCTTGGTTCCAAAGTGTCATCAAACACTAAATTAATGTGATATCAATCATCAGGGGATGCTTTGTTTTAGGTGAGGAACCCCTCTTCTTTCTTTCTGAAATTTTTGAATAAAGTTTTTCCCATGAGCAAATGTTATAATGTGATGCCCAGGTAACAAAGTAAAAAGCAGCTTTTAGAGCCGAAAAATTGCCACCTCCCTCACCACACTCCCCAGAAAATGATGGAATAAATAAAATCCTTCTCAGCTAAAGCATTTTTGCTTCTAAGATCCACACAGCTTCTGTAACGCACCCGCAGGCAGGGGTTCAGAGGGAGCCAGGGACGCAGCCTCTGCCTGCGCTGCCTGAATCAGGGCTGAACCGCTGAACCGGATGGCAACAGCTTGGCCTGGAAGGAAAAGAAGAGGGAAGGGAGGCGATCCAGATTACTGGTTAATTATGAGTCCTCCCTGTAACCCCATGCCTTTCGCTCAGTAGGATGGGGGCTTGCAGTTCATGCAAAAAAAAAAAAAAACCAAGGCTCTGCCTCTGGCTGCTCCCACCTCTAGAACTGGTCTAAGCCCACAGGTGGGCTCACAGCTCCGACTCGCACCCAGAGCTGGAAGTACAAGCATCATTTATACTTTTACAGGGGAATATACACTGTGAAAAATCCTCGGCGGTGGGTCTCTCTCCCTGAAGCTCTCTGAGAAATGGAGCTGTGAAAGTAGCACTGCTGCACCTTCTGCAAGGTGAGCTATCCTAGGCTAGAGGCAATGGAGGTCGCAATTTCGTGAGCGAGAGGGTTGGAGTCTCAAGCATATCTGAAAATGTGGCTCTTAAATATTTAGCTGTCTCTTTGGCAACTGACTTCCTTTGGCAACCTACATTCATGTCGCCACCATGCTTGATATGCTATAAATAAATCCGTCATGTTTGATGCCAATCAACTAATACCAGGTCCTTATCACAACAAGCTCACAGTACCTCATTCAGCGTGCTCAAGGAGTTTTCTTTCTATCTCCTTTTTTAAGATGAAACTAATTCATTGTAAGCCCCATAACAAGGAGCCACTCACAGGGTGAAAGTATAAGCAGTGCAGTTTTTAAATTATATTGTATATGTCTCATGACTCTTGCCACTAAAGCCAGAGGTATGAAAAGATGCTCTCTGTTTTTATGCAGCGCTGCTGTGGAGATTGGGTAGGATTTTCCTTGTGCTTGCCAAGAGAGTTGTGCGTAGTTTAATTAAAATGTATTATTATATAAGGGCTTTTTCTTTTTTAAAATAAAGTCAAGGACCCTACTTAGGACAGGGACATTCATGCACCCAAATCTGTGTCAGCACCCTGCTGGCAGTAAGAGCTTTTGCACAAACACCTGATTTCAGAGTCAGAATTCAACAAAGCAAGAAGAAACAGGCTGAAGAACAACTATCTTAATAGATGCAGTAGCATAGAGAGTGGGAAGTGAAACTGAGAGAACAATAAATGAAGAAACAATTAAAAGGTCAAGCACTTATTCAGGATTCATAAGTACAAATGTAGTTCAAGCAGTGCATGCATGACATGAAAAATGTAATTCCTTAATTTTACTTATTTATGGTTTTCTCTCCTTATTTCTTTTTTCCAGCTCATCAATAGCACTGAGAGAAGTCTTGCTTGCGGTGGAAAAAAACAAATATGAGACGCAAATAGTGAAGATACATGGGGGGCAGCAGGCCAGGAAGGAGCATCTTTTTTTTTTTTTTTTTGACCGGTTTTTAGGAGAGCACACAACATCCAGAACGCCATGTATTTTGTGCAAATGGTGTTGGGAATAGTCGGTGCAGAAACATGACCTTCCTCCATCCCTCCTTCCACACAGTGCTGGCTCAGTCAGGAATAGCTGGATGGGAGAATCCCTGCTTGCTGTGTAAGCGAGCTGGGGCAATACACTCACGGTGATCGTGATTCTCCAAGCTCCGGAGTTTGCAGAGCAGCTGCAGCGGCAGCAATGGTGTGCCCCATCACTGCTTCTTACTCAGGAAAATTTGTATCCTTTTCTGAGAAATGGTGCTGTGAATGTACCACTTAGCTTTCTTTTTTTTAAAAAAAAAAAAAAACACAACAAGTGTCCCAAACATTCTGCGGTGCTATTTACATTCCTGTTCTCCTCTATCCTCTTCCCGCTGTGCCTGTGTTCCTCTGCTCGCTGGTGGTTTTCCCTTGGTACATGATTCCTTGCCCCGTGCTCCCTCCTGCCTCGTCACCTTCTCCCACTGGCAGTTCCAGCCCCCACTGGTTGTCTGCTGCTTGTGTAGTGCTTTTTTCATGCTCTGGAAAAACCAGCGCAGTGGTGCAACGTCGCATAACTCTTAATGAAGAAGCAAGGGATGGCGCTGACACCTCCAAACCCCGGTAAGTCACTCACACGTAGAATCCTCTCAGCCTTTGCTGGGGCTGGTTGCAGTAGGTGACAGGGCTGTGGAGACTAGGTTATCCGGGTTTGACAAGGCAGTGAACAGAGTACAGCAGCTTTGAGAAACGAGTGTGATTACATAGTGGCATAATTTCTATTTAAATATAATTCTGAATTGCTCCTCCGTCTTTCTGACAACATGCAGAGAAAAAAACTTATTTGCATTTGTTTTTAAAAAAACCACGCAACCAAAACCAAGAAAACAAGTTGATAAATTAATCCTCTCCCTAACTGCATTGCAACTAGTACAGTTACATCAGGGCTTCCTTTGGGTCAAGATTTTTCTTTGCCTTAAGGCCAAAGACGCGTTTAAACATCACCTAATAACCAAACAGCAAACATAAGCACGGGGCTGACGTGTCATCCGTTTCCCACCCTCTCCAGATTGTTTCTGTCCATCTCGTGCTCTTCAAATGGCAATGCAAAGCCCATATGCCACGGTGTCAGGGAAAAATTCCCAACACGGCATCTGGCTGCGTGGCAGATCCCGAGGCAGTTGGTGTGTCGGCTTTGGAGCTGCCTCCGCTTTTGTCATGTCCCGGGGGTTGGGGATGGCCCTGCCTTGTCACCCCACAAACCGCTTTGGATTCCAAGGAATCACTGGGTTTGGGTTTGTCAATAAGCTCCCGCTTAAATCCCTCATGAGATCTCTATACAGGCCTCCTTTATGGGGAAATAATGAGAATTTCTTAATGCCCATGTGTGTGTTTTCGGCAGAAACATGTGGGTTTAGTTTAAAGTGGACCGCGGCCTGGTAGGTACAGGTCACTGTGTACTGGGATTTCTTTCTCAGAAAACTCTTGAATGCTCTTTGAAAAGGTCTCTTCTTTTTCTTCTTTTTTTTTTTTTTTTTTTTTTTTTTTTTTTTTTTTTTTTTTTCCCCTTGCTCATGAGTGTACAAGCCACTTCTTGATGAATAGGATCCATAATGCCCGGAGATATTTGAGATCAAGCATATGGTCCATTGAATATGCATGTAAGCGGGGCGGGAGGGAATTGGTGTGCGGCACCGGGGAGAGCGTGTCTGAAAGTTAAGCAGCACGGAGTTCGAAGGCAGCCTTTCTGCGCGTTTTGGGAAATGTGACTTTCTGTTTCCTCTGATAAACTAGTTACTAGAAAGCAATTCACGGTC
Source organism: Astur gentilis (assembly GCF_929443795.1). NCBI lineage: Eukaryota > Metazoa > Chordata > Aves > Accipitriformes > Accipitridae > Astur > Astur gentilis. The sequence continues at coordinate 2,207,978 of NC_064910.1, read as the reverse complement.
AAAAGCGTAGCTGGGGGTTTTAAGCACTCGAACATTTGGTTGTGACTTGTGTTAGACAGAATAATACCGTTTCGCTTTTAGTTTCCCGCAAAATGCTTGTTTTTACAACCAAAACATAAGACAATAAAATCTCAAGTTATTCGAAAGTACATAAAGGTAAGAAACTTCTTCAACTGACAAATGACCAATTCTTCGCTAGGAGAGAGGCTCAGATGACTCTTCTTCACATTTAAATGAAAAGAGTGCTTGGAGAATACGCATTCTGGTAAGTTTTCCTTACCAGTGGAGAGAGAGAAAGGGAAACAGGACTGAATAGGAGCGATTGGGCATGAAGTAGTAACTATGAGGTCCTGGAGGCAGGAGAACAAGAGAGGGAACGAAGAAAAAAAGAGAAGAGAACCCAGTAGAAAGGCAAGGGGGAGGAGGGGGGAAGGAAAGGATATGTGGTGGTTATTTAAGAGATGCCAGGGAAAACTGGGATGTGTGTGTGTGAGAAAAAGGGAGACAATCTTGAAATACAGAAATTGAGCCAGGAACTATGAAGATTTACTGGGAATTATCTTGGGAAATTGTTGCATGTCTAAGATCTGAATTGGGTTTTTTTTCGGTTTGGGATTTTTTTATATCATTGCCACAGCGTATTTTTTTCACACGACAAAATATAAATTAATCTCTTAATTACAAATGTGCTATGGTTAATTTACTTCATGGGCCAAAATAATATATCACACTGCATTTATTTCTTATGGCTGCTGAAAATCCTAGAGAGCTGAAGAATTAGAGGACAATTAAAGGAGCCTCCTCCCTCACGCTGTGTCAGTGCAGGAACCACAGTTGATGTGGGTCATCAATATTCCTTCCACAGGAAATACTCACTTTCTTACTAATATGATTAGAGTGGCTGCGGGAGAGAAGAAAGATGCTTCATTACAGCAGATAATGGCCCTGAATAAAGAGCACAAACCTGACATCTTGCGCATCGGAATCGAGCCCTGCAGGTGTACTGGTTTGTGAAGGGCAGCGTGTGTGTGTTTGTGTGCGTCTGTGAAAAATGCCAGTGGGGGAACGAGTTCTGATACAACCTCTGCTTCAAAACCAACGGCAATCTGAAACAAAACCCAGAGGAAAAGCGCCGGACGCCCTCCTGCCTGCCTGGGGCAGGACTGACCCTTCGGCTCTCCCTCAGCATTCACCCATCTCTTAAGCCAAATTTAAAATCACAAAGATGAGGGGAAGAAAGGTATTAGCTCCATATACTGTCATTTTTGCCTAGTCAAGTAGGCACTTTCAACAGTGTCCTTGCAAGAACAGTTCCTCCCAGCCGTGGGTCTGCCCTGTGTGCATACTGAAGATGCCAGTTTAAAGTCAGACCAGACAATCTATTAGGAACAGTCCCTGCCCTGTGCAAATGCATCCTGGGAAATGCTCATGGATGTATGAGATGCTTACCTAAAGTAGGATCATTTGCTTTTACACGAGTTTGTTTTACATATTCCGAGGAAAACCATTAATCTGTCTAAACAGTTCCTACAGTAATATGAGTGCTCTCATGTAGGTATTTTGTAAGGTAAGTAAGCTAGGATGCTTTAAAAATTATTAAAAAGAGGGTAAAATGGTGACATCTCTTAAGGTATCCTAGTAGCAGGCTGGAGAACAAGCCTTCTGGCTGAGCTGCTGACTAGCAGTGATTTCTTCCTGGGAAATTCCATAGTGCAACGAAGCCAAATGCATTCAACCCTTGGCCCGTCTGAATGTTCTGGAAGGGAAATCAGCCTTTAGTTGAATTTCTTCTTTCTAGACCTCTTAAATGACTTTAAATGCAGTGCCTGTGGTGGTGGGGAGCCTGGGGCAGGTTCTTCTTGTGAAAGCCATATAGACAGATTAAGTGATCAGCCAATTTCCAAAACAGTGCAGCAATCCCTCTAGAGACTTTTTAAAATTAATTAACATCTCTGGGAGCAGTGGTCTCATACCTAAAATTTAAAGGTTAGTGTCTCTTAACCACTCATTAGAAAAGTTTATACCAAGGGAGAAATGCAGGGTACTTGCTCTCAGAAAAGCACGAGAGGGCTTGTGCTGAAGGAAGCAGTTCTGTATAAATACATTTCTGGAGTGGTAGGAATGACAACATCCATGATCACTAAACTCACTGAAAAAAATGATGGTTTTTTTTCTTAAGAGATAGGGGGAAATGTCTACGCCATATCGCCCAGCCACTGAAAGCAGCAATGTGCAACTAGCACTCCTTGCAGATAAAAAGATAGAATTTTCTGCACAGTATCTAGAGCCCAGAGAAAAATTTCCTTAATTAAACTAAAGAAGATTAAGAATAGTAGGTGTATCTATATAAAACATGTCCCAGATTCTAATAACATCCTTTGTACTGTCTGCACGTAACTGATTCCTGTTTTCTTGCTTTTCTCTTCATTGAACATTTTTTACTGTGAGTGCTTTTACCTCTATTCCCCCCATTTCTCAATAGTCACTCTGGAGCTGATGTATACACTGCAACACCTTGTCTTGCTGCTGTAAGTCCAGCCGGGCAGCACCAGGAATGCGTGTGACTCAGGGAATTACGCAAGCCTGGATGTAGACATCAAAGATGCACTAAGGTAAGGATGGCAAAGCCAAGATGGCTTATGCACCTAGGACGCTTTGAGAGAAAATTAAATGCTTGCCAAGTCTAACTGAAACGTATTTTTTGATTTATGGTTAAAAACTTTTATATGTACAGTGTCTGAGATGGCAAATACGTATTAAAAACAGAAGAACTACAAAGCAAATTACTAAACCAAAACTGACTTCTGCTGGCAACGTGTGATACAATTTGTGGGTTTACTTGTCTTGAAAAGCGAGCCTCTGATTTTCCCTGGCTGGGTCTTTACATTCTTCCTAAAGACTTCATCAAAGCTAAGTGATTACAGAAGTTGTCCTGCTTTGTACGCAACCTTTTATTTTATATTCGAATATCACTGATGTGCAAGGGACAACCTATTTGCCTGCTCAGCATCCCACGGAATAGCCATGCATTGGACACTGGGCAAATAAACCGGGCTGGCTGGAAGCCTGCTCAAGCTGCCGGTGGTGGCCAGCAGCTGCTCTATGGCAATGGCTGTAGCCAACAGCAGAGGAAGGCTCAAAGTGCGGCTATATGGCTGAATTTGTTCCTTCTCTACTTTGTCCTCCCCATGCCCTCACAGCTCTCTTTGTACCTGCCAGAAGAGGAAGATCGTCGCTCAGTGGAGCTGATCTTCACGTCGCTCAGTGGAGCTGATCTTCACGTCACCCAGTGGTCCTAACCACCCAAATCCCTTCCCTTGCTGATTCCTGCTGCCCACTTTTCGAGTGAAGTGAGGCAACCTTTGTTCCTTCGCAAATGAGGCACCCGTAAGGACAGTAACCAGGGCAGGATTTTTCCAGCAAAGAAGAACGTGCGCTTCCTACGCACGTGGGTGAGCACAGGTAGAAATCTGCACAGCCTGGACTTGTGTCGCATGAGATTATTTATGTCAGTAAGGGTTTGTAGAACCAGGGCCGGTATCTCTCAGCACTGGTGCTAGATTTCCACTCATTTTGTACTAGGGTCTTCCTGTGAATCCCCTGCGGGAGCAGTTCAGTGGTACTTAAAGGGATGGCATTTCTGTAATTACCTAATTATTGCTCCAAGGTTCTTTCTTGTGCTTGTTAAACCTTCATTCCAGTGAAAGTGTAACCCCACACTATTGAATTTGGATAAAATGTGATTGAGAATCAGCATTAATGCCCCAGTAGTCTTTGGAGCAGGTACCTTTGGCTTACTTTTATCTTTCCTGGTTTGAAAACACGGAGTTCAGACCTGGTCACTCTGAATGGAGTGAAAGATTTCAAAGGTAGTGCGGTGTGGTAGTGGGGCTGTGATTCTCCATTAGATTCTTTGTGTTGGCTTATAAATTTCATGGGACATCTATTTCTCTAATGAATTCTGTAACAATTTGGGGTGATTACTCAATTATCTGAATTTCTGTTAATTGCTATCAATTTCATTCTTAAATTCTGAAGTTTTCAATAAGGAATCCACAGTGAATTGGATCATATTTAAATTCAACAATTTTTCAGTTACTTACCCCTTACTTGACATTGGTTTATGCTCTTTCTTTAATCCCTTCGTGAGTTCCCTCCCCCTGTGTGAGACACAGGAATCTAACACCAAAAAAAAAGAAAAGAAAAATGAAAGATGAAAGATGAAGCCTATCTCAGGTTACCTTCTTCTGGTTCCTGCTTTTAAATTCTCTTCACTTTTCACTATCAATCAGCCATGAATATTACCTCTTCATTTGAATTTTCAGCTGCTGAATCACGATCAGGTGAAGATCCGGTAGCCCTGTGTTACTGGATATAACTCAAGGGGTTATGCTGTTTTTACTCTTTGGCACATACTCAGGAATGGGAACTTAGCTTAGCAGTTGGAGCATATGGCAGGGGGAGATAGGCCAGCATCTTGGATGAAGATGCATATATTTTGTACTCTCATGGTATGATGCATTCTTGTGCTTTGCAGATGGCACCTCAGAATTGTTGCTCTGAAAACTAATTTTGCCCAGCCACGCAGGTCTGCTGACACAAGCACAAGGATCATCTGTTTCTGTGCAGACACCACTGCATGCTGCAGATATCCTAGGCAGGAATTTTTCTGAGCAGCACACCTGCATCTCAGCTGCTGCGGGCAGCAGGAAAAAAACTCGGGAACTTACGACTAACATTTGTATCTGGAGAGAACAAGTCAGCCAGGCACAATCACTGTCTACACGTAATACTTGGTTACTGCTTCTCCTAGAAGTTTATTATGGCATAGTTGTCAGGGCAAGCATAGAGGGAATGCATTGATTTTACGACAGCTGGAAAGAGGGATTCGTTCTAATTGACAGAGACCTAACGCTGCCTGTGATTTCCGAGCAGCCTCCTTGTGTACAGACAAACCATCGGTCCTCAGAGAAACTGCTTTTGTACCCCATAGAGCTCATCCCACTAATAATACCACTCTCCGAAACTTGCATTTTGTTCCATCTCTGCCTCTGTCCCCCACAAAACAAACATCTTGTTACATGTGCAAGTGGACTAATGGCTTGCTAGAGAGGCTTCAGGCGATAGATTCTGTGCAGCTCAGAACTGCAGATTACGGTATGAGTACTTTCCATTCTCTGGCATAATTTGCATTTCTTAAAATCACTTTGGGAACATCTTTTAAATGCACTAGGCTGGGGTGCAGTTTTTCTCAGAACTGTATTGCTTCCTCTCCAATCTCATTATTTGCTGTACTGTGTCCCTGAGCTGAGTCAGGCAGATGTATTTTTAAAGATCAATCTCCTGTGCGTGAGGTGGGCTTTACACTAGTTACTGGAAGGTCTTCTTAGCTTGCTTTTCCCCACCCCCTTCCAAATTTCTGTGCTCTCTGTGGAACAGACAGCCCTGAGTACTAGCCTGTGCTTTTTGCTAGATATCCTCCTGAAACCGTTCGGCAGCAAATAAAGCCATGGGTGGTGGACACAAACGGTTAAATTCTGTTGTCTACCTGCAACAGGAGAGCTAAAGGAAAAGTAGAAATCTGGATTAAAAACAGATCCGTCAAGCAATGAATGGGATACTGTCTGGAGTAACGTGAAAATTACTGCCAGCTTATTGTGTACCAAGGGGCTTTTTGGAGGGTGGGACGGGGGGGAAATGACACCAAAGAACTATTATTTACAGGACCCCTGAGCAATTGTTTCCAGTTGGGCTAAGACAAGAGAACAGTTGCTGGCACTACCAATAATACACGTCTGCCTGCTACCAGCGGGGTGGAAACCTCGAGTACCTGGAGTGTGAGGGATGGGTTCTGGGGAGGAACCTCCTCCCACCACACAACTTCTGTGGGACACAAAAGCCACACGCATTTTTGACAGCGTGCGAGTAGATAAGAGCACTTGCTGCCTGCAAATGAAATGCTAGAACAGCAGAGAGGTGCTATAATCCCATCCTGCATTCAGATGTTGTGTAATTTAGCAAGTGGTTTCAGAAGGTGCCTCATTACCCTCAGCAGAAGAAGGACCCAATGTGCTGCGCTCATAGCACAGATTTAAGGCAGATTTGAAGACTTAGAATAGAAAAATGCTTGCCCTCTGAATTTATGGTGCTCTGCCTCCCTTATTTTTCCCATTTTTAGACTCCAGCTGACTACCTGGGGTGCCTGATTTAGGCTTTCTGACTACTATCGCATCCAAAATCTTCAGTTATTCAGACGGCTACTGACAAACCCTGGTTCTTTGTACAGTCACTGGAGAGGAGCAATTTCCATGCCTAAGTGCAGATCTGACTAGCACCCGTCATTGTATTTTCTGTTTTATCGCCACAAGCAGGAAGAGTGAATAATTCTGAAGCACTGAGAAAAATCTTTCCTACCACCCTCGGTCTCTTCTGCCACGGTTTCCCTAGGAAGAGGACAAGAAGAGGATCACAGATTTTATTTTTTTTCTGTGGGTTTTGTTTGCTTTAAAGATTGGACTGAGTTTTCTTTTTCTTTCTTGTCACAGCTGAGGGCCAGGAGAACATGAGTAGCTCTTCTCTCGAGCTTATTTCCAAAGTATGTTATGTGCAGGAGATTGCTGAAGTATTTGTTCATAACTATCCTCACAAGTGTATAGAAATTAAAAATCAGTTCTAAAACAATGCACAGCACTGGTGGTAAAAAGGGGCCTATGATAAAAACATTTTTAATTGGCTTATTTAGGAAAAGCCGTTTACTTACTCCTTATCTTGGTGACCAATTTATTTGCATCCAGGCAGTTTATCACAGTATGTTTTTTGAAAAAAGACACCTGAGAAGAATTTGAAGTCTTCAGAGAAAAACATGCCCAGAAACTGCACTGGGAGGCAGGTTCTCTGCTAGATGGAACAGCTCCAAATGGCGGAACAGGAGGACTCTTGAAAATCATGGATAGTTTTTCTGTGAGTTACACATCTGAAAAAGAACAGCAAAGAAACTGAGAAAGACTTTGAACTTTACCTTTGCCAGAGAGATCTCTGCTTTCACTGTTATTAAGCATAAGTTTGAACGTGTACATTCTGGGGCTGGGGGGTGTTAATGGTAACTGAAAAGTGTTTGAAAACATTAAGGGAGGAAAATAGCATGAATGGGAAGTGAAACTCCACTTGGAATTTCCTTTATCAATTGGTCTATCTAAAGTAAAAACCGCAGAGATGAAAATAAAAGAAACAGCTTGGAGAAATCAAAACAGAGGATAAACAAAAAAAGATATGTTAGATTGACTCTAATGAGAAAGAGGCAGTTACTGTATGGAGAAATCAGAGGCTGTTTTATAACATTTATTGTCTGACACGGTACCTAAGATCTGTCATATACATGTTATGTACCTTATTTGAATGGTCCCTTGAAATCATTTGTGCTGTTTCATGATGTAAAACATAAAGAAGAAAATGAGAAGGGAATGAGATGTCAGCATAGCACTGTGAACTGAAACCCGTTTTTCAGCGTGTTATGGGAAGAGAAGACATGGCACCTGAAGCTGAAAATCTGTGAGACAGTGCAAATTAGTTTTGAAACAAGTATCAAGAATAAAATACTTGTTAGACTATCTGAGCCCTGAAAAGTGAGTCGATTAGTGCTAGCATTGACACAATGAGGTTATTTTACCAAGTTGATAGACTGTAATGATTATCAAATACGTTCAAGGAAATGGAATCCTGTATTCAAGTCAATCCCATCCAGAACCTGATTAGCTTTTAAAGAGCTCAGGCTTGATTACCTTGACTTGATTAGGTAAAAAACACCACAAAACTAACAGACACTTTGAGCCATCAAATGACTTTTTTTCCCAGTGGTCTCAGTTAAAGCGGATATCACATGAGAAAGCAACATAAGACTGGCACAGATATGTATTCTTCTTCGTGAGATTTCCACAGAACTTGTTGACCCCCTTTTGCCTGTGAAAAAGTTGCCAGATGGACTTTTTTTCTTGCACTTCTATCTATAAGAACATGTGAAAGGTGGCAGTATACTGATGGAAAGGGTTTAAACTTTACAGAGAGACGCCAGAGAAGAGTTTGTGTACAGGGAACTGCTGGTGCTGCTTCTCACTTAAACTCAGACCGCTTATAGAAGCTCTTGTTAGACTGTGTGTGGTGCCCTTCCAAAGAGAGAAAGAAGTGCTGTAGTCTAGTGTTAAGAGCCTGTATTGTATCCATCTTTCTCTTTTTCCCCAGGTAAAAACTGTTTTGTCTGAGAACATTACCTGGAAAATGGATAATGCCTGCTTACTGCTGCTAGTTGTCATACTGAATACAGAGCTGGAAGACTAGCTGGATTTATAGGAGATACTAAAAATTATTTCTATATAACAAGCTATTCAAAAGCTGTCTCAACACGGTCCTGCTCTAGGTGTCTCTGCTTGAGCAGGGGGGTTGAATAAATGTCCCCCGGGCTCCCTTCCAACCTCGACCACCCTGTGATTCTGTGGTAGCATCACAAAAGCTTGTCCGATCATTGTCTTCGCTCAGAAACCAACAGCTCGTGACACACTCTTACGATGAAAATACTAACCACGTGAGCCTTAATTTTTACCGTCAGTCCTCCCTTTTAATATAGAGATATCAACCTTCTTGGTGGTTGTCGGTTCAATTGGCGTCAGCAGATAGTCTGGGCTGATACTCCATCCCAATGAAACTTAATGAGCCCGTTTCTCATTTATGCCCTGTACATCTGACACGGCTGCCCAGAACTTTGTGAAAACATCATATTTATGTTGGGTGCAGATGCCCTTTGGGAGCCAGCGTGTCTCTGCCCTGTGCGCGTCAGCTTTTGAAAAGGTAAGCGGGCGTTCCTCCCGCGTACCACTAAGCCTGCTGGTTTGCTTTGCAGCGGTGCAGCCATCGCACTGGGAAGACCAAGCTGCCTTTGAAGGGCCTCGTGCTACCGTCCGGGTGAGCTCTGCCAGCTCCCGCATCGCCACGAGGGCCGGCGGGTGCCCGAGGAAAGTGGGATCCCTGAGCCTCCCCATGGGTATTCCCAGAGCTGAGCCCTGGTTCTCGAACCAGTGCAATTTATAAAACACTCTTTGGATAACCATTTTAGTGCCAGACATTGACAGATACTAATCACAAAAATCCTCTGATGGAGGCATGCAGGAGGAACTGGAACTGAATCCAAACAGATCTAATATTTCAAGTATACTGCAGCAGCAGCACAGTTTTGCCCATGGTGATTTCCTCTGTACTTTTGCATATGGTATTTGCAAGCTCGGAACTGTCACTGCTCAAGAGACAACAGAGTTCAAGTGATTAACGTATCCTTGAAATCGATGTGGCCTTCTAATTTTTAAAAGGTACACTTCACTGAGGTTTCACGTTGCAAAGAAAACATTCCTGCAAATAATCCTTCCCATTTTTCTGCTACCTATCATGTTGGTAAAAAATGGTAACATTTCTGATCGTCACTGGGAAAAAAGAGTAGTATTTTCAGAATTTTTTGGAAAGTGTTCTATTTTCCTTACTTCTACTCTTTGTGGGACAAATTAATCTAAATATAGTTGGGGTACGTGAAACACATGAAGGTATTTCGATCTGTGAATGTTGGTGCCACACTCAGCAATGAGCAGCTTCTTCCAGGTAAATTCTTCTTGAGGACATTTACCACCCTGGGATATGGGACTTCAGCAAATTGCATTAACTGATGAAATTGGAGGTTGCACATGTTGCATGTGCCTGCGCTTTGTCACTTAACCAGAAAGTGGAGAAGACAATTGTGTCTTCTTCCCCTGGCACCTACATTCTCCTTATCTTTGAAATCTGGTACCTCAGAAATACACGGATGTCAGTGCTGACCGCTGCCGAGAAGTTCTACTGTGTCTAAACACAGTGTTCTCGGTGGTTTGGATTGTTTGGGGTTTTTTATATGGAGGAAGAGCTTGGTTTCAGCATGGCCCTAGGAAGCCATTGCTTCTAGGAATGCTACTGCCTACTCCTGATGTAAAGAATGCAAGAGGAGGATGCAGCAGTGAAGGGCTTTATCACTAACAATAACTGCTTTTTATTTATATTTCTGAAACCTAGCTTGCATACTACTTAATGTAGTGGTTCTGATACATGTTCCAACTCCCACGTGGAGATAGCTACTCCCAGTACAGTTGCACAGAACAGTGAGCTGCCTACACTTACAAAAATGCCAGCTGAACTCGTGTTTTCCTGCAGGCTGCTTTTAGTAGGCATGAAGAAATGTGGTGTAGACTTGTCATGGGCTTTCTGAGAACACTTCTGTACCCTCATGGCTTAGTCTGTCTGGCTAGCGAGGCCATATCCAGACTGATTTCTTGTCTTACATGTAGTTTTGCCATATTTCTCTGACTGGTGGGCAAGGGGAAGCCTTTTACAGGCTCTCAGGACATCACTTAAAGTAATTTCTTAGTAACTAGCAATCTGTTTCCGGAGCTGGAGGTGGCCTAAACTGAGCTCCAAAGTGACCATTAACTTTTTCTCTTTCAAGTAGAGCCAGTGATTATTTTTTCCCTCTGGGTGCACACTTGCATATCTTTACAAACGGGGCACTGTTAGATTTCTACCCTGCCATAAACTCTGACTGCAATACCTCATCCGCTACTGACCTGAAGTGAACTCCGAGGAGAGGGAACAGTAATAAAGCAAAACCCAGCAAACAGTGTGAAGCTTTTGTAAGATCTTATATAACTGAATTGGCTATATTGGGAACTTGCCTTTGGTTTTAATTATAGATTTAAGGGTGCACTTATCGGGCTCTGTGCCATCTCTCTGCTCCCTCCCTTCACTCTTGATTTGCTTTATATAATAAGCAGCCACTACAAAAAGGATGTTTTTCCCCCTTTCTTTCAGGAAGAGGAGAGGCCGACAAAAGTTCACTGGGGGATGGGAACGCCTAACGTGTTAATCGTCTCGTGTGTCGCTCTGGTCTTGGGCTTTAACCTGGTCCCTCCAGAAGGTTTCAAAGCCAGCTGGGAGAGCCCAGCAAAAACCTGTGGTGTCCTGAAACTGGCCCATGTTTCTTCCCAGAAGCCGGGCTTGAGTGACAAGTACCTCTTTGAACTTCCAGAAAAGCGTCAAGAGAATGGCAATCCTCAAATCTACCCAAATCTCTCTCATATCTGTTTCCCAGAATACACAAAAATTGCTTTCGCAGAAGCAGCCAGGGTGGACGCAAAGCAACAAGGTCTTCTGAGGGCCTCGTGAAGCGCTACCGAAAACTGAGTAGAGATTTGAGGTAGCAGCACCTGGATGCTCAAAAATTTAAAATATAACTAAGTCAGTTTATGCTGCTTGAACATCACTTCTCAGCTTAATCTTTAACTCGATTTGTATTCATCTTCCTGGTGACTTCTACCTCTCAGAGCATCTGCCGTATCAGTTGTTAGATGCGTATAGGGCAAGAGGCTTGTAAAGCGATAGGGGAGCTGCCCCACAGAATTATCCTGGCTGTGCCTTAAAGGGTAGTCACCTGCTGCCTCATTTGAAGGGTCCCAAGCTCAGAAATGACGTTTCTGATCCTGTTACTCATTCCAGAAGCTGGTCCCCTGAAGGGCTAAGTGGAGCTAACTGCCTTGCCACATCCAAGAAGGTGATGATGGAGCTGGTGGCTATCGCCCTGCTCTGGCTTAGATGTCTCCAGCTTTTTTTTCCTTCCTGTGAACGGCCAGTGGTTAGTAAAATCGGCAAAAAGGTGTCACAGTGTGAGCTGAATTCCTTTAAGTCAGTGAACTGAACAGCCTTTATCTCCACTATCCATAGTAGGTAGAGGGGATCTGGGGTGTAAGGGTAGTAAAGGTACTGGGTAGGAGAGCAGCATACCTGGGCAGCTCAACACAACGGCAGCCCACATCCACTAAGGCTGGCCCACAGCCTAGAGCTAAAAAAACTCTGCTTGCCTTCCTGCTGCTCTAAAATCTAGGTAAAACATAGCAGGGGAATGAAGAATTCACTGTATTAATAGCTTTTTTGGTCCTGGAAGGTTCATAACATGGTTCAGTCCACCTCTTACGTTACAAATGCAATGGCATATCTCCTGGTTATCCTCTCACTGAGGCCACGTTAGAAATATTGCTAAGAAGGACAGCAAAACTTTGGAAGGATGGTGAACCCGATTGTCCTTTTCAGCAGACCGCTGTGAAGAGGTTTCTGCAGTGAAGAATTTGTCATTCCAGAGAAACTGTACATTGTGCTGACATGTGAAATTGCAAAAAAGCCTGCTCCTATCGAAACTGCTGCTGAACAGAGGGGAAGCTTCAATTCTAAGGCCTTACAGAAACCACTGCAAAACATAGCCTGGGCTCCTTGGTTTATACAGGTACGCGTCCTCTGTAGCAGAGCAGGTGTGTTCATCCTTGCTCCCAACTCTCAAGTGACATCGCTGCATCCAGTTCTGCTTTCTTTTTTTAAGCTTTTTCCTAGGATGTGACTCAGTGCTTTTCAGAAAGCAGAGCCTTTGTCTGCATCATTCTCCCTGCCAATCCTTTACATCACCTGCTTGATCTAGAGTTGGGAGTGACTCATTTTTCTCATCCAAACACATGTGCACACAATGAGCTGTCTCCCATCTAATGGCCCTTCACAGAAACTTATATGTAGGGTCATGACTGTGTTTTGTTGCAGATGCCCAGTGCCCATCTGTAGAGGACAGTCTCTGTCTGTCTCAGGATTTATATTGTTCTGAATGCTTTAAAAGCTTTGCAAGTGAAAGCAAATGATCTATGTTTTTTTCCCTTCCTCCCTCACTAGCTAATTTTGTATCTATTATTTACTGTGGGAAAGCTATGCCAAACAAGCAATCTCTGCATTTTGTTCTGAGGCTGATTTTCATCCTAAACTGTTACACAGTGAGCTTGAACCTGTTTGTGGAAAATTTGCACACCTGTCACTCACTACCTTAACCTTTGCTGTTTGCCCCACGTGAGAAGATACAATTTTAATGGGTTCTCTTAAACTGCATGGAGACACTTGTGGTGGGGCTAAGTAACTCGGTTTTTTATACGAATGACTGAAATTAAGATATCTACAGTGCAGACATCTGAACTAGTCCACCTCTTCTTTTGCCCTGTTAAGAGTCAATGGACAGATGTGCTTCCCAGCAGTAATTTGGCTCATCCTGAATTAGACAGCTACTGTTGGTCACGTGACTTGCAATTAAGAAAAGACAAAGAGCTTTGATGGAGATGTCTGCATTTTGTAGATGTCTAACGTTATGGTGCCTTACATAAATGAAAGGTAGTAAAGTAGCTGGTGAATAGAGCAGAGATGCTGCAAACCAGAGATTCAGGAATTACCAAATAGGCAGATTATGACACTGTCACAAAATGGTAGCATTTTAATTTAGATTTTAATTCCTCTGCTTAGAGTTTTTCAACCTTAGATACAGGCATCTCTATATCTACTTAGTTACGCAGCCAAGTGCGGAGTTACATACTGTTGTCTCACAGACTCCTCCGACAGCTCCTCAGAGCTGCTGGGAGGATCAGAAAAGAGGCAGACAATTGCATTTACCAGTAGCACATACTTGTGCTGGAAGAACTGCGTTAGTAGGACTCAGATTGACCAGAGAGGCTGAATGTATCTCCAGGCGCCTATTCTGATATCCTGGCTGGAAGTGGGATAGCAATGGAAGAATGGGACAAGATGAGGGCAAGAGCTTCACTCCTGGGCTCTCTAGGATATTGGACTAGTGGGATAGCTGTGACCCTGCCTACTGGGAAACATACCCTCATTATCCCATCTCACACATCTTCTCTGCTCACCCTCTGCATCTGCATCACTGTGAACTAATTGTCATGTTTGTGGTCCTGTACGTGCTCAGGCCCAGTAGAGAGGACCCAACTTCTGGACCCTAACATGTCGGCAGTAAAGAAAGGAAGATCTGGGGGTTTGGGGACCCCAGAAAAACTAACAGAAGGAGGCAAGGTTTTGGAGAAATATTTAAGTGATGTCTCAGAGAGCTGAGGATATCTGCTTCCCTCCTCTGTCTCTCAACAGCCTGAGGACAATGAGTCAAAAGCCCGCCTGCAGAAAACAAACCTTGACAGTTTATCACACTTAGGTTGAATTTTGATGATGCTCTCAACAAGGCTGAGCCAAACTTCTCACTGCTTGTTGTGCAGAAGAACCTACTTTGTTGTCTTTGTCCTCTAGGGACCTTGGAAATAGATGGCCTTGGAGGAGCACATTTCCCAAGAGAAGCAAAAAATTCTGCTGCCTTTTGCGGCTCCCTTGAGTGAGCCATTGGCAACGTGTTTTGATACTGTTCTAGCAACAGGCCAGAAAGCAGATGGCATTTCAGAGCGTGACAGTCTTGCTGCCTTATTCCAGAAGTAGCTCGTCCTGTGCTGGCCTGATGACAACGCGTCCTCCTGCCCACTCGCTGGGGTACGAGGGTGGGCAGAGCCGCTGCGGGGGGAATGTCCCGAGCAGCAGGCAGCACTTTCAACGCCTCCTTCTCCCTGTCCATGGATGACCAGAGGTAGAAATCACCTTTCGTTTCCCTGCTGCCATTTGTGCAAGGCAGGCCACAGACTACTGCTTGCGTTACTTAATATTTCAAGATCTCCAGGCAATATTTTTTTTCTCCTGCTTAGAAGACTGTCTTTTCTTTAATCCATTTATTCCTGATCTGCCTTTCCCCTAGTCCTCGCACTCCCTGAACACTGTAACAAATCCGCTCTTATTTATTGTTAAAACAATGTCATTTCTTCACAAGACAAACCAGAAACGGGTGGCACAAAGTTATCCAGCTCTTGTTCTACCTCTTTTTTTCAGGAAGCATGAAATATTTCAGAAAATCCTCTATCTGATTAAGGCTAAGTGTTAAAGACAGTGCGTAAGAGAGCCTCACCTTTTTTTCTCCCAGCAAACACTTGTTTTCACGGTGATAGCAAGGAAGAGGTACCAGGACTCTCTCAGTAGAGTTGTTCGGAGGAATGAAGGTAGACATGATTGAAATGAGCCAAAATAACATGGCCTTTGTTCATTTAATGTCACATTTTTCTCCTTCGGGTTTTATCCCTTTTGTGATATGAAAAATGTTACTTTTCTCTTGAGTTTTGATTGTATCTCGTTTCCATGCAGATAATTTCAATTATAAAATAGGATAACGTAAACCCCCATGAATAAATCTAGTGAGTATTAATATAAGATTGTTTTCCCTTACCTTTTCAAGCAGTAATCTGAAATTCTATGAGGAGGGAAGATAACAAGAGAGAGACATGAAATGGAGTAATAAAAGATGAATTTTATGAATCTTTGTTCTGTTTCAAGAAATCTTTTAGGTTTGCAATGTAACACATTGGTCCTGAACTCCCGGGGATATTAACGGATGGGAAACCATTTCTGTAAGAGGCCTTGGAACTGCAGAGCTCAGCAGGAAATGTTGCTTCAGTTGCCGCGGCCCTTTTTGGAATTTGCTTCTTGCTAGTAACTTGTTTTGTGCCGTGTTTGTGACAGACCTTTCAGTGCCGTTTCTCCAGACCCTTCAGAAACCTGATTGCTGCTGAAAAGAACCATATCAGTGCAGTTAGACACTAATTGTAACAAGCTGCACTTGCAGTTCAGGGCAAGAGAAATCATAGAATGATAGAATGGTTTGGGTTGGAAGGGACCCTTAAAGGTCATCTAGTCCAACGCCCCTGCAATGAGCAGGGACATCTTCAACTCGATCAGGTTGCTCAGAGATCTACCACCTCTCTGGGCAACCTGTGCCAGTGTTTCACCACCCTCATCATAAAAAATTTCTCAAATACCTTGGCTCTCTGTCTGACTGCTTCGATGTTGCTTTGGCGAGTCTCATACTTTACAACCATGCACAAACATATAGAGAAGATCAGAACTTCAGAGCCCGTGCTCGCTGGTTTGGAAATTAAAAGTCCCCAAATGGCCATACCACTGAATGTTCACTTCCAGTCCCCGTGACTTCGCTACCACTGAGTTTCCCAATGACCCACAAGTTGTACGGGTCTGAGTCTGCTTTTATCAAGTTGCAAAGAAGAGTGGGGGAAGAGAAGACGACTCCTCCAAGGGCCCTGCCAGGGAACCTGGCCCAGTGAAGCCCCTCTGGGGGGGTTGGTTCCTGGGATGCGCCCAGGGGGTCTGCTGCCACGGCATTGCCACCTGTGGCAGTGGGCGGGTGAGGACATCTGTCCTTCAGAAAGGGAGTGGGACCACCAACTGTTCCCACAGGTCAGTGAACACAAACCTCGAGAAGGCTATAGGTATTCCTCTCCACTGACCTGCATGATTTGGTCTGGTGACCTACTGCTTTTGTTTATTTTTTTTTTAGGTTATAAAATATGCTTATCCAGCCTCTGTAAGCAAGTGTGCAAATCTGGGAGTTGCAGTTCAAGAAATCCACTCAACAACGCCAGTTAAAGGACTACTAACCAACCCTCTCTTGCCTTTAAGTACCTGAACCCTTCCAAACATACTTAGAGGTGCAGGGTTGCACATCCTATTAGGAACCTGCTAAGCTAGCCTGGCGTACTAGCTGGATTTTTAAGGTACTCTGTGAAGATTATAATCCTCTTCTTTCTGGGAGCAACTTTATTACCCCAGGGAAGCAGCTGAGTCAAGATTGTGCCAATATTTCCATCACAGCGTTAGCTCTCTTTTTTTTAAGTCTTCATGAAAAAGAAGTCATTTTGTCCCATAATTAAGAACCAAATAACTTCTCATGGCAGCAGATTTTGTTTATGATTTTCACACAAATATTTTTGACAGCGTTGACATTTTTACAAGCATGACTAACTACGCATTTACCCAGTTTCATTTTTTATTTTTTTGGCACTTCAACGTGCTAAAGATAATGTAAGCGAAAGAATTCCTAAGTCTGGCAAGCAGTTTACTACATGCCAGGGACTGTTTTCACTTATTGTAAAAGAGAACTAGATGGCTGAGATACTGAATTTGAAATGGCACCTGCTGAGCTTGCATTGCAGTGACTGTGACAAAGGATATTCTTGTCACAGAAGACTTTTCTCGGTAGCTGGTTTCGTTCAGGACTTTGCCCCATGCTTCCCTTGCAGTGTTGGGTACGGCACAAATTTTACAGCTTTGGTTCTTCTCTGTGAAACGAAGTTCGCTACCTACTTCACGGGAGTATCTGCAGCTTAAATCGTTAGTACTCATGCAGCGCTGAGGGAGGAAGGGACTTCATAGCCTGAAGAGGACAGGAGGGTGCGGGCACGCAGGATGGGTACGTACGGCGCTCACGAGTCTGCCTGTGCATGGCTCTCCCTGGGAGCCAGCTGAGGACACAGATCCCTTCACTCACCTGGAAATTCATCCACGTACATCCGTCCTGCTCCTCGTGAATGCCAGGACTTCCCAGGAACCCACCTCAGACAGCTGAAGGAACACCCTCAGCACCCCGACTAAAGGAATTGTTTCTCAAGACTTTCCTGTCCGTGCCCGGCGTGTGTCTCTGGCAGTGATACCGTACTGGCGATAGGTGCGCTCCGGAGGTAATACCTGCCAGCCCCTCCGGCACAGCGGCCTCTAAAATACTCGTTTATTGTCTGAGCACTAAGGAGAAGAGTGGTGCCTCGGAAACTCGTGTGCAAACTGCAGACGAGCGCTGCCATTTGTGATGGCGTCGTCCGGCAGTTTTGATGAGTGTGGTAGCTGGGTGTTACTGACCCCAGGAACCCTCCGTCACTGTGCCCGGGTGCCACCTTTAGCTCCCTCTGCCCCCTCCAATATCTTCTGCTTTTTAGTATGCCAGTACTACGCTCCTGCCGAGCAGCTGCCTGTTTGGCATGACTCATGCCAGACATTTGGCTATTTTGGACAAACGGGGATATGCTATTTATCCCAAATAGCTGCCTGCCTTGGATAGCACATTGTCCTGAATAATGGAAGTACTATCAGCCTAAAAATCCTTTAGAATTCTTCTGCCTGCACCCACATATCGCAGCAAAGAAACCAGGAAATAACATGCAAATAACTATTAATACCGCAGATGACGAGAGAGGCACTTTTGAAGCGAGAACTTGGTTTGACTTGGTTGCTCCCCCACCGAAGCCAAGGAGAAGACCTTCGGTGGGTGCAGAGCCTGGCCGGCAGCTCCTCCAGAGCGCCGTGCCCCAGCCCTGGAGGAGCCCTCGGAAAAGGTGCAGGTACCTGGTAGGTTCCCAAGAACCATCGCAGGTCCCTGGCTCCCCGCTGGCAGCTTTGCCATGAAAACGCTTCTGAATGTTTTTGTTAAGCAGTTGACTCACGGACCCGGGAAGAGGAACTTTGGGTTTGAAAATCTGCAGGAGATGTTCTGCCCAGAGAAACAAAAAACAGACAGTTTGGGTAGAAACTAGGACCTCCTTTGCCCCGTTTACCTGGGGATGCCATGTGCAGCGTGTGAAATCCAAGGGGTGGCCTGAGAGCTTCTAGTGTCTCAGGCACAGATGGGGGGGACTTGAAAGAATTTTCTGTCTTGACACAGACCCTCCTGGGAGAGCTTGTTGGTTTTGGTTTTTTTTGCTTTTGCTTTTTTTTGTTAGGTTTCACGATCTTCTAATGGACCCATTGTAATTTATAGTAGATTGTTGCCTAATGATGAATGATGTAGTTTGCTAATGATGGATTTGGTTACAGTGTGTGTGTTATAGAGTGAGAGATGATTTTATCTTGTTCTGGTGGAGGACTCAGGTTACCAAGAAGTCTTTATAGCTCTTTATCAACCCACCAGTGGAGCCACAAGTTTAAAACATGGAGTTTTTCTACTTTCTCCTCTAAATCTTCCTGAATTTTAAAGCAGCTTTTAAGCCTGATTATTTCAGAATACTGCTGCCCTATCGACCTGTTTGGTCACCGTTTGCATCGGTCCAATTTCCATCGGTTTCAATGTGTGGAGGGGAGAGGGTTGGGTATGAAAAGAATGCGGGGTCAGACCCGGAGAGGTAGATCTATAGATGGACCTACAGCAGGGCCGGTGCCCTTGGTGAACGTCAGGGCGAGCTGGTGATAGCTAGTGGTGGTAGCTAGCAGAGAGAATCGGTAGCGAATGGAAGATTCTCACATGGATTAACCTGCCAGGCTTGGTTTTGGAATCTGTTCTGCATTCACTTCACTGACTCGTGGGCATCCCTTCCCCCTCCCCGTTTCGCTTGAACAGTTTTCATTTATTTTGCCTGTGTTTGGGAAAATATGTTTTACATTTCTAACATCCTTTATCATTTCCTGAGATTTAGTGTGTTATTTTATGTGTTAACCAGTAGGGTAATCTTTTTTTGTTGTATTTGTAATCTAATTGGGAACTATGCCAATTTCCTATCAAATTAGATCCATATAATTTGGATACGTGTATATGTAGCTAATTTACTATTGTTCACTAGCATTATTCTGTCCACTGATTTTTCTTTTGCAAACACTTTTTTTTAAAGGCGATTTTAATAAAATTGGCTAGTATTTTGGTTTTTTCTTGCAAAGTGATGGGGGAAAAAAAATCCTTGCCTGCAAAATCTGTTAAAATTTTAGCTTTAAAATATGAAACTATTAAATGAAAATGTTGCATTCACAGACACTATTTTGCAAAGGTGTGTGAGATCTGCCACAATCATCTGTTTGCCTGTGACAACAACCAGAAGGGTTCTGTATCGCTCATCACTATCTTTTTCTGCACAAAGGTTACCAGTACACGACGCTCAGGATAGAATTTTCAAATTTTGAAACATTTTATTATTATAGTAATGGCTATTGCCGTTCCTAACACATACCCCGTCAGAAGGTTTAAAAAATTTATGCCTTGGTTCATGCAAAAAAAAAAAAAGGGGGGGGGGGGGGGGAGGAAAAAAAAACAAAGGTCAAAACTTTTAAAATGTCACTTCTTCTACAGTTTTGCATAGAAAATACATTGAAGCAGTGGGAGGGCTCCTTGCCCATAGAAACAGGCTGTAAGAAAAGAATGTTATCCTGCTGCTGTAGTTTCCACTTTCACTGGCAGCTGCGGGCTGAGCAGAAAAGCACTGTGGGAGCCTATTGTTACCCCAGCTGGGTAATAGTTTTCTTATTTTACAGTCAGCAACCGAGGGGGGTTGGGGTGTCTCAGCAAAGTGCCTGAAAATATAACTCCTGCAAACAGATCACTTTCTCGTTCGCTATGAGAAAGAGGGATCCATAAATCTTTTATTTCATTTGGTTCCTCCAGCAAGGTAATTAACTACTTTAAACAAAAGATGGGCTTATTTTCCAAACAAATTTACGCTGCGTGGAAATGTTGCTCTGAAGGTGGTAAAATCCCAGATCCCTAATGGAGCACTCGATAATATTCATCTCTCTTTCTTTGTATGAAATTTGCTGAAAGGCAGATTTTGCAAGAGTAAACCTGTATGGATGATAACCCAAATTTTTACCAGAACAAAGTTTTGATAGGGAATGGTGGGGGCAGGGAGTAAACTTTGCAAAACCTTTCTTTTCCAAATAGGGAAAGTGCGAGCACCACTACAAAAGTGATATGCATGATTTTATGTGTTATGGTTATAGCTCATAAATTTAACTCTTACAAGATCGTAGGGTTTATGTAGTGCTGGTCTATCCAAGCAAGGGCAACTATTTCAGTCAGCACAGCAACTTAAGTTTGGGGGTGGGGGGGCAACGACAAAACCATTTAGCTCAGCAGACTTTCCTGATATCTTCCATTTCCTAACAACTACAGTTTGCAAGACCAGCTGCAAAAGGAGATGAATCTTGCCTGGGGTGGGAAAGTTGACTAGCTGAATGATTTATCGCCTCAACTTTTTGATAGCCTCAGGTCTCACCGCCGTCCCCGCATGAAGTCCCGCAGAGCTCTCCATCAGCGACACGGGAAGACAAAACACTGCCCGGGCAGCTGGAGGTGAGCAAAGATCCCAGCCGATGGGCAGGTGAGCCGATCAGAGGACTATTTACCTCTTCCCAGGGGCTTTTTCCTCTTGCAAAGCCTTTGCAGCCCCTTGGATAGAAGGGAAGACCTGCGTCAAAGTGGGATGGGACCTGTTGTAGCCGTGCTCACTAACTAGGAGCGCTGAGTCAGGCTGGGGAGAAATCTCCCTCTCTAGAGGTGGTGCAGGGGGGAGGCAAGAGGATTATTTCCCTTCCACCATCCCTATCCTCTGCGAAGGGCTCTTCCTCATGCCAGAGGAATGGCTGGACCGTGCCCAGGCTTCTTACGTTGATGTACTGCGCTAAATTCACATACATACCCTCTGGTCCCCACCACCGTGACGGGGACAAACCTCTCACTCTCCAAAGGAAGGACCTTATAGCAGGCTCTCCTGGCTGCCTATACCAAATTTGTGCCCAGCACATATTCCTGGATCCTGCAGCTGAGCTATAGATACAGCTTGTCCGTTGTCGGCAGAAAAGGAGAGCGCTGAGGCTTTGAAAGGAAGAAAAGCAAAACTCCACACATTTTTCTGGATTATCTTGGACAAATGCAACAGGAGGGAGACTGCAGGAAAGAGTGCTTCGTTCTTACCCCAGTTCTACGCTTGCAATGCTTCCTCTGCAGATATTTTCAAGGGAAAGAACGAGCAAGCTTCTGGCATTTAGAGAGATGACAGTAACACTGATAACATGTGCTTGTTACACCTGTCAGCAAGGAGTCTTAGATCAAGCTGTGGCTTGTACTTACTTTTACAGGCCCAAAGTTCAAGCCCAGTAATTAAACAAGCACGGGTTTGGGAAGGTTGAATTTTTATAATAGAGAGTTTGGGCCAGAACTGAACGGGGCTTGTTGCAGACCCAAAGGCTGGACTTCCAAACCCTCACTCTGTATTTCAGACCGAAGAGATTCTTGTCCTTTTCTCCACAGACTCCTGGTTCAGTTCTAAGTCTGCCGGACCAACAACCACCCTGTGGCATGCCATCCGCAAGAGAAACATGGTTTGGCTTTTATATCAACCATGCCCTAACTGCGTGAACCCCTAGAAGCAGGAGCTCAAGGCAGGTTGGTAAGGAGAACTATGAGCTTTTCCTCACCTGAGAAAGCTGGACCAGCTTTCCTACACAAAATGTCCCTCACGTATGAATGGGAAACTCACGGCCGGGAGTTTACACCTGCGGGCATCCGCATGGTGCTACAGGCTAATGGATCATGCTCTGCTGGAAAGAGATGTAGAGCATCTACCCCATAGGAAGTCTGGAAGACCTGTTTTTTACCAACTGCTACCTTTTAATGTCCAGTTTACGTAATGCCCATGAATCCTCCCCAGCAGCATTCATTTGACCCTCTTCTGAAGATTTGCGTGAGACACGAAAGCAAAGCGTTGGGTGAGGCCCTTCGGCGCAAATACGCGCAGCCATTTTTGTTGTAAAATGGTTTGCTACCCTGCTATCGTTAGTTGATTTTAAGATAAGCTGGTTCCTTTATTTCTAGGTACATTTCTGAATAAATGGCTGAGAAGCACAGGATTCCTGTGTATTAAGTATCTATTCATAGAAGTGCTTCAGATTCCAGTACCTCTCTGACTTTTTCGTCCCGGGTTGTAAGTGAACTCACTAATTTCAAAGACAAGATGGTTATATTTCTTGACTGATCCAAAATTCCCAAGTGAAAGCAGGAGCAGGGAAAGGAAAGAGAGGAACAAGGAAGTTTCTGGTTTTGTCACTTCAGGAAACAATGTTAACTAGATTGTGTAAATACACACACAGGTATACACACGTACAATTTTCCATTTATATTATTAATTTTAACTTGTTCTCCATGGTTAATTATAGCCTGCTTCTGCTCTTTCTAGGAAGTGAAGGATTAATTAGAAATGCCACCATCCTGACTGAACATCTGCTCTTACCCCGTGGGTGCAGGGACCGGGTGACTCGCCGGACCAACGGACTCACCCGCGCAGTCAGTGCTGTTAATCTCCAGGGCAGATTTACAGACCCCTCCGAGCTCCCTGCTCTACAGGCAGAGAAGAAAAGACTCGAGACTCCTGCGAGAAGGCGCTCACAGCCTGTGGATACGTCTACCTGGACCTGTGCTCGGCTGATGCCCTGAGCTGAGCAGAAGCAGCGTCACTACGGCTAACGAAGCACGAAGACGGAGCTGAAGAGCCTTTCTAAGGCTCTGCAGGTGTTGCCTCAGCCTTGGCACCACACCACCTTGGTCGTGCCATTTTGGGTCAGGGCGTGGAGAGAGCTCGCTCGCATCTGACTGCAAAACGCCCTGTAGCCATCCCCTGCACAGACAAAAGCGGGGCGAAGAAACAGATGGTGGAGCAGTTTGCCCAAGGCCAAACAGGAGGTCAGCAGGAGAAGCAGGAGTGGAGCAGACATCTCTCTGTCCCGCAACAATGATTCATCTCTTGAGCCCAAGGCCCAGTAGGGCTTTACTAAGCAGATTTAAAGTCTAGGCAAAACTCCATCTGTTTTCTCCACTGCCACCCCTCCGTGAGCAGAGTCATTGGGTATTTGCATCTGGGAGAACATGAGAAGGTTGTGTAGAATTTTCTTCGATTCATTCATGTTTGTAAGAAACCGCCAAATACATTAAAAATCCAGCATCATCCAAAGAAGGACTGACTTCCACTGAAGGTTTTTTAAATTGTTCTCTATTCACATTAACTTAGTAGCAAATGGTACCCTCGTGGGGAGTAGGCTTCATCTTATCTGTCTTCAGCCAGCTGGATGATGGCTTCACCAATCTAGATGGCCAGTCTAAGCCAGATATCTATGCCCCTGCCATAGCCAATGGAGACAGACAGGACCAACTATTTTAGATGCTGATCTGAGGATGGGTTAAAAATTTAATATTTAAAAAACCAAGGCTCTGGGATCAAAGGTGAAAAAGTCAAGGCATAGGATTCAGTTGCCTAAATGGAAACATTTAGAGCTACTTTAGGCATGTAGGCGATCTCGTTAGTTGCCTCCATCTGCCACTACAGAGGGGTATGGGTATCTGGGAGGCTTTCTAACATGTCTGCCAACATCTGAGACTGGCATCTAAAATGATTGACCAAAGACTGGGGGAAATACCTTGAAGCGACACTGTATGCCTATGTTGAGAAACTGAATCTTGCCTTTTCTTTTTAGTTTCATTTGTGGAAATCTGTCATCTTGCCTTTTTTCACATCTAATTTTATGTTTTCATTAGTGTTTTTCTTCAGTGAAATCCTGTCTTCGATATATGTACTATATTGGTTTGTCTCAGATATTTGTCAGTAGAGCTTGCACAGAAACTGGCAAAAGATGTAACTCACCAACACCACTCACATGTAAAGCTCCAGGCATACACATTTTTTTAGTAATTACCAGGGAAAAATGCCTCTTGAGATACCTTCCTCTGCTTGAAGGATACCTGCTTGCGGACTGATGATTAGAGAATGGGTAGGAAGGAGATCAGAGCCTATACACCGGCAAACCGAACCCCGACACGTGGTGTCCTGGGGGAAGATCCTGCCCACAAGGAATGATATGGAAAGGTCACCACCCTGTCTTCTCTAATGGCTATATTTTGAAGAGAAGTAGCGATGACCTTTAACAGAATAGAATAATACTTTTATAAGAAACATGCCTCACGCTGGGAGGGCTATGGAGACAAGGCACCTTCACTGTAGACCCCAATAGGATGCCGAAGTTTTGAGAGGGCTGAGCCCCAAGATGTGTTCCACTTTTTAGTATTTCTCTTGGCTGACTATTGGCTGTGCCTGACCCAGCAGGCTGGCTGTGCTCAACGGCCTTGGCACTGGCTCATCCCTCTTCTGTAAGGGCCTGGGGATTCATCCTAGATTCCTCTTAAAAGCCCGTATACCCAAACTCACTACACCATCTAACTCACAGGCACTCTTTATTCTTTCTTTCCGTTCCTCCGTTGTAAAGGACCAATATATTATGAACGGACTGAAATCACCACATTATTTTTCTACAGACACGTAATGACTAACATACACAGTAATGACAAACACACAGAGTAGATTTTATAATCCTAACATTCCTTTGATGACTACTAGCCTGCGCCAGTAAAGCCCCGTAAGCAGTTCCAGTTGTCATCAAAGATCAGATTTGGGATTGTACAAACTAAAGGTGATGAAAGCGTTGTATGGGATTTCGCTGTAAAAAAACCCATCCTTCATTCAAGTCATTTCCTGGCAATACCCCTGTGAACGGCAGTGAGAATTTTGTGTGAGCAAGAATTGGTTGAAGATAGCAAGGCTAGATCTACACCCTGGGCATCTCTACTGTGCTTTTGTTGTAAGAAGCAGCGCTGGGATGGATCACACCCTTCATTCGTAACAGCTAGTAAATTGAGGCTCTTTCTGGCCTTGGTTTACATGAAATATTTCTGCTCTGGTCTCTTTTTGCTGTTGGAGTGTTGCTGAAATGGAGCATTTGCCCCTTTGTGGAATGGATACAGCTCTCGTGTGCAGAGGGCTTCGGCTTCACAAGAACCACTAAGGTCCGGTCCGGCCGCCAGTGCCAGCTGCCTCTTGTTCAAGCCCCTCCAGCCTCCTCCCGGAGGGGACTCCGGAGTTTTCTGGGGAGGCTGGAAGCGGCTGCACAGCTGCTGATGTCTCTGCAGACCAACACAGATCCACACCAGTAAGCGACCTCTTGCTCGGTTGCTTCCCTGCTGTAGCTGAGGCTGGTGCAAACACTCTCCCGTGGCAGAGCGAGCTGCGAACCCTTTCCGTCGCATAGACGGGTCCGTAAGACTTTCATGAGCCTTACAATTCTGCGCGTAATACAACATCAGCTGACGCGAGTCACGTTTTTGCAGATGTGTTTTTCCATACATGGAAAAATTCATTTAACTTTTGTAAAAAGTTGCCTTAAAATACAACGTAAGAAGCACACTGCTTTTCCCGTGGCTT
This sequence comes from Astur gentilis, assembly GCF_929443795.1. Classification (NCBI taxonomy): domain Eukaryota; kingdom Metazoa; phylum Chordata; class Aves; order Accipitriformes; family Accipitridae; genus Astur; species Astur gentilis. Next base: position 2,182,170 of record NC_064910.1, on the reverse strand, counting down.
CATTTTATGCTTTTGTAGAAGTAAGAAACCAGAAGAACATTTCCTTAGGCAGAAGCTCTAAAAAGACTTTGTGTGCTAGTAAGGGCAAAGATGCAGTAAAACAGGACATGAGTGGAGGGAAGAACAAGTAAAGCTGGCTCAGGAACTCCTCCTCGGCAAAGTTAACAATGACTGAATAGTAAATTGTTTTTTAATAAGTTTTGTATTCTCCTGGGATATGGTTAAAGGGTTAATTTAACGCTTGACCCATTAAAACCGTTGAGTGCAGTGAGAACCTTGTAAGCCTGATCAGATGATTATTTCTGGAAGATAAGTGGTTGAAAACCGAGCCTCACTAGTTCAGGTAATCAAGGGAAATCGGCATAAAAGAGAAGATGCGGCTGAGTAAAGACAGAACGGCTACCTGAGATTCTATTACTTGTCGTCTTTCAAGCATAATAATGAGATTATAGTAACCCTAAACTGGCTGAAAACAGAAATCTGGCTGTCTGTCAAGTTCATTGTGTTGAGTTTTACAACACTCCAGATCTGGTTCCTCTGAACCTACAATAATTATACCAGGAAGACAGGCTAAAGAAACCCTTTTCAACCTTGGACCTTTGTCAGGTTTTGGCTTATGCCCAGAGTACTATTGTTTATGTCATGGGAAAGAAAAAAAAAAAAAGCAACAAAAAGCGTTGTTAATGTTTATTATTATTTTTTCATCGTGCAATTCTTAAAAAAATATTGCCACAAGTCTTTCCTCACTCCAGCTGTCACGCTGCCTTGTGATTTTCTGAATGAACTCATTATTGAACCATGAGGCTCTTGGCTTCTTCATGGTTATTCTAGTCAGAGCCTCTTGCTATAATCATTTTGCACACCTTTAACTGACACATGCCCTCACATCACACGCATGCGGGATAGCGCTCCTACTTTTTAAAAAATAAAAAATGTCATGAGAGTCCATGACATTAACTTCAAGTGTATATATTTCCAGCCTGGACTAATCTCAGACTCAAGTTGTTTGGGCATGGAGAGAATTGTCTAAAACCTGGGATGCGAGATACTGTTTTGAGACTGTGCTGAGACAGCAGCTGTAAGGTTGCAGTTCAGGAAAGTTTTTAGGGCTTTGAAGTCCAGCTGCCTTCAGGTCTCCTCATTCCTCCCGCTCGGCGCGAAGCTGTACCTGCCCTTCCTTCTGTCTCGATTCGCGCTCGTATAAATGTTTTTCCAGGTCGATGTAGGCTTGGGCTGCTAGTATGAAGAGCTGTGCCCATGCCTCGCTTCAGGCTGTGAAGGAAATAATCAGGTTAAAAGTCGGTATTTACTGTGCATTTTCTGCCACCAGCCTGTTCTCGGAGGTCACCATCGTTGCTGATCTGCGGGCAAAGCTGCCCAGCTCAGCTTGGATGAGGTGGGCAGCCGGCATTAACCCGGCCGCTTTCTGCCAAAAAGTGCTTTACAGTTTTGTTCGCCCAGCCAGCGCTGCTGAAGCAGTAACGTCCCGCGCCGGTGAGGGACCAGCATCCCCTCACAGCCCCGCTTCTCTTAGTACGGCTGGAGCAGGGGACCAACGTCCTACGCGGCTTCAAGCCTCCGTGCAAGAGCTGCGGATCTCCTGGCCCTCGGTGCCGGCAGATGAGCTCTTCTGCCCCGTGTGTGCTTGTGAGCTGGTGTAATTCAGCCTCCGAAGAGCCCTTTCCCTGCTCTGAACTCTGTCTCCCAGAGGGAGCCAGGGCATAAGAATGTCGGTTCGCAATTCCAAAAAGCCCTTGAGACACAGATCAGGCCCCAAGCACAAGTATAGGCTCCGGAATGTGACTAAAGGCTTTGGTTTTTTTGCAGACCTGTGCTTGTAGCCAGTGTATTTCAAGCAGACACACAGGCACTCAGCATTCGTTAAGGGCTGTGCCCACTGCAGGCTCTCTCATGATTTTTCACAGACTATGGGCTTGTGACACTGTTCATAAGCTGCCTTTATTCCCATTTTCAACTCCCAAATATCCATGTAGAAAAAGAAACATTGGTGACCCTGCAAAGTCAAATTAGAAAATATTTATATATTTTGAGCTTCCTTGAAAATGTATTTTAACAGCTATAAGCCAGGCCAATAATCAGCATCACTATCACGGGAAAATTCTCCACCACCCACCGTGCTAAAGTTGTTATTGACATATCACGTACTGCGGTTTCCGGAATAGGGAAAATGGCTATCACTGAATTGCCTTCCTTGGTTGCCATGAAGTAGCAACCACTACCAAATATTTTTTAAGTCTTAAATATTTTTAAGTCCCTAACAACAGACTTAGGAGCCTAATTTAGATCCACCTATTTCTTAAATGTGAGTTTTGCATCTCAGTGCTTTTCCTGGAAAGGCCGTATCCTATGGGCCTTTCTCATGTGAGCAATACAGAATAGTCCTAGGCCCTTAACCTTAAAATTGAACACATATTCTGACAGCAGTGTGTTTGACAAAGCACACAGTGGGTGTTTTTATTGCAGATATATCTTCCCTGTTTGTTCTAAAAATCGGATTCTGTTCCTCATAACTAATAACTGAGGCCCACAGAACTACCAAGTTTATGTCAAAGCAGAGCTAAATTATTAACAACCTTTGCGGTTTCAGGCAGGGCCTGGTTCTCACAAGTCAAAGTCTATTCAATAATGGCTCTGCAGTTCATAAATCACCGACTGTGAGAAATGGAAATACACTGTACTATGGTATTTCTAATTAATACAGGGTCTGTGGTGCCAGACGTGCAAAGCCCTCCAAAACAGCATTTTGGGCTGCTTCTTAATATAGTTCCGTGAAGAACTAGCCCAGGAAGATGAACTACTGACGTTAAACAGATTGGGGGATTTGGCAGCAAATCAGATTTTTTTTTCACTGCAAAATGATGGTTCATCAAAATGGAACCATTTCATGGAAGTCTATGTTTTAGCAAAGCTGCCCTGGGAAAGTTTAACCAACCTAAGAGGGGAGGGCTGTTCATTGTGGAGAGAGACAACAGCCTGAGCCCAAGGAGTGAGCTGAATGCCTGCAAACAGCTACTAGCACTGGCTTTTTATCTTACTGTACCTTTTTAGAAAAGAAAAAAGAAAAGAAAAGAAAAGAAAAGAAAAGAAAAGAAAAGAAAAGAAAAGAAAAGAAAAGAAAAGAAAAGGAAAGAAGAGAAAAGGAAAGAAAAGAGAAAAGAAAAGAAAAAAGAAAAAAGAAAAAAAGGAAAAAACCAGTACTCTTGTAAGAGTTCAGTTACTCAAAAAAAAAAAAAAAAAAAAAAAAAAAAATCTAAAATCTTGGGTGTGAAATCCTAAAGCTTGCTCCCCTCCTGGTTGTGCAGAGGAAGATCTCAGCACAGCCCAAGCTGTCCCCAGGAGGGCACGGGGTGCAGGATTTGGACAGAAAGCTGCCCAAACGCTCCCACGCCCGGTGCTCTGGTCTCCCCTCCCTGACCACGTATCCGACCCGTATCGACTCCCATGGACTCAGGAGAAGCCCGCAGAGCCCACACTTCTGCCATTTCCATTGAATATGCGTGGTTAGATGAAAGTCATGGATGTCCATTTGCAGGTGGAATAGCAGGTTCTGCTAAGGTAGAACTGAGAAACGCATTCCTCATTCTTCTGTCCCATAAATATACTGATTCGAATCTACCTGACACAGTTCAGTTACTGTTTCACCCTAACATGGATTTAGGACCTCATCTTCATATATTTCTTCTTGAAAAAAACCACCTTACTGGCGCCAATAAGTGAAACAGGAATGTGAAAAGAAACAGGAATACTCGAAGAGCAGCCCGAGTCCTGAAAGCGAGGAGTTAAGTACGCTTCACTTCAATTACCTCAGTATTAGCAACCCTAAAAAAAGAATGTTTGCAAAATCTAATGAACCTCTGCAGTGCTGTTATGGCCAAATATTATGAAGGAGTTACGAGGAAACTGCAGAGTTAATAGAACTGCATTGAAGCAAGGGTTTTCAGAAGTGACTTAATCTGAGGCTTGAAAACTGAAAGAACTTTTATCCTTGTTGAAAAACTGCTGGCTCCCTTCACCCAAACATATTTATATAGATATTTAACTGATTTCACTAGTGAACAAGCTAATGTATTCTAGAACAATTTATTTTAAAATGTGAACTGTAAAATTATGCTACAAAGTTTATTAAACTTTCAGGTGTTACATTTTGACATACTCAGATCTTTCCTTTAACAATGACAGAATGCTACACAAAAATACTGCATTTCATCTGGTGTAGGTCTTTATCTTATCTTGACAGATTATTGCTGGTTAAATTGTAGAGCTGACTTAAAGGCAGGACTCTTCAAGGGAGTGAGAAATTAAGGCTTCACCAAATGGTAATAAAGCTATTAAAAATGCAAACAGCAAACAGCTACACTGTACAGGTTAGACAGCTAATCCAAACTAGCAGTTTAAAAAAGCAGAGCAATTACACTTTTATTTAAATGCAAGGAATATGAGCAAGAATAGAATGAGGTGCCTTGTTTAAATGCATTCTTTTGAATATTTATTAGAAATAATACATGTAGTTAAGCCACTTATCTGATTTCAGTGAATAAGTAAAATGCAAAAGATCAATTTTCATAATTATACTAAAGAAGTCTGTCTTTCATAAAAATCTCATTAATAACACCATTATTACTGAAAAAATATCTCAGTATTATTATTGTTATTCTAATTATCAGCAAAATGCTACTGATAATGTTGTCATAAAATTCCTTTTTAGTATCCTATTAAGGAAGATAGACTAAGTAGTGGTTTAAGTTAAATCTAGATCCTAAGTGGCATTTAAAAAAAAAATCTTCTTTGTGTATTTGGGTAAAATACATTATGTGTATAATTACATAAATTACTTCAGGTTTAGCAAACAAGAGATATATAGATAATGCATGCGTGAGTATGTATTGTTATATCTATAAATCTATATAGCCAGCTGAGTAGGAAACACACCGAGGCATGCAAGCAGAGTAACAAAATGTTGCCCAAGGACAAAAATAGTTTCTCAGCAAAATTTTAACAAGCAGCTGTTTTCACATATTTGCTTTTATCAGAGGGCCTGTCAATACTCACTGTTTTTTTAGTGCCCACCTGGATTTCTTAAATTGCTAAAGAGCTTGGCGTCCTCTAGAAATTAATATGAGAAAGGGCACGTTACCTTACACAGGAAGGAAATTTTAGCTGCTCACATCCATTTTCCAGCACGCTTCAAAACTAGGCCAGCATGGGCTGCAGCGCAGAGGTGGGAGCAGGAAGGATTTTTGGAGTCGGAACCTGACAGTTCTTCATCCTTATGGCAGGGAAGGACCTGGACAGCCGACACGGCTGGCGAAGGAGAGAATTTGTTGCTGCCATGGAATTCATAATACATGGGCTGGCACCGCCCCCAGGAGCTCCGTGCGTGGTCCAGGACCTCGGCGTGTGAGCTCCCGGCTGGTTCCTCACCCAAAAAGCTGATTAATTAATAATAGCTATAGTAGCCATGAAAGCCAAACAAAACATGTTCACAGGCTTCCCTGGGAGCTCCAGGGCAGCGAAGAGCTTCCTGAAGCAGGAGGCACCTGGAGGATGAAGAAACAGCTGGAAAAGTTGCACAAGTTTTCACGGAAGGCAGTCTGCCGCCCTGCTGCCCTCTGAGCCGTCACGCCATACAAAAAGAAAGATGCCACTGGCAGCATCGCAATCTTAAAGGCCTTATCTCTGGGGAGGTAATGCTGTGAGACATGTTCGGGTTTCTCGAGCAATGGATTTTCATTGATTTAGATGGTTCTGGTTCTATTTCTGGTTCTGCTTTCACGGCCACCGTGACTTAAATAATAGTGGAAACAAGTTCCTTGGATGGTACAAGAAGAGGCCAGTGTCTGGGAGGCAACGAAAAGAGCAGGCTGAAGGGCACTTTTCTGCCCAGATCTTGATTATTAATATACACATTGCCTTACGTGCATAAATAGATACAGTAGGCAGTGGTTGGGCGAATGGATATTTACCATAGCGCTGATTAAGCAATGCCTACAGACGTGATTAAGGAGGAGCTAAGCAAGAGTTCAAGGGTTTTCCTGAACAGGGTTAGAACCAAACACATGCCTAAGTAGATCACAGATTGATTTTCTGTTAAGACATGTATTATTTTTTGTTAATTGGTATCATGTTCTGAAAAAAACCTCCTGGCAAGTGAAATTTATTTGTGTCTATGGCTTGACTGCCTTCTCCTGTCTGAAAACACTTAAAGAAAATTAAGTTATCTAAGTAGAGAGAGTCAGATAACTTTCAGAAACAACTTTCAGTGTATTGCAATCACTGAATGCAATATAGTTATACTTATCCCAATGTGTCACAGGTGGCATTTACCACTATGCATGAGTGTTAAAGCAAACAGAAACAGCTTTTATCACAGCAGAATGTCATGATCTGCACTTAGGGTTCAATCTTTCCATCGACTATGTGGGCACAAATTGACATGCCTCAGAGAGTAGGATTGAATTCTCCACTTATTTTAGAAAGTGTTCTAAAAATACAATCAATATGGGGGGTTGTAAAAATAACTTCTTTTTTTTTTTTTTTTTTACTTGCTAGGGAGAACTGTGCATAAATTATGGCTTTATTTTCTTCTACTTGAGAATTATGTAAGTTGCACAAAAAGCTCAAAATAATTTAATACAACCATTGCACTTTTGCATCTGCGTGTTTCTAGTGATTTCTTTTTTCCTCCCTTTTTCTTCCCCCCCCCCCCTTCTCCCGTTCTCTGTCTTCCACCCTCTGTCTCTCGGTATCTCTCTCCATGACTCACACGCACGCACACACATACACGCACTCTCCGGTAGCGAGGGCATATGCAGTAGGCAACCCCCAATTTTCCCACTTGAAAGTGTTCCTGTGGCTTCCAGTATGATTTTTCTCAGCTTTTATGTATAACCACCTACCTCTGCAAGGCAAATTGATTTCTGTTGATCTCTTGGGTGCACACTTAGGGCAGGTTTCACTTAGTCAATCTCTGTCTCCATCCCACTGTTTGGATTTATTGTGGATACTTTGTAAGCAGTGGCTAATTTTAAGGAGGAAGAATACAAATAAAATAATAGTAAGAATGCATATTCTTCATGACAAGAGCTGTCTCTTTTTTGGCTAGCACTATTTGTGCTACTGTAACAAAGCAGATCATAATTCACCAGGGACACAAAGATTCCTCACATTTGGGCTAAATCCTGCAATGTCCCTGTCCAAAAGCCCTCACTGGATTTGCTTAGTGAAACAGTTAAAATTTAGACAACTTCTGTCCCCATCCGCCCAGGAGCACAGGGTCCCTGGGGCTGCGTGTGCAGTTAAAACTGTGTTCACAACACCAACGACAAAACCCTTTCTGACCCGGGTGTCCTTAATTATGTGGCCACGAAAACCCCCCAGAATCATGCAGATTTTGTCTATAAAGTTGGGCACACGTGGCATTTTACAATATTCTTTTAGTGTAACCCAGCTACTTTAATTTACATGTCAGAACCTTTATCGCTGTAATCTCTCTTCCGTCAAAAGTTCGCATTAACAAATTGATCAGCCTTGATGTGCTATGTACGTACTAAAAGGAAAATCTTGGGGTTTTTTAGAGATGGTATTTTAGAAGCATAAGCACTTAGAAATGTCCTTTAATGACTTGAATGTCTTGTTAGCGACTGTATCTCCTACATAAAGCCGTACCTACTTTGTGTTTTTCCTGTGACCAGTCCTTAGGCTGTTCTAAGGCTCCTATTCACACCTCTGTGTGTTAGATCTCTTTTTCTTCTTTTTCTTCTCCTTTTCCCTTTCTTCTCCTCACCTCTCCTCTCCTTCCTTGTTTCCCTTTTTCCTTTTCCTTTTTCATAGGAATGTGCACTCCTTTGTTGCTGATTGGTAAGTCAACAGCATCTCAATAAGTCAGTAAGAATAATTTGAAAAAATACTTTCCCAGAGAAATACCTGGAATATATGTGTGCATTCAGATGTTACCTTTTCACATTTTAATGAGCACAAACACAGAAATAATATTTATAGCAGATATTCATCCTGCAGTGAGCTCCTGAAGCATCATCTTTTGTACAAAAGTGCCACAGCTTCTTAAGACTACTTATATGCATGAAAAATCAAATTTGGACACTTAGACACTTTTGAAGACTTGAAACAAAACATTAGTGAAATAATTGCTGAATCCAGGAAATTACTGTGCAGTGATATGTGACACATAACGTCTGTCAGTGTTACCGCAAGTGAATGTACTTTGGGTCAGATCGTGGCCAGCCACTCAGCGTTGCAGGAGAGACAGAGCAGGCTTCAGCAGCTAGATCGCATTTTTCTTGCTTAAAATTATCTTTCTGTGCTATGCTGCCAATCTGGCTGCTGTTTCCCCGTTCCCAGGCTAGAGGGTCAGGAAAAATAAGATTCTGTCGTTACTTTATGGTGTAAATCGCTGGATGTTAGGCTCAGACCAAAAAGGCTGCTCCAGTCAGTGCAAGTCAGGGAAGACTCGACTGCTCCTGCTTTGCTCCGAGGAGCAAAACCAGCCCTTGGGAGTATGAACAGATCACCTTGGATGCACAGAAAGAAGCACTCACTTCAAAACACCCATCAGGGAGTATTTGATGAATCGCCCATTGAAAGTTACAGGGAAACAATGTCCATTAAAGCTCTCCAAGCAGTCCTTAGACGCACCTGTAATCCTTTCTCCACCTGTATTATCATGAACCGCAACGCTTGTTTCCTTCGATTTCTAAATGTGATGTAACCTTTTCACTCCAAATCTCTTATTTCCTCTGTTATGTATTTCAGGTTCTCCACAACAGTTCCTGTAAATGTCAGCATGGCTCCATATGTAATTTCTCTGCACTCATAGCTGTTGTTAACATAACATTACGCAGAAAAACATATACCCCACTTCTCCAGGCCCTCCACCCCAATTTCTCTCCTGGTATTGGAGGTGTATTATGACTTTTATTTCTATTTAGGGGCACTTTAGGGCAAGGGTATGTTTATAATTTTGACAATGCATATGCTTATGTTTAAAGCTGTCTCCGAGTAGGAAGGCAAATAACCATTATCAGTCACTACTTATTAAATAAAATTGTAGCTAGTAAACAGCCAACTTTAGCCATTTTTAAGTCCAACCATTCAGTCGGTATGGCATTCCCATCTAGAAGATATTTACCTTTAAGAAAAATTACAAAAAGAAAGGGTATATGGGAAGGGGAGAGGAGGGGCAGAATGATTCATAGGAAGAGTCATGGCTCCCATGGAGCTATTCTTTGTTTCACAACACAATCTGTGCTGTAATCCTGTCTGCTCAAAAAACAGTGTAAAAGGATCTGTTATTTCACCCCTCATTTACATGGTAAGAGCGTGTTGTGATCCCCAACTGCTGAAGAAAGAAAATACAGTAGCCCATGCTCCTAATTTGACCCCTTTCTTTATGAAAAAGCATGTTACTGTAAACATTAACTCTGGCTAATAGTCCCCAGAAACACTGCTCTTTGTCAGTGTTGTGACAAACATCAACCTGCCTTGGCTGTGAGATTTGCCCTCACTTGATGGCCCATGGCTCTCTTGCAGCCAGCGTAGCTGGCTAGCTCGTATGGGAGGTGCTCTACTCCCTTAATCGTCTTCATGGCCCTTCACCGGAGTTCCTCCAGCATGTCCTTGTCTCTCTTGTACTGGGGAGCCCAGAACTGGACCCAGTACTTCCCTTATGGCCTCACCAGTGCCGAGTAGAGGAGAATGATCACCTCCCTTGACATTGCAGCCCAAGATACCATTAACCTTCTTTGTGACAAGGACACATTGCTGGCTCAAGTTCAACTTGGTGTCCACCAGGACCCCCAGGTCCTTTTCTGCCGAGCATGTGCTGGTGCCTGGGGTTGTTCCTCCCCAGGTGCAGGACTTTGCACTTCCCCCTGTTGGACTTCATGAGGTTCCTGTCAGCCCATCACTCCAGCTTCTCAGGGTCCATCTGGATGGCAGCACGACCCTCTGGCATATCGGCCACTCTTCCCAGTTTTGTGTCATCTGCAAATTTGCTGAGGGTGCGCTCTGCCCCAACATTCAGGTCATTAATGAAGATGTTAAACAGGATTGGACCCCTGGGGTACACCGCTAGTTACTGGCCTCCAGCCAGACTTCATGAGACTGAGCAGCACCCTCTGGGCCTGGCCATTCAGCCAGTGTTCAGTCCACCTCACTGTCTACTCATCCAGCCCACAATTCAACCGCTTCTCTATGTGGATTTTATGGGAAACAGTGTCAAAAGCCTTACTGAAGTCCAGGTAAACAATATCCACTGCTCTCCCCTGATCTCCCACACCAGTCATTTCAGCATAGAAGGTTATCGGGTTGGACAAGTATGACTTCTCTTTGGTGAAGCAATGCTGACTACTCCTCATGATCTTCTTGTCCTTCAAGTGCCTGGAAATGGTTTCTAAGATGGATCCATCACCTTCCAAAGGATTAAGGTGAGGCTGACCAGTCTGTAGTTCCCTGGGTCCTCCTTCTTGCCCTTCTTGAAGATCGGAGTGGTATTTGCTTTTCTCCAGTCTTTGGGCACTTCTCCTAATCACCATGATTGATCAAAGATCATTGACAGTGGCCTCACAACGACAGCTGCCAGCTCCACCAAGCACTCATGGGTGCATCCCATCAGCACCCATGGATTTGTGTTTGTCCAGTTTGTTTAAGTACTCCATGATCTGATCCTCTTCCACCATGGGTACCTCTTTCTTGCTCCAACCTTTCCCCCTGGTCTCTGGGATCTGGGATTCCTCAAGGCTGGTCTTGCTAGTAGAGACTGAGGCAAAGAAGACACGCAGTACCTCATGTCCTGCGTAACCAGGTCCACCAACTTCTTCAGCAGTGAGCCCACATTTTCCTTGGCCTTCTTTTTGTCACCTATGTACCTACAGAAGCCCTTCTGTTGTCTTTGACACCCCTTACCACATTCAGTTCTGCTAAACCTGACTGTGACTCTTTTCCACTGAACTCTGGGAAAACACATTGCATTTCTGCAGTGCAGGGGTTAATTGTGATGCAGTGTTAGAAGAACATCATTGCCCAGGCGATGGTACTCCCTGTCATCTTCTCTAACTGCGGAACAGCTTAAGCATCAGCTGAAGGGAAAGAGACTGCTAGTGCTGCTACCCAAATACTGTGGCAAGGGTTGTCAGCCTGGGTTGGAAGCACCATCAAACTCAGGTGACAGCTTGTTGGGAGAGATGGGAGGGATATCAAGAGTGTAGGAACTGGGTTTAACTCTGCAACAAAGGCTGTGTCTACTCTAATAGTCTAGTTTTGCCCCCAGAACATGGTCACCCTGACATCTTTGCTGCACACGTGCTAGTTTACACCCAAATCCCTTCTCCAGTAAGACCACATTTTCCTGTGGAGGGAAACCCGCGCACAGTCAGTAGGGCAGTTTGCTGAAGGACACACCACAAATAAACCCCTTGGCTGTGGGTTGTGCTGACTGTGGCTCGTTCTGCCTTGAGTCACCCTGCGAAACTCTCCCAGACACCCTTGCACGACCTGGCATCCACGTGCCCTCGTGCCCCCTCCCACATCACACAGCACACACTGTCAGCATCATGACAGAGATCCCCTCTCCAGCAGGCTCTGACCCGGCACCTCGTGATTTCAGTCACTTTATACCGAAAGTCCACAAAAATCTGTGACGAGCGACGCCTCAGAGCCACAGGGCAGACACCTGGTTTAGGCTATTGCCGGCAGTGTTATCCCAGGGCAGGGGGGACACCAGCCAGCCCCACATCACACCAGGGCCCCAAGGTGTCCCTAGAAGGTGTGGGTATAGTGTAAAACATAGTCTCTGTATCTGTGCATTTTATTTTATGTTATTTTTCTAATTGAAAATAAACACAACCGTAAGAAGAAGAACAGAAACATCACCAAAGAAAACCTACAACATTGTAGTGCGGCTCCGCAAGGGGCAAGCTCCTCAGTCCGAGGCACGGGTGACATGGTTTAGTGGCCGTGGTGGTGGTGGTGGTGGTTGGACTTGATGATCTTAAAGGACTTGTCCAACCTAAACGATTCTATGAGTCTAAAGCACACTTTCTCCCTTTTTCTGCAGTGCTCCCACAGGGATCCCCTGACAAGGTCTGAACCTACAGCACCCACAAGGTAGCCCCCAATATTAGATCCTTGGGTCACCTCTGTGGGCACTTTCTTCATCCATCTTGCTGATGCTGGAAGAAGAGTGCCACTACACGGTTCCCAACAAGAGGGCAGACAAAAAGGTGAAGGACTTCAGCTTCATGGTTAGGCTTTCACTGAGGAAGGAGTAAACAGTCCTGGCAAAAACGTTTTTGTTTATTTTTGAGAGAGAAAGAGAATTCCTCTTCCAGGACTTAGGTGACATTTAGATCCCTTTGAATGCATTTAGATCATAAAGTATCTCAGGCAAGAGATTAGTCACCAAAATTTCCAGACTCGGGGTTTCTAAAGGTGTTTGAAAGCTGATTTGGGGGACCTAACGAGCTCAGGCTGAACAGTGAGGCACCCTGTGTTTTGGGCAGTTACTGAAGAGTAGCGAAAAAACAGCTTTGGACACCCCGGGATGTCATCTAAAGCATTAGGCGACAGTCACTGGAGAGCAGTGCTGCCATCGGTTGTTTAAACTCTGGTTGTTTCTCAGTCTAAAGCAAAGATATCCCCTGCCATTACTTGGTGGCTTCAAGAACCTCGTCAGGTATTGCATTCACACCAGTACTTGGGCTGTATTCCCACAGTATTTACGATGCCATTACAGAACGGTCGCCATTGTAATATAAGTTCTGAAAACTGGCAACGGACCTCTGATGATTAAAGAAACACTGGCTATGTCCAAATGAGGTTGTAGCTGCTTACCTTAATATATAATGAACTGACGTCAAGTATTTTTTACTTCTGTTAACCAAATATATTTAAGACAGATTTACTTTTTATTTTTCACTGAAATCTTCTTGAAGTGGTATTCTATGATACCATTTGTATTAGCATTGTACTATACAGTTTCCCGTTTTCATTGCTGCATGAAGGGAGAGGTTTCCTACTTATGAACTAAAAAAGATGCATTGCAGTTTTTTCTATTCCGGATAAGGTGTTGACAAGTTTATACAAATACAGAAGGGCAGATAAATGCACTCTGTATCAAGACCAAAGTAAGTGATATCATCATTTCAGAAGTGTTGACAATTTTACATGTGTTTTATAATGCTGCTAAGAAGTTTTCCTAAATATATAGCTCCTACCAATATTGTGCTATGCTACTCATGTACAATAATGCCAAAGACCCTAGAAAGGCCTAGAAAGAAGATAAAAATTTCTTAAATAACCAGGAGTCAAATTCTCCACCTATGCAGACCTTTGGAGGTTAATGGAGTTTTGCAAGCTGTAATGTGGGAGATTATTAGACCTGGTCATATTTACAAGACAACGTACCAGAAAAAAATACAAACAGTCGCTAAGGTGAGGCTGCTGGCTAGTACTTTTCCTTGAAACTTTAAAGTTACACAACTCTGAAAACTAGACTGCTGAGCAGAAATCGAAAACATAAGGGGAAGACTCCGGGAGCAACAACCGAGGAAAGCGGAAACCAAATTTTTATCCAAACTCCGATTTTAAATATTGAGATTCATTTAAAACCTAAAGTCACCTTTTCTGCTGATTTTTCACAAACACTCGGGAAAGCAGAATACTCTTTATTTTTCCTGTATATAATTCAGGCTCATGGATGCAGTGTGTCTCAGATGACAAGACCGCTTATCCTCTCAGTTTTTCCCAGAAGCAGTTTCGCAGTAAGACCTAGCGTGCTGTGCCAAAGGACTACCCCGCTCATCTTTAAACCGCAGAAATCTCAGGAACAGCATCAGGTTTTCTTCTCTTGTATCCCATGCTATTTAAAGCCCCCTCTAAAATCATGCATAAACTATAAAATGAAGCCATGTTTCACCTGCCTTCCAGAATCTGCTGGATGCTCACCAGCTTGCGCATGAATGCAACTTTTGAATACCAGTTGCAGCCTCTGAGGAAGACGGTCCCAAGGAGCTGAGTGCCAGGCTTGGGCTGGCCCCCGTGCACCCTTTTTGGCATCAGGTTGGCACCGACACTTCAGTTCTTGAGGGCTCTGCAAAGGAGCCTCATCCCTACACTCGTTTGACTTACTGATGCAGGGTTATCACCAGGAAAACCACCACAAGTCTATTTTTTTCATGAAGGCCATTACTTGTAGATTTTCTGTCTTGGATGTATATGGGGATGTATTGCTATTAGCAGCCCATATCCTGTTGTTTCCCTGAATTTGTGGCTGTTTCTCGTTCCCTTGTCAATACGACAGCAGAAGAGCCTTGTGGAGTTTCTCCTCGTGGTCGCAGCTGGAACTGTGCTGGGAAGGCACCGGCAGGGACCGAGCTGTGTCTTTCCCAGATCAGAAAACACAGAGGGACCCACAGTGGGTGGCAAATGTTTGAGGCAACCTCAACAGTGCAGCCAGCATCAGGCTTCTGAGGGTGCGAGGCACCGGTCCTTCCAAAATAGGGTCAATTTTGCTGCGGTCACCTCAACATCTTCTTCCTTCCCTGGCTCGGGATTCCACGCAGTTGTTCCTATTGCCTGTCCGTCAACTGGGGACTGGACCCAAAGTAGCTCAGTTTGTGGATATATTAATATATGGTTTTAGTTCGGGAGGGAGGGCAGTGAGGAACAGCACCATGGAGCAAAGATCCTACCAAGAACCAAGCAAAGCCTTGGTAGCTCTGCATTTATGCAAAACTGACAAAACTGTGTGGGCATCATTTTCATAACCATTAATTCCCTCGGGACCCCTCCCAAGAGGCCTGAGGAGCAAACAAAGATCTGGTCATGCCGTTCAGGAGGAGGACTTATATATACACGGGTCACATGCAATTACTTGCATTAGTAGATGTCATTGCCGTGTGTTTATATTATTATATTTTATACTTTATATTATATAATTGATAACATTTATTAATATTTTAGTGACTCAAAAATGTGAAAGACGTGCCAGAAAAAGCCCAAAGAAGTCACAGTGTGCTCCTTCCCCAGAAGAGCATGAAAGGTGAATGGGAGGGGAAAAGGAGCGTTGGGACCATGGATCTAATAAGAAAGCCATACAGTGAGTCCTATCAATGAGACATCGACTGCTTCGTCAGCTGTTCCTCTTAAAATGGAGAAGAATTAGGAAAAACACAGAGTGAAGTACTTAGAGCATCTGGGAAATAACATTCCTGGTATAAAGGCTGGTCTGGGAGACTGAGTATAGGTGTTTATGAAGAAGGAAGATAAAGTGGGTGTCGGATCTGACGTCTGCTGGGGAGCAGAGAAGGAAGGAGACACCAGGGACAACGGGTGGAAGCAGACACGGCCACTGGCAACAGGTTTATATTCTGACAGTATCCAAGGTTTGTTCTCACTGGCAATAACTCAGCCATCCTCACCAAAAACAAGACTGTATTTTGATGCAAAACCCCCTGTGTGACAATCATTCTGACCAGCCTTAGCTGGGAGGTTAGGGAAAAGGCAGGAACCGAGCGATGCAGATCCTTGAAGGCACAGAGAGAAAAGCTTTGACTTCACAGGCGACAGGCGTCTCGGTGGACTGAGGAACGGGTCAGGTAGGTGAAGCAACTCTGAGAGAGGAGTTTCAGAAAACACAAAATACATCACTATCAGGGTAATAGGCATGTAATAAATGAAAAGAAAACATCATTAGTATGGAATATAATATCGTCTTGTTGGAGAGGACTATTTTAGTCTCAGAAAACATAGGCAAGTGGGACTGTTGAGAAATACAGCAGTGTTTGTTGAAAATCTGAGCCATTAAAAGGTGACTGAGGTGGAGAGACCAAGCTGCATTTCTACGGAGCCCCAGCACGTGGCAGAGACGCAGAGATGCTTGTACAGCCCAGCAAAACTGACTGATGGGCTACAATAGGGACTGCTGGGGGCATGGGGGGTTCTCAGCAGAAAAAGGTGTCGGCATTCTGTCACGCGGCAGATGTCAGGAGAACTGAAGCAGAATGCATTTTAAGATCACATAAGAAGCAGTGATTATG
This sequence comes from Astur gentilis, assembly GCF_929443795.1. Lineage (NCBI taxonomy): Eukaryota > Metazoa > Chordata > Aves > Accipitriformes > Accipitridae > Astur > Astur gentilis. The sequence goes on along the minus strand of NC_064910.1, from coordinate 2,166,097 downwards.
CAGGTATATTAAAGAATAGGGATAGCAGAAAGCCCTGAACTGTTTTGTTCTTTTTCTACCTGAGAACAGAGCAAAGAAATATTTGAGAATAAGACTTTTTTACAACCCTAATGAGTGAGAATGGATATTAAATTTGTCTTAAGCTTGTGACTTCCCATCACAGAGTCCTAGGAACAGCACATCAGAAAAAAATTAAAATCTGAAATATTCACTATGGCTGCTGACTTTCAATGAAACCATCTCTTTTTCTGAGGGAATCAAGGGCCCAGGAATCTTGAACTTCCAATATCACATATTAAGCTTGAGCTGGGTAGGCTTGTGCTTACCGACAAGGAAAGGGGGATTCTATGTCCCAGTGAGAAAGCAGAAATTAATTCGTAATTCTGACCCTCAAATTATTAGTTCCACTCACCAGTAATGGACAAGAAACAGCCCCGTGTGACTTGGGGAGCTAGTTACTCTGGGAAAGCGGCAAGCATGAACAGTGAAGGGGCACAGATCCAGCGCGCGATAGGCTGAAATTGGCTGAAATATGTTCCCAGCAAGTATTTCTTGAATACTTATTAATAACAACAAAATACAAAAAACCCTAAACTGTTCCAATCGGTGTGTTAAATAATAGCTAAATACTGTTTGCCATCAACTGTTTGTCCATCCCTCCTGCTGATGGGAGAGAACTCCGGCTGAGTGGACAGATGTTTCTTTCTGCTAACTTTGACAACACTTGGGTCCATAGTCCTTGACCAGAGGAACTAATTAAGTAATAAAATCAGCTCTTTGTAAGACAGGAAGAAAGAAAGGGTGGAACCACTGAAGAACGTGAGGCACTGATTAACTCACAAGTGTTTCCTGCATAATGCAAATCATTAATGCTTAATGCTCTCTGAGAGTAATAAACCAGAACCGTAAGTATAGCAACAATATCACGAATCATATATGAATCCTACAGGACCCTAGGACATTTTTCTTTCTCCCTGAATTGTTCAACCTGTAAGAAGAATTGTTTTAACTTCTTATTTAGTGATCTTTACATTTTGATTCTATACATTAAACTGAACTTGGCTGTCAGGTTCTTTGTAGTGTGGGGAATTAAGAAAATCGCTCTCCTCAAGTACCAGAAGGTGGAAAACTTGCCAGAATTAGCACAAATACAGACTATGATCAGCCTAATACTAAAGGAACCCTCACTGTATCTTTCCTCTGCCTGTTAAACTACTAATTGATGTGCTACTGATGAATAAAAGGGCTGGTGTTTCAGCCATGAACTCACTTCACCACGGCAGTTTACTGAGAGCCCCAAGCTGCTGAGCTCATTACAGATCCCCTCGCTGAACTGGCTTTACAGGCAATTTTGTGAAGGGGCAGCATCAGAGCTAGCCCACTGATTGGGACTCCATCGGCTCAGCGGGGCTCCGGGAGTTCAGGGGAGAGAGCACGGCACTGAGCTAAAAATACGTCTTTGCCTCTGTAGTGTCAGGAAGATTGCCTGGCTGTGCTAATTGGGAGGGACCTCGAGATCTGGGTGGTATTTTAGGCTAATCTCGAGGTGGGACCTCTGCAGCATGTATGTGGCTCTGAATATAATCTCCTTCGGCACTGTCATTTATACCATTGCAGGCATTTACAATCAGAACCGTCCCTGATTGACTCGTGGCTGTCGCCGCACCCTAGACGCGTCTCGCCGGAGTGAGGGGGGATGAGGGAAGGTGAAATGGCTGTGCACTGAACCGGCTCACGAAACCCTGCACAATTTTAGCGCGGCGTTGAAGTTGTAAAACGGGAGAAATTACCCTGGCAGGACGAGGGCTTGGGGGCACCGCACAGATACGTCGTCCGCCCTCCGACACTGACTGTAGACTTGCACAACAGAGAGGGTTTTCTTCAACTCCCTCGCATCGGGATTTATTTTCAGTCCTGCCTTCTTTCTCCCGGTCGTTTCCTTTTTAATTCTCTGACCAAACAACATAGCCCTGATCTCAGCCGTTCCCTACCTTACCTCTATCTAGGGCACAAACCCCCCGTGTTCAGAAACCGTGGTGGTCAGAGGAGTCGGTGTTTCTGCTGATCCCGCATGGACTTGGTAGGGCAGAAGGCAACGGAGGAGAGAGAAAAACAGGAGGAGTGTGAAAACCAGTGACAGACTGAAAGCATGAACAAAACCAACAGAGCCAGAAGTAAAAAGCCTCACAGAAATGGCTAGAAGAAAAACCCGATCATGAGACCCCTAAGCGATTGAGCATTTTTGCTTAAATAACACATTGGACTGCTTGTTTGTTTGTTTGTTTGAACAGATATACAGTTTTACAGGGGTATCCGTGCTTTGCTGGTAGGACATATTTCAGCAAAACAGAGAAAAGTAGAATATTTCACTCATCCAAATTTGACAGGATTTTTTTTTTTTGTTAGAACAACTTCATAAAACACCAGCGTGATTGGGTGAGAAATGCCAATTTCATGCAATGAAATGCAAATTTCATGCAATGCTCATTTCATTGCATGAAATATCTGTGTCATAGACCAGTCTACCGACTGTCAATTACTGGCTGAAATACCTAAAATAAGTGTTATAAGCCTCTTCGCATGACATAGCAACATTTTCCTGAAGCAATTGCGCTGGAGATCTTAGAGCAGGTATGAATTATAACAACATAATTTTCCAAAGAAAATGCAATAACGATAAAGTTTAATGTGTCGCTTTTGCCCCCAAGGAAAGTGCTTTATCAGCTTTACTGGGATCGTTGCTTTGCACAGCATCAGTCCTCTGACCGTGTCTCTGCAGTGACCTTAAGATTGGACACAAACCTTAGGCAACCTTGCAAGAGCAAGATGAAGAATGGTGCCCTCACCCAAAGCAACATGGAAAATTTTAGGATGTTAAACCACATACAGAAATAAATAAATGGAAAAGTTTTCTAGATTATGAAACAGCACCTCTTGTCAGGCTCCTACAGCTATGTTTAGAAACCGAAATGAAGCGGCTGATGTTTTTAAGTGCTGAAGGCACAAATACCTTTTATTTTCCCATTAAGGCACTCTCCCTAAAGCTCTAACCATGAAGTACCAGCTGATATGTCACCTCTTTTTTTACAGCTGTTGCTATTTATTTCTAGTGCCTTTATGACTAATATCATTCTAATAAGAACTTAACACAAGCCACTACTCCAGGTTTAAAATAGTCCTAATTCCGTGTAGCTGCTTGAGAACACCTTGCTATAAACCTAGCGGGTGTTAGAAAGGTTTCCGAGGAGAGTAAGCGGCATGGTTAAAAGACTGGAAAGCGTTTTTGGCGGTGTATGTAGAAGAAAGAGAAGGTACTCAGTCTGGATAAATCATACTAAAGCCCGGGCTGAGGGGTGACTTGATCACGTAAGTATCTATATGGGGACAGGAGGATGGCGGTAGAGGACTCTTCAGCCTAGCAGACAAAGGAACACATGTTATACCACACCTGGGAGATCAAGCTAGACAAATTTTGACTAAAAAAAAGGCCTAAATGGTTAATGGTGATGGCAACTAACCACTGAAATTGTCTACCGAAGGCTGTGGTGGATTTTTTTATCCCTGAAAATTCTCCAAATAAAACAGGTTTCCAAAGTATACTCCAGTTTAACCACAGGCTTTTGATTTGAAAGAGGAATTAATTCAGGAAAGATCAGAGGTATTCATAGTCCTAACGCCTATAGTACTTGCTACATCAATAAAATGTAATACATAACACAGCAGCGGGCCAATCGTTCCGTTTTACTGCTCAGCTAATTCTATCCTGAGAGCCGTTGGCAATACTTTATCCAAGGTTTTGCACAAAACCATCGCTGATGCAGAACAGAAGAGAGTGGCAGGTACGTCCTGATGTCAGATCTACAGTAGTCAGTCGGAAGAAGCACCGCTGACTTCAGTGGGATTTGGTCCAGGGTCTTATTTAGAATTTGAGAAAACAGAAACAATTTCGCTTTCTGGCCTTATGTGTGAGTGAGTAAAGGCTTAGAATATTTGTAAAGGCTTAGACTCCTTCCATTTACCATTGGTTTTATTGTGTCAGAGAGGTAAATGTTCTGTGATCTGCTGGGTGTAAAATTGGGGATAAATTTATCTTGGGGATTTCAGCAGAAGAGATTCAGCCCTATCATCAAAGCTAAAAGTTATTTTGGGTCTAGGAAACTATTTCTGGATTAAGGGTACAAAATGAGTCCTAGAATTTACTTTAAAATGTCAAAAATAATGCCGGGTATGGAAATCTTGTCACCATTCTTTACCAAATGAGGTACAGAAGGCACTTCTGGCTTCCATTTCTGCTTCCCTCGTCACAGAGGGTGATCCACCAGCTTCAAAATTTTGACTATTTCATACTTTTGATTGAATTTGGCTCTGAACTCCAAGTTATTAATAACTACTAATCATAGACTCAGAATTCTGTGCTCTGTAAATACATATAATCGATATGTGAAATTAAGGAAAGGGGAAAAAAATCACACTTAAAACCAAGATCTCACAAGTTCTTTGATTCCACTGAAACTGTAAACTCTCCTTTTACTGACAAACTCAGAATTTTTTAGGTTTCATAGTGTCAACTTCTCCTAGCAGAGGGAGACAAGCTGCATTCATACAGTGAATGACCTGATAAATTCTCTTTAAACTTAAAGTCATGCTAAAGTGAGATCTGGACAATAAATTCGAAAGATGCCTAGCGTATAGTGGTAGAAAATAGCATCTTGAATGTATTAGCAGGTACAAAGATCGCTTTTTAAAACCAGCTCATTGTCTGCTTACGGGCTCCTGGTGGAATCTAGATGCAAGAGGCATCTTTTATTAATGTTTTCTGGAACAATAAAAAATATAAAGCCCAGTATCTGTTTTGCCATCGGGTCCTGCATTTTTCACCCACCTGAAACTCCCATGGCGTATGGAATGCCCGAGAAAGATGGGAAGGAGCCATAAATATTAAGTGATTGCACAATGGTGAGCACGCTGCAGTTCATCTGCACTGGTAAAGGCAAGACCTGCACATTAAGTTCCCACTCCTGTGAGTTATGGGTCATTTGCTCATTAGTGAAGTGACTAATCCAGTAGTGGAGAGGATGTCTAGTGAAAATAAATTGCATTATACTACTGACTGCTGTGATGGATTCTTTATATGCTCTTTGTGTTATCGTTCAGAGGACCCCTTTTACCCAACCCTTGGTGTTGCAGCCATGTTATAAGGAATTTTATCAGAGCGAACAGGAGTCTTCGTAAGGCAAGAAACAATAGAACAAGCAGGAAATAAATAATAACTAGATAACCAGGAAACAGCACGAACACAATAGATGTTCGGTCATTAGTTTAAACTGTCACATTTGTCCTGAAATGATCAGAACAACCACAGTGAAGCTGCAGCAGCGAAGTTTACAATAAATCCACGCGTACGCATTTTGAAGGCCACTTCAGGAGAGTTAGAGGAATAAACAGGGAAATCAGGGGCTAAACTTGATGTTGAAAGTAGGTGAGCTGGAAAACATTTCCCAGCATTTAAATTCCTTAAAATTTTCAAAGCTGAAAAGAAACATTGCTTCACTTACCCCCCATTTATAATGACCTAACACTAATATGATAATCTAGATGGGACGCTTAATTATGATGGGGTTTCTTTCCCCACATATTGTCTTCCCAGACGCAGTTTAATGAGGCAAGTCTGTTCTGCCATTTCAGTTCACATGAGTGGCACAAGATAGTTTCAACGTATGGAAGTATCGTTCTGCCGCTGCCCGATCACTGCTAAAATTTTACTGATTATAGATCATTTAACCAAACTACATTGATTCTGGATATTTGAATTAATAATATTTACGGAAACGCTGTAAACTCTGAAAACTAAGGTCATTTATGACAAGGTTTTGTTATAATTCAACTTCTTTGGTGCACATAGGATGAAGAAAAGCGATGGGTAGATTCAGGTTTGCTTTGTTACCTATTAATCCTTACCGACGCGTAAGGATTTTGCATTATACTTGTAGCATTCTGACTGTTTCTTCCACTTTGATTTCTCTTTTATGCCTCTTTTGTTGGAGATGCTTAAGAGCAATTCTACCATTTTTTAAGTAAAACAACCTCTAACAGTAAGCGGCAAAGTTCTGCTTGCTTCACTTTGCAGCTCTCAGAGTTAAAGCTAAGTTTAACTGGAGCTAATCTGAGTCATCACCAAAAAAACACACACTTTTTTTCCCTGAACACGTTGCCATACAAAGCAGAGAGAGATTTGAGTTTTTAATTGTTGTTGTTTATGACCCTCTTTGGTAAGACTTGCTGAATTTTTAATTATGTGCTTAACAACTGGAACAGGCTCCATATATTACTGCATAAAAAGTCTCCCTTGATCGCTTTCTTCCAAGTTACATAGCAGCCTCGATCAGCGAAGGTGTGGGATTGCTTTCCTGACATTTATTGAATAACCATTATTTAAATTATTTTGCTTGTTTCAATGAATTTGTCATACATTGTATTTTACAATAGATTCCCTTTTCGCTTGTTATTTACATAAAAATTGCAATGCTCTGTTGCCAGAAATAAGGCAATGAACACACGTATGTAAAAGTAAAGTGCGATTCACCCCAAAATCAAAGATAAGCAGAAATATACTGGAAAGTGCAAATTTTTATTTTGCTATCAAATTGTATTTGTAAGAAATATTTAAAATTAAAAGTATTGTCATAAAAAGCAACCCCGAGCATCTCTGTTCAAGCCTTTCTAATTGATTCCAAATTAATCTGATTTCACAGGAAAAGAAAGCTGTAGTAAAAATAGCCTTTCTCAGCCTAGCGGCATGAGGCATAGTGGTGTAAAAAGCCTTGATCCACAGCCCACTTGAAGTCATGACAGTGACATCACTTCGCCTTGGATCAGGGCTTGAGCAAAGGCTATATTGGATTTTAAACAGCTGTGAGACCAGAATCTAGCTCAATATACAGATACTATACCAACCGCCCTGAAATGTCTTTCTCTGTTTTAGCAGGATCAGAGAACACTTTTACCATTCTGCATCCGTACCTGTAAACCAACAAGTTGCTTTTCTGAAGAAATCTGAGTAGCTGACAATTTAGTCCCCAGAACTATTTTCTTTCACATTTTCATCAAATCTATCATTCAGTCTAGGGGCAGGGGGGGGGGGGGGGGGGGGGGTGGTTGTGGGGAATACCCCAAGCAGGTTTTTTTAATAGCATTTTTATAGTTTGGAAATGGCAGAGAATTCTACTCTGAAAAATGAAACGGGAAAACCACAATGCTATATATGCAAACAGAATTAAAATACCTGCAGGTTTGCTTTTCCGTGGTGTAGACGTTACACAATAACCAAAAGTAATTTAAATTTCATCATTATCATGCATTTGTAGGGTTTCTCCGAAAGTTAAGTTGATAGTTAATGTAAGATTGCTGACTTAGATCACAATACAGTAATTAGACAAAATTAAAGTAAAAATTGAAAGAAAATGAATCAAGTAATACAATACATTGTGTAGTACCTTTTCCACGGGCAACTCCACTGATAATCTTACAGTGCATGAATTATCAGGGAAGAAAAACGCTTTGATTACACAACTATCTTTGAATTAAGGTGGCGATGAGATAGGTGCTAGCTTTCACTGAAACTACTACGTGTGTTTTTTACACCTACTCTGCAGATGTATTTTTACATCCATTTTTATTTAAAATAGGTGAAAAATAGTAAAGGTTTCGAGGACTTCAGGGTGACTCGCAGTGCTCCGGTGCTTCGGAGGAATGCGGTTTGTTAGATATCGCTTGCTTAAACTACATGTCTTACAGTGAAATAATTATTTGACAGACCAGAATAAATCCTGGGTAAAAAGACTTAACGCAAACATTTTGAAGTAATTCTGTTCCTCCTCTGAGCACAAGGTGAAATGAAACACAGAAGCAGGAAAAGAAGAAACTGTATTTCAGCAGAAGGGGTGTTCTTGTCCCTTCCTGGCGTCACCGCTCTCCCGTAATTTTTGATTTCCTAACTGGGGGAGGGGGGGTGATCATTTTTCATGAAGGTGATTTTCTCAGCTATCCCTTCCGCATAATTTTAAATGGAAACTGGAAGAATAAGAAAAACAAGACAAAACAAAACCTAAACCCTGTATGCTCCATTTGCTGAATATATGGTTTTCTTCCTCCCCGTGCGTGCATGTGCCAGATGGCACTACGCTGGGCTGGATGATAATAAACATGAAAAATACAGTCAGTGCGCGAGCAGAGATAACTGTGCCTGAACGTACCAGGGCTGGGGCTGGTAGGGGGGCCCAAGGGGTAGAAGTTCCAGCCGTGAGAGAAAAGCAAAGTTCAGCTCCTCAAGGGAGGAGCTGCTCTTGTTCCCAATTAGCTCCTGTTGGTGGGAGGACTGGGGGCCACTGGGGAAGGAGCTTGTCCCTGGTTTTAATCCAGCACCCTGCCCAAGGGGCAGATCCGGGGCCGTTTCCCTCCTGGCAGAGGCGAGCCCGTTAACCTGGGGTGATGGGAACTTGTTGGGTGCTGGCGGGGGGGGGACAGCCCGAGCACGGGCTGGCTAACCCAGCTCCGGGCTCCCAGCCCTGGGGCGTGAGGCCGGCGGGCTGCGGAGGAGCGGGGAGGGAATCATCCATCCCATCATCCATCCCACCATCGAGCGGGAGCCGCGGTGTCCGCAGAGGGGAGGGACCCCCCCCCGCCTCTGCGCAGCCCCACGGCAGCACCTCCACGCTGTGGCTGCTCCTCTCGAAAGCTGCTGCATCCTCCTCCTTCACGACCTCCTTCTGGAAGCCCTTCAGCAGAGATCCAGCCGGAGATGCGCCCACTTGGAGCGAGACAGGGCATACGGCCCCTGGCCATGTGCGTTGCTGGCGTCCTCTGTGTAGGCATTGCCCGCACAACATGGCTTTTCCTCCGGGTTTCTGCATGCAAGTTAGCAAGTGAGGGGCCCGGAGGGTACCTGAAGCATGCCCAAGACCTCCTAGGGCACAGATTTTGTCTAGTAGGTAAAGTTTTAGGGTGGTGAACTGATAGGGGAAAGCGGCTTGGAGAGATCTGTTAACAAATACCCGGCAGGGAAGGGTGCTTACGGTGCGTATTGTCCCTGTTGAAACATCTGTATGAGGCAGGTAGCAGTCTGAGTTCCTGCTGTTACTCGTTTGACCAAGAGGCCGACTCGGTTGAAAACTGGTTTTCTTTTAACCCAGTACTTGTCCTTGGAAAACTCTCTCCGGTGAGGGGAACGAAACTTCCAGCCAGAAGATGAAATGGCACCTACGCAGTAATTTACTTGCCCCGTTCACTTCAACCTCTCTTTGCTTTCGTCCACTACTCTCATCTTTTCCTTCTTACCGACACACTGCATTCTGAAAGGGGCAAACTTAAATTTAGGAAGCTAATCAAATCACAGTGGATAACTATTTAGTTTTAAATAATTCCACCCTTTGCTTCCTTTGTAATTTACGTGACATTATTACACAGCGCGTTACCCAAGCAAAAGGGAAAGAGCCGGCTTAAGGAGTGGGAAAGCAGCACTGAATTATTCTTGGTCCTGCAAAGAATGTAATTAAGAGTTTCTCAGGTCAGCTCTCTTAGTCCAATGAAGCTTTCTTCTCTGTTCCCGCATGAACGCTAAACATCGGCCACACTCAAGGGTGACCACTAAACTGTGCCACCGCTCCGCCTATGGACTAGGCAGCGCCTGAGGCGGGCTATGGCATTATCCATCTCTGTAGGCTCACTGTAGTAAGGCTGTTGTTGGAGAAGCAGCTTTGGATTCACTAATTCCTGCGAGAGAAGAGATGGGGAGGAGGGAAAGGTAACCCCCCAACTAAGGTACCAGTGGCACAGACCTTTGCTCCTTGAGCGCAGGCTCCTGACATGAGGGTGGAGGAGAGGGGAGTTTCCTCTGCTCACCACATGGTGATCACAAATGTCACCTACAGACAAAAGAAAATGAAAAGGAACAGTAAGTGAAACATGGGCAATGGTTGAGTCGCTGGAAAATGCACATTAATCATCTGACAGCCCTCAGCTTGACTGCAGTGAAAGTTCGTTTCTCATGGCAGGGCTAACTTTAAAGGGGACCGGTGCTGGGAAGCAGGGCTGGCAGCAATATTTAGGAGCGACAACTGCATGAGTGTATTAAGAAACCGAGTATTCAAAAAACCTCCTAACGGACCCGTAAATACCCAGCTGAGCTGTTGGTTTAACCGCTCGCAAAGACACTGCCTGACTCGCTCAAAACCCCGCGTTTCTGAAGTTTTGGAAGCGATTGTGAATAAATACTTCCCTGCCTGCTCACAGCAACGTTTCCTCGGCGTTAGCTCATTAGAGTGCCTGAAAGAGACCCGACAGAAAATAAGTTAAAGGCAACTTAAATCATCATCCGATTCGACTCTAAAACCAGCAAGAAAGGCGAGGCGTTCACCAAAAGGTTGCAAAAGGCGTTTAGCGTCAGCCGCTCCGCAGCTATTAGGAGCGCGGGGAAAGGGACTGAGGGATGTGAGAGGGCAATGTGGCTGGGATCCCAGTCCCCAGTTGTTGCGTTGAGGGGTTTTTTCCTTTTTTTCCTTTTTTTTTTTTTTTTTTTTTTGGTGACTTCGAAAGATGTCACGGCAAAGTGAAATCTTTGCAGAGGGCTGCTCATGCATTCAGACTGTAGAGTTTTCAAAATGTGATGTTTTGCAATGATGACATTAGAGTAGCAACCAAGGGTCCGAGACAGCAACGCCTGCTGCAGCTGGGCTTCGCTTTGAAATGCCCAAGACAATGGGGGCCACTGTTCTCCATCGCTTCGCCTTTCCATTCCATTTGCATAGTCTGTTCTGCCTGATTGACCAGCTTGGGCTGTCCAAGGGACCAGCATTGTTCACAGATCACTTCAAGATGGCACAGATGACAAGATTCAGGTGAGAGATGAAGTGGGATGATTCTCAAATGCCATAAGAAAAAGCTACCCTGGGAACTTTTAGCGCAAGAGAAATAGTTCGAGAATTGAAGCAGTTAAAGGAGTTTTTATTTTTTTTTTAAGAAACTGATCGTATTTGGAAATACGCTGCCTTGACACACAAACTAGTAACAGGAGGTTTGTGTGTTTCGTTGCGGTATTTGGTTTGGTTTGTGGTTGGTTGTGTTGTGGGTTTGGGTTTTGAGGGGGTTTGGGGTGTTGTTTGGGTTTGGGTTTTTTTCCATCCCAGACCTCACCTTCCCCCGGCTAAGATGGGAGCCGTGCCATTAGGAGCCTTTGTGAATGAAAGTTCCCTTCCTAAAAATCATAAGGCGACGATAAATAAAGCTCATCGCAGAGGCGAGTTTCGAAATCCCTCGGTGCCTGCTCCGTAACTAAGTGCCAGGATTAATTAGTTAATGTTCATAAAAGCGCTTTCGACGTGGAAAACCCTCCCAGAGACGCAAAGAGCGGAGGAAGAGCCGTGAGCCAGCCGGGGCGGCGGGCAGCGGGGGGGGCCTGGAGGGAGCAGCCCCCCCTGCCCGGGACAAGCTGCAGACTCCCTGCTGGCCCAAATGTCACGGTTTGGGCTTTTTTTTTTTTTTTTTTCCCCCCCGCCCCCCCTTCCCTCCCCACGCAGGTACTCGAGTAAACACACATACGGCAGCGGCCCCTAAAATGAGTTTCACTTGGCACCGGTGTTTTGACTTCATCTCAAAAAGACAAAATCTTTGTCATACAAGTATGTTTTCCCTGGAGGGGTTTCCAGCACAATTTGCTATAATTTCTTTACACCTAACGGAACTGATGGGATCTGAGCAGTAAAATATATTCCCACAGTAGTTTCGCTCGCTCGCACACTCCGTTACCCTCCTGGGGTTCAGCTCACTCTCTAGTATAAATATTGCCAATAATTGTGCTAATACGGTGATTTCGCAGAAGGGAGCAGAGCTCTCTCCTCCTCGTACCGCAGACCTGCAGCCCCGCCACTTCTGCTGCGTCTCCCGGGGTATTCTCTCCTAGCTGCTCGTCTTTCCCCCGCAGCGACTAATACACTTAATTACACGACTTACAAGAATTGCCAACAAGGTCCCAGGGGCTGCGAAAGCCCGACAAACACCCACCCACCCCCCCCGGCGAGCAGGGCGTAAGGTGCGCGCCTGTCCGCGCAGCACGGGCACCTCGGAGGGGAGGGAAAAGGGAAGGGAAAAGGGAAGGGAAGGGAAAAGGGAAGGCAAAAGGGAAGGCAAAAGGGAAGGGAAGGGAAAAGGGAAGGGAAAAGGGAAGGGAAGGGAAGGGAAAAGGGAAGGGAAAAGGAAAGGGAAAAGGGAAGGCAAAAGGGAAGGCAAAAGGGAAGGGAAGGGAAAAGGGAAGGCAAAAGGGAAGGCAAAAGGGAAGGGAAGGGAAAAGGGAAGGGAAAAGGGAAGGGAAGGGAAAAGGGAAGGGAAAAGGGAAGGGAAAAGGGAAGGGAAGGCAAAAGGGAAGGCAAAAGGGAAGGCAAAAGGGAAGGCAAAAGGGAAGGGAAGAGAAAAGGGAAGGCAAAAGGGAAGGGAAGGGAAGGTAAAAGGGAAGGGAAAAGGGAAGGGAAAAGGGAAGGGAAAAGGGAAGGGAAGGCAAAAGGGAAGGCAAAAGGGAAGGCAAAAGGGAAGGGAAGGGAAAAGGGAAGGGAAAAGGGAAGGGAAAAGGGAAGGGAAAAGGGAAGGGAAGGGAAGGGAAGGGAAGGGAAGGGAAGGGAAGGGAAGGGAAGGGAAGGGAAGGGAAGGGAAGGGAAGGGAAGGGAAGGGAAGGGAAGGGAAGGGAAGGGAAGGGAAGGGAAGGGAAGAAGGGAAGGGAAGGGAAGGGAAGGGAAGGGAAGGGAAGGGAAGGGAAGGGAAGGGAAGGGAAGGGAAGGGAAGGGAAGGGAAGGGAAGGGAAGGGAAGGGAAGGGAAGGGAAGGGAAGGGAAGGGAAGGGAAGGGAAGGGAAGGGAAGGGAAGGGAAGGGAAGGGAAGGGAAGGGAAGGGAAGGGAAGGGAAGGGAAGGGAAGGGAAGGGAAGGGAAGGGAAGGGAAGGGAAGGGAAGGGAAGGGAAGGGAAGGGAAGGGAAGGGAAGGGAAGGGAAGGGAAGGGAAGGGAAGGGAAGGGAAGGGAAGGGAAGGGAAGGGAAGGGAAGGGAAGGGAAGGGAAGGGAAGGGAAGGGAAGGGAAGGGAAGGGAAGGGAAGGGAAGGGAAGGGAAGGGAAAGGGCAAGGACGGGGGGCAGGACTCGGCCCTTCAAAATTACCCAAAAGTTCAGGCCCTTCTCCACTGTTTCTCCCCCCCCCACACCCCCCTTTCCTCTTGTCCCAGGTTGGGGCGGTCGGGTTTTTTTCCCCTCCCCGGAGAAGGGGGTTAAAAGCTGCCGAGGAAACTTAAGTGGCTCTGGAGTTTGTTTAATTTCCCTCCAGTGTTTACTGATAATTCGAGAGACGCTTATCTCGGGGAATATAACGATTAATACAACCGCAGGTTTCCAGATAAGTGATTGTGATGGAGATTGTTGGCGAGAAAATAGACAATTATCCGCTGTTAGCTTTACATAAAGATCGCATTAACTTGAATTAGTTATCAGACAAAAGAACATCAGAAAGCTGCACCTTTCTGCCAAGGCAACCGCTCGCAGGCGGTGCGCTCCGGCGAGCAAAACCCTCCCCAGCATCTCGCCAGCGTGGAACTGGGGGGGGACCCGGGACCGGGGGGGCTCACGGCAGAGCTGCGCCACGCTCCTGCGGAGGGCGAGCCCCGGGGCCGGGGGATCGCTTTAATCTCTCGGCTGCCCGGCCGGGCCGCCTGTATTTCCAGCGGGGAAAGGGCAGGGGGATGGCCGGGGCGGGGGGCTCCGCGGCCCCGGGCAGAAGCGGCGGGGCCGATCGCCAAGGAAACCTCGCTGAAAGGGAAGGGGAGAGCATGTGGCTGTTAAAACCCCGACACAATAATAACATCGGGGGAGAGAGAAGGAGGGGAAAAAAAAAGAAAAAGAAAAATCAAAAACCATAATGATAACTTGGAGGCAGCCCGGCATTTGCATATGAAACCAGCGGCCAGAAGCGCGGCAGCCCCCTTGCCGCATTATGTGCTCGGCGGTCCGAGGTTCCCCCCCCCCCCCAAGGCTGAAAAGCCTTTTGATTATTTCTCCTCTCCCTAGGAAAGGCTGATTCCTCCGTAATTGATAGCGGGGAAGGGCCGTAATTAATTTCGCAGCGAAGTAAAGTGCAGCTTCTTCTCCCGGCTGGAGGGGAAGGGCTAGGAGAGAGGAGAAGAGGAACTCCCCCCGAGAACCCCCAATTAAAGGAAATCACGCCTCACCCTCTCCGGCACCGAACCCCCCCCCCCCCCGGCTCCCCGCCACCCCCCGGGCGGGCAGGAAGGGCCGGGACCGCCGGCTGCTCCCACCGGGACAGGGAGCATCGCCCCGGCCGTGGCGGTGCCGGAGGCTCCTGTGGGAATCGGGTGGCTGGAGGAATTGGGGGGGGGGGGGGGGGGGGGGCGCTCTCGGCTGATTTCTCTCGGGAATTAAAGGCAGCCTTCAAACCAGGGGGTTTGTTCGAGAACTTCAGGCGGGAGGAAACCTGCCATTTCGGATCAGTGCCTTTTCTGTGCTGGATTTCCAGACAGCCCCTTAAGCACCGTGTTTATATGGGGAAGAGGGACGCGGGGGGGTGTGGGGGGGGGAAGGCTTTTCGTGTGTGACGGGGCAACAGGGAAAAAACCGGCGAGGTGTTTCAGGCGTCGGGCTGAAGCCTCCCAGCTGCGGGGGCAGGAATCGGCTGGGGGGGGGGGGGGCAGGGGCACCCCCGGTCCCTGCGTGAGCGAAGGGAAGGGGGGGTCGGGTGAAGCCCCGCTCTCCCACCCGGGACGGGAAGCCCCGGGACCCGTCCCCAGCGCCGGGACGTGCCGCTGCCGCCGCCGGGTCCCCGCTGAAAGGAGCGGATAATGATGCCCGGTTCCCAAGGCAGGCTCGCTGCTGCCTGGTGAGCCTTGGATTTGTGTGGTCCGAGCCTTTCCCAGCTTGTCCCATTCTGTCACCGGGATAAGGGGCTCCCTCGGCTCGTTTGCACCTGCGTCGCTTTTGGCTCCTTCAGGAATGCGCTGAAGCTTGTAATCAGCTTTGTGAAGCCATTGAGTGCACGGCTGAGTGAAACTTCCAAAGCTCGCAGAAAACTGGCCCGCTGAATAGGAGTCAGCATGGGGCTTCTCTCCAAGCCCCCGGCCTGCCAAATTCCAGCAGAGCCCCTCACAATCAGTCCACACAAGCTTTACTGCTCTCCCCGCACCGAGAGAAGCGAGAAAAGAAAAGCTAAAATACCAGTCACCGAGGTTAGCGGTTTGTTCCCAGATTAATGGCAAACGCCTCTCTCCCTGCTGCAGCTAACCAATTCACTCCGGACAAGCGTGCGCACATATAGGTATACGTATATATGTGTGTGTGCGTCCGCACGTATAGATACACGTATATATGTGTGCGTGCGAACACGCGCGTAGGAACACGCACGCGTGCCTGCCTGTGTAAGAAGGGCAGGAGGAAGGAATCAGGGAGCGGTGTTATTTTCTTGACTTTATGCGACCACCGCAAAGGCTTCAGTGGCAGCGGACAGGTAGCGGGGCGGCCTTGCCATCCCGTGAGGTCACGCGTCCGTCACCTCCAGCTTTTCTGCACCCCTGTGGCTGTAAGGCCCTGGGCGAAGGTGGCCCTCAACGGCGGGTTCCGTCCAGGGGTGACCGAGTGCCAAGCAGAACTCCACGGGAGAGTCAAGAGAAGAGCAACGGGCGGGCTAAAAAAATCAAATAAAAATACAAGTCACCATCACCACCGCCGACGCACCCGCTCGACGAGGACTCAGAGGGCCCAGGTGCGAAGTCCGCACAGGGCGCTGGGTGCTCTCGCAGGGCGGCTTCGCCGCAGCCCGGGCCGGCGGCTCCCCCCGAGCTGGGGACAGACCCGGGGTCCCCCCAGCGCCCCCCCCTCTGCCGCCGGGATCTCTTCCACCCCGGGGAAAAACCCACGCGGGGAAGGTCCCGCCGGAGGGAATCCCCTTCTTCGGAGCATCCTTAGCGCTTGCGGCGCGTACCGCCACGTCAAAACTTTCCCAGCATCCGATTGCACAGGCGGGAGTGACGCCAAGCAACGGCGGACTACGTCGCACCATTTCGTCATACTTTTCATCCGGGGCCTGAAAGCCCTGTACGCGCTTGAAGGTCGGCCCCGGCGAGGGCAACAAAATCACCCGAGTTCTGCAAACACCCGGCTCCCCGAGGCAGCCCTCTCACGGCGAGAAGTGCCGCAAACCCCCCCCCCCCCCCCCGATCTGCCTGAACGGTGAGACGAGGGCACGGACCGCAGAGCGCCCAGCACCGGCAGGGTGGGCTTCGGCCCCCGCCGGCACTCCTGCCCCCGGCTCCGGGCACCGCAGCGGCACGGCACCGGGACCCTGCGAGTCCTCCTCCGGGGCCGGGCCAGGGGGCCGGAGATTCCCAGCCTTCCCGGAGACGACTCACCTGGAGGCTTTGCCGTGCCTCGGAATTCCCTGGGGGACACGGTGTTTTCCTGAGGCCCACGCTGAAAGAAGCGCGGCAGAAGGGACGAAGCCACCTCCAGAGAGCCGGTGGAGGTCTCCCCTAAATTGGGCGGGGGTTCGCCCCCCCCCCCCCCGGCTCTCCTGCCTGTGGCATCTCGGCAATGGGCGTCCCGCAGAGGGACGGGGCATGAGTTGGGAAGGGCTCAGCCCCGGGAGCCCGTCGCCCAGCAGACGATCGCCCAAGAGAATCCCGCAGTGCTGGGCCCCCCTGAGGGCTGGCGTCACCCCCAACGTAAAGACTTAGGGGGTAAAAGCGTAGAGGAACAGGGTGACGCTGAAGTCTCGGCCCTCCAAACGGCGGCGGCCCAAAACCTCCGGCCACGAAGGGTTCCGAGGGCCACCTCTGTGCCTGCAAAGTTTCTCTGCTTTTTGGAAGTTGGAGGCGCTATTTTCGACCGCGTTGCTTCTTCCAGCCGTTCTCAGTGACAAGTCATGAGGATATGCAGTAATTCAGAAATTAGTGAAATTTTATTCTTGGTGGGGGCGTTGGATTAAGAGGCTGGGAGAGTGTGAAACAAGTCAACGTGTAATTGTATGATAAGGCTCTCACGAGGAATTTATTGGCCAAGTTGCTATTTCTATTCCTTCCTAATCTCGTTTAGCACATTCATTCTCTGCAATCTGTCTCCATAATCTTCTGTGACAGAATGGCAGCCAATAGAAGCATGCATGTTTGGAGAGAAGAGAAAATATGCAGAGGCGTGATAAACTGATGCTAATTATCCATATTTAGGACACCGAGTGCAGAAGATCAAGGTTTACAAATAACAAACCAGAGCCAATGATGATGGCTTCCTAGTGAGGAATATATTGGAGGGGACAAGATAAGGGTTTCACATGCAGAAGAGATTTATTGGTCAAAGGGTTCACCTTCCACTTTTCCACTTTTATATAGCAGTAAATTATTTGGGCTAAATTCACCAGAACATTACTCTTTTATTTGGCAATGTGCCATGACTTGCTCTTTCTTTGTGTCCTTTCAATGCAAATCCTTGTAGTGTAACATCAGTTGATAAGAAACAAATAATTGAAGTAATAGGTAATTCCCTTTAAATTGTGCATATAGGACAGTAAGGTAATCATCTAGCGTAGAATGAGACCGGAGTATAGAGCAGATAGCTGAAAGTGAAACAATATCCATCTCGGCTATTAAATTACATTTGTACTAGCGAAAAATAACCTGCAGAAGACTTGCAGGTTGGACAAGAGACAGCACTAGTCTAGTCACCTTTAGACCATTTTCCTACAGACTTCTCGAATTGCTTTCACTTTAAAAGACGGCTCACCACCATTTTTTCTTGCTTTCTCTTTTTCCTTCTTTTCTTCCTCTTTTTTTTTTTTTTTTTTCCCCCCCGGGAAAACTAACGTTTAAATTAGGGATGCTGCATTCTCCTTTTAACGAGTGTTGGCTCCGAGAAACAATAAGGGAATTCGCTTTGGCAATATCTGCGTCGTATGGTTGAGGGTCAGTGGAGTGATCTTAGTAGTCTGCAGTAATTGTATTGTAAAGTTTCCAAAATGAGAATAATATTGGTTGAGTTTATGTTAATTTACAAGTTCCGAAAGTATTCTGCACCGTGCCAAAATTCTTACTGTTAGTTCCTATTAGCACCTTGCTGCCAGGTGGAGATAACCTGTTCTTTGAGAAAGTCGCTAACTATTAAATCCTATGTCAACACTCCTTGCTTCCCTAGCTGTATTTTTCCTGTGTCGGTGGCACGACGATACTCAGCAAAACACAGAACCCTGCTGCTGGAGCAGAAAATACACGTCTCAGAGGCGCTTCGTTTCGGAAAATTCTTCCAAAAATCTCCCATTTGATATAAGGAAAGAGATTTCTTCCGTGACTGCTCGTTTAAGACGAGAAATTTTTCTGGCCTTTTTTTTTTTTTTTTTTTTTTTTTAAACTGCTGAATGACTCTGGATTTATTTCTCCCCCTCTCTGAGGTATTCCTTTAAATCAGTTCCCATTTTGCGTCTTGTGCGTGGGCAAAAATACCGAAGCCCCCAGCTTAGCTTTTTCACAACTTTCCTAAAAAAGGTTTCCAAAAGCAGTCGTGCTTTTCCAAATTCCCTCGAAATGACCCAACACCCCCCCCCCCCTCACAGAAAAGAAGGTGGGCGAGCAGACGGGCTGCCTGCTTCGCTCCTGGCAGTTGCCATTCGGTCGCCACCGGCCAAACCCGAAGGGAGCCGGGAGAGAAGGAAGCCTGCGGGGCCCCGGGGGGGGCCCGATCCTTCTCCCTGCTGACCCCGACCCCCCCTCAGCCTGCGGGGGGGACACGGGGACCTGACCCAGCTCAGCCAGAGAAACACGGCCGTGGGACGGCGGTCCCGCGGGGGGGGGGGACTCCCCCCCCCCTTCTGTAAGGAAAAGTATTGGGCGCTGGGGGGGGGGGGGCTGGAGGGTCCCGCACCTCATTAGATGACGCTTGGCACCTCGTTGGACTCATCGGGCTGATTCTCCCAGCGAGGAACGGCCGCGAAAGCCTGAGCCGGGTTTAGGCAGGTCGGGGGGAGTCAGGGCCGAGCCCCCCCGCCCCGCTTTCCACGCCAAAAAGGAGCTTTTTTTTTTTTTTTCTTTTTTTTTTTTTTCCCCTCCCCCGCCCTGTTCGTAGGAAGAAGGCGGTCGTCTTCCACCGTAAAACTCCGGGAGGTTTTTTTTGAAGGAACATTTATTTCCCGGTTGGGTTCGTCACCCCCCGGCGAGACCCCGGAACCCCCCTCAGCCGGCGGTTCGGGCTAACCGAGGGGTGCGCACCGGGGGGACCCCAAATCCCCGCGGGGGTTTTGTGGCCGCGTTTGCCGTGGGATGTGCCGGGAGGGGACGGGCTCCCTTCCAGGTGTCGGCCAGCTGTGCCGCACGACAGGAACGCCGCTTCCGTAACACGTTCTCTGCCCTTTCTTCAAGTTTTCATTATGACGTCAGGAAACAAGGATGGGATGTTCCCAAATGACGCCATGACACGTATTTATGAAGCAGTCGCTGTCCGCACCCTGGCAGATTTTTCTTGAGGGTGAAGGACCTTTGGGGTTTTTTTTTCTTTTCGACGTCTATTAGATTTTGCTGCTCAAAGGAGGTCAGCGAGAGTATCCCGAGGGGCAGAGCCCGTGCTGTGAACACGGGGCTCCGAGCTGGGCCCTTCTCGGGAAGAGGTTTGCCTTTCAACCGCAGTCATCTTCTCCTACTCGGCACCTAAGGCTGCTCTCGGACGATAAATACAGCCGTCTACCAAGGAGCCCATCGCAACTGTGAATACACGAGCACCTGGTTTAGGCATTACGGAACATTTAAAACATGTTTCTCTACCCCGAACTACCCACTAATAATACAACTAAATAGCAAGCTCCTCCTAAATGGTTCCGATAACTCATCTGGTGGCCCAAGGACGTCTTTTGCAATAACGCCATTCCGTGGCTTTCCTTATCCTAAATATCTGGGTCTGTGGCACGTTGATGGTGATGTGATCGTCCAAGTGATCTAGGGAGCTTTTGGTCTGCGACTCCTAAAACCGAGAAGATGTTGCTGTATTCGGGAAAATCATGCGGGGCTTTCCCCCCCCCCCCCCCCCCCGGCTGCCTGGTCAACGCAAAACGATTAGGAGAGGATTTGTCGCTACGCTCTGACCCCAGAGTTGGTCTCCTGGATGGACCTTTTGGGTGGGGGGTAGCAGAAACGTCCTCAGCTTTGCTAGAAAGTCAGAAACTGAGAGGAACATTAACAGATGAAGTGCTTTCGGGGGGGGGGGGGGGAAATGCATGTTCCGCTCTCATTTCTTCGTTCTTTCGGCTATTCCGCAAGAGGCGTCAGTAATGACGTGACACGGGAGCACGGGAGTTCCCCGTTGGGAAAATGCACCTCGTGCCTGTATCCTTCCTCCTCACCCTCAGGGCAGCTCAAGACACACGGCTGAGAAGCTCGTTAGGCTAAACTCCACGCTTCCCTTGTTCGGCTCTTTTCTTTTTTTCCCCTCCGAAATTTTCATCTTCCTGAGCTATATTCTGGAATCTGAGAGTCACAATTCTCCTCCGGACCTCTCCGTCCTGAAACAGGCAGGCTTCGGCTCCCCTACAGCTGTGCATTTTCAAAGGCGTTTCCCACCTAGTTTTCTTTTTTTTTTTTCACTGTCCTTCAAGGTAGGAAATGCACGTGTTCACCCTGACTCCACTGCACAAGCATCTTGGTTTTCGCATTATTTCCTACGTTCTAACATCGGGGGGAAACCACGCAGCCCTCACCCGCCCTGTGACTGAAAAGCAATTTAGAGGAAGGTAGGACTGATAATGCACGAAGGCACAGATAATGAAAAAAAAAAACCCCAAAACAAAGAAAAACTTCACCAAAGCAAAGCCCCTTTCTCTCTTCTGATACCCACAGGTACCACGGAAGGTAACAGGGAAAGCTAATCCGATCACTTCATCGAGTGATTACTCAAGATTTTTTCCAAAAGATAAAGATGTTAACCTGTGTGTAAGTCAGGAGGGGGAGACCATGGTTGGGGTGTAGGTAACTCCGAGGCACGGGAGATGATTTCAGAGCCCCCAGCTTTCCGCACCGGGTCGGAATGGTGTCTTCGTGTCGATAACTTCGTTTTGAACTCCCATGCCTGGAGTTTTAGGTCTCTCCTCCTGCCTTGGGCTGCTTGTGTTTGCAGCTCCAAGCCTGAAGAGCCTCTTACTTCATTCTGCTAATCTGATTAGGATTGAACTATCCTCTGTCCAACAGTTTTAGCAAGACAATCTTCCCATACACTTCTTCTGCATTGGAGTAAAAAAAAAAAAAAAAAAGTTACAAAAAAATGCTGAATTCGATACTTCTGATATTTGTGCCAGACAATTTTGGGGTAGGAAATAAACATCTCCCTACTTCCCCCCCACCCCTCCAGCACCCTCCCCTCCTCCCCGTGGGTAAATTATACTGCCCAAAATGTATGGTGCCTTTGTTCACTGCTAGTTCCTAGTTGCTATGGAGTTTTACGCCTTGGTAAACTATATTTCACCTCCTCCCGGTGAAAGCTATTCTTTTCCTAAATGCGCACTTTGCAGACTCCGGTCCGTCCCCCCTGTGTCGGCTACACTTCCCCAGCCCACGCTGGCCTGCCCCGGGCTGGAGCCGTGTTTTCCCACTCCTTGGAGCTCAGCTCACCCTCTAGCACTTGCCCAATTGTTTGACCACCGCCAGATGCTCTCCTGCTTCTCCTCGGTTTCATTGTGTCCTCCCCTCCCTTTTTTTTTTTTTTTTTTGAAGTTTTCTGAAGGAGAGTCCCTCTATCTGAGAGCCGCAGTTAACCGTGGCACACGTCTTCTCCAAATCAATGAGAGGTGCCTGGGCTGAAAGCGTGGACAATGGGATTTCACCGAGCATGAAGCATCTTACCCCCAAACCCGTCCTGACAGGCCATGCTAAAGCACTTGAATGACTTTCTTGAAACGAGACCTTTCGGAGGGCTCCTCCCTTCAGGGAATTACACCGTCCAGGAAAGACAGGCATGAAGCTGCACGGGGGCACCCCAAGGCTTTGTAAATAGGACGCGGGGGGTTCTTTGTCACAAGGCCCCGCTGCTTCCACCCCAAAGCCAGGGCCCAGCACGCTTTCCCTGGGCCGCTGCTCCTCGCTCCACCCCAGCTCCGGGCGGTTTAGAGGACAGGGTTTTCTCTGGCCCTTTCCCTTGGGTACCTCCAGAGGTTTTGACGGCACATACAGCAGCGCGACTCAGTTCAGCCGGCTCCTACTGACTTCTGGCATATCTTACAGAGGCATCGCTAGAGCTGTCCCGGTTTAGGGCTAGGAAGGACGTCCAGGCCGCCTGCTAGCACCCCGTACCACCTCGGGCACGCGGCCGCGGGCACGGGCCCCGTACACCGCACTGCTGTTATGGCAAAGCTCCCCGCGAGTCTCCAAACTTCAGTTTGCCGACCTTCACTTTTGCAAAGTTTCCTCCAACGGTGGAATGGCTGATCGCGTCTGGAAGGGTTTTCCCTTCAACCTCTGCTAACGAAAGCCTCCCATTACATCCGTACCTGCTGGTGCCTGGGCCCTCGGCTCCTTCGCCCTCCCCGTCGGGGCTGCCCCCGTCTCACGGCTCCTCCTGACGGGACCCCACAGCAGCAGGCGCAGGCAGGCAGGGCCCTGCCAGCCCCCTGTGCATAATCCCTGCTTTCCCTACGGGGGTCGGCTCCCACCACTCCCCCACTCCCCTCGCCCCACCGTCCCCGTTCGCACCAGCCGTCCTCCGCTCCGTGCCCGGCTCGGAGCTCTGCAAGACCCCGTCCCGCCAGGTTTGGTCTCCTCTGCCTCTCTTTTGGCCTTGCCTCTCCAGAAGTGACTTTTCAGCCAAGCCAAGCTTTGCTGTCCAGCTCCTCTCCCCCCCAGCCGCGCAAAACCACTTGCCCCAGTCCTCAGTGTCCCCCCCCACCCCCCCGAAGCAGCATCCAGCCCCAACCTCAACACCAACCGACGGGGACTCGCTTCATTTGGACCCCAACCTCCTGGTCCCTGCCTGCCCCCCCCACCCCGGTGCCCACCCGGGCCCATCTCCTTTGGGTCCCCTTTGGCTCGGACGACATACACGCAGGGTGCTCGGTGTTGGGGGGGGGGGGGGGGCAGCTCCTCGCTTTGGGGGGAAGAAGAGGAGCCAAAATGCGGCGAGGTGGAAGGACTGCTCCCTTCCCCCCCAAAAAAAATAGTTAGCATGTGTCGTCATGTGTTTCCCCCCAGCCGTGCAGTGTCTGTGGGGGGGTGTATGTTTGGGGGGGTGCCCCCCCTCCCCTCCCGTCCCGGTAGCCGTGCAGCAGATGGCCTGCGGTCCGGGGGGGGGGGCAGCTGGACGCCGGAGTGGTCCCAGCCCGGGAGGGTCCGGCGTGGAGTTCAAGAAAAGCCTTTCCCTGCTGGCAGCAACAGGCTTGTTTTCCCCAGCTATCTCGACCCGGCCCCCCCCCCGACTCTCATCCCTGGATATCCCCCCCCCCCCCTTTACCTTCCTCCCCCAACCCCGCTCGTCGGTGCGGGACCAGAACGGGTCCCACCCGCCTCGGCCCCCCCCGACCTCCCGCGGGGACCTTCCCTTCCCACCCCTGACCCCCCCCAGACCCCCCCCCCCAGGCTGTGGCGTCTCCCTTCCCCCCCCCCCAGCACCCCCCCCCGGGAAGGGCTCTGCTTTCGCCGCCTGCCCGGCCGTCGGTGTTCCGCCGGGTGATTGTAAACGGGTTTGACTGGCCGTTGATCTCGGGGTCAGGGCTCTCCTCGCTAATCCCTCGCTCTCCAAACACCGCCCCCCCCTTCCTCCTCCTCCTCCTCCTCCTCCTCCTCCTCCTCCTCCTCCTCCTCCTCCTCCCTCCCTCTCTCCCTCACCCTCCTCCCCTCCTTCCACCCCCGTCTTCCTCTTGCATCATTCATCCCAATCAGCCCCCCCCCTCTGCGCACTCACCCGGACCCCCAGACCCCCAGACAGACCGACAGACAGACAGACAGACACACTCGGACGCTGCCCCCCCCCCCCCCGGGGGCTGCCCCTTCCCGGCGCTCCCCCCCCACGTGTTGCTGAACGAGGGAGGGAAAGGCAGAGCCGGTGTTTGCCGGGGGGGGGGGAGCAGGCAGAAAAAGGTCCCCGGGGGGGGGTCGGTGGGTTCCCGGGAAAGGCGGGGGTGGGAGAGGGTCCCGGCAGAGCCCCCCCCCCCCCCGGCTAAGGCCTCCAACCCGCGGGCAGCTGCCAGCTCCCGTGTAGTGGCCGAGTTTTACTCTACAGCCAAGCTCAGATTAGCTCTTTCCTTCGGTTTTTGCGGCGGGGGGGGGGTGGGGGGTGTTTTGTGCCTTTTTTTTAATTTTTTTTTTTTTCTTCCGTGGCAGTTCACGCAGGATAATAACAAGCTGTAAGGGCGGCGGGCGTTCAGGTGCCTCCCGGCTGATGCTGCCTGCGTGGGGCGCAGCTGGGAGGGGGGATCCTCCCCCAGCCCCCCCAGCCCTGCAAGGGGCATCTCGGGGGGCTTCTGCCCCCCCCCCCCCCGAGCCCTTGGGGCTGCGTCCTCACGCCCCCCTGCGCAGATTTCTAGAGCCGTCCCGCTTTTTTATCTTCAGGGGCAAATTGATGCCCCCCCCCCCCGCCCCGTTCCGTTGCTCCCAGAGGCGCGGAGCCGCCCCGGCGATGCCCCCCCCCGGGTTTGCTGCGGGGTGACTCCGGTTGAAGGCGCGGAGGAGTGGAGCTGGAGGGAACGGCTTTTCCCCGGGGCCCAGCACCACTCCTACGAGCTCAGCGAGCCACGCACGGCAAAAAGGAGGGAGGTGGGGAAGGAGGGGGAAAAAAAAAAAAAAAAAAAAAAAAAAAGGAAGAAAAGTGGAAAAAAAAAAAAAAAGAGAGAGAATCGTTGGGAAAAGAGCTGTGGAGTCCAGGCCAAGTTTGCGTTTTGGCTCGAAGTTTGGAGCGGATCAAACCTGTTATCGCACTGGGCCTCCTGTCCTCCTGGCTCCTCTGCCCCCGCCCCCCGCCCGGGGCGCAGGGACCCGCCGGCGCAGCGCTGGCCGGGGGGAGCGAGGGGGGCCGCGATCCGCTCCGGGCACCCTCCGCCCCAGCCCCCAGGCTCCACGCAGAGAGGGCACCTCTGCCCAGCTCCCCTTCGCCTTCCGCCCTGGATTTTCCTTCCTTTGACTGAAAACGAGATTTCTTTTTTTTTTTTTTTTTTTTGTAAGTCTTCCACATAGGTGATTTTAATAGCTCTGTCAATCATGTTATAGGAGGAACATTTCATACAATTTTAGATGTAATGTACTTAAACCATAAATCGCTTAAACCTATTCTTAGTTTTGCATATTCAATTATTCTCTTATATATAACCCGCACAGCAAAAAGCCCGGAGACCGAATTATTTGACTGTGCCTAAACCCAACTCGTCTGCCTAGCAAACTTGTCCTAACTTTGTTCGCCCACCCAAACGTGAAGTTTCACTCAAATCAAACTAAACCGCCAAACCGGTAAACCACGAACAGGGAAAAATTCTTCCCTTATGGTGTTTGGGGGGGCTGGTTGGGGGTTTTTTTTTTGGGGGGGGGGGGGGCGGACATTCGCAGAAGGGATTGTATTTCTTTGAAAGGCGGGCTGAGAATATTCGCAGCCTATTTGAATATAGCCGAGATTGGGTCTGGTTAATCCCCTTGTGTTGGAAGTGCAGGTATTCCTCTTATTCTAGACACAACGCCATTGAGCCGCTAAATTGTGAGGGGAGGAGGGAAACCTCGTTAAAAGGAGCTCATTTAGAGAGTCGTAATATTTCTCTTGTAGGCGCTTCCCCCTCGTATTTCTGTCGCTTGGCCGCGTACAGATGTTTATTCGCTTTTCTCCCTCGGTCGCCCCAACGCGCCCGTTGCATCAGTTGCGCTCAGCGATACGGGACCGTCTCGCCGGGTTTTTTTCTCTTCTGCATTGTCAATAAATGTGATTTTCAATAGCTCTGACCCTTAAAGAAAAGGCACGTAACAAGGTTGCATCAGATGTAGACGCGTCTGCGTGGGCACACGAACACACACACGCACACACTGCGCGGTGCTGCTGCTCTGCGGAGCGGGCGGCGGGGCCGGGGGAGCCCGCACCCACCCGGCGGCTACCGCCTTCCGAGCAACGGTTCAACAGGTTCTCAGCTTATTCCGCCTCTTTAAAGATACGCCCGTTCCCATTTTAACTCGCGTGGAGGGACCCCGCTTGCCCGGAGGCAGCCACGGCCGCAGGTTTCTGGCAGGTTCCCGCTCCCCGCGTGTCCGTGGAGCCTCCCCGAACGCTGCCCGCCCCCACCCGCGCACACCTCCCTCCCGAAAGGCTCGGAGAGCTGCGGAAAAATAAATCGGAGCGGGAGGAGGGGGGTGGATTTGGGTCTGAAATCACTAGGCAGCCTCCGTGACAGGTTTGCGTTCGTTTGCGCGGTTTAAACCAGGCGATCGGAATGACCCCGCGGAGTTCGGTGTGGCCGCGGACACGCAGAACCCGGGGGGTAAATTAGCGCAACCTCTACCACGGCCCGAACCCGCTTCCCCGCTCCCCCACGGACGGAGGGCCCTTTCCCAGCGGTAAAAGGGGGTTTAAACCCCCCCGGCCTCCTGCGACCGCCACCGCCGCCCGGGGAGTGAAAAGTATTTTTTTTTTTTTTTTCTCCTTTTGTTTAAGCAGTTATGACGAACGCAAAAATGTGATTTGCTACGGTGTGATATCTAAACGCGACGCTCAGCGCTGTTGTTACTCCCGGACGAAGTTTACAGCAAACTTTGAATTCCCGCATATCGAAAGGCACCGATCAACAGCTGGGGGGGGGGGGGGGGGGGATTAAAAAAAATTAAAATTTGAAAAAATCAAATCTCCAAGCATCGAAACAACCTTTGGCAATGACCAGGCGCCCATCGTCGTGCTCGACAGCTTTGGGCCCGGCCGGGGCCGGAGCGTGCCCCCCCCGTGCCCCCCCGGGACGGGCGGCGGGGCCGCGGCCGCTCCTCGGCCCGGGGCTTTAGGGGTCGTTTTTCTCTTCGGGACCCTCAAACCGAAGCGCTTTCGCTTTTCGTGGTGTTCATCAGAGGGGAAGCGGGGAGCTGGCACCGGTGCCTTTCGCGTCGGGTCCCCCCCCCCCGGGGAGGTCGGTGCCCCCCGGGGGCCTGCGGGGACTCCCGGGGGGGGGCAGAAACGGCCCCGGGCGAGGTCGGGACCCCCGGCCCAGGCACGGAGCCCGCAGGAGGAAGGGTCGGGGCTCGGAAGAGCGGTGCAGCGAGCCGCCTTCCCTCGCAATACGGAACGAAAAGAAATCCACCGGCTGCCCCCCCCCCCCGATTTACAGGCACCGGGAGACACCGACGCCCGCGGCGGGATCGCACTTCGTGCCGTTTGCCGCTCCGGTTTCAAACCTTCTCCCCATATTCGAGGTTTACCTGCTGTACGGCCGGGCGTACGACGGTACTAAACACGACGGTGTTCTCCGGTTAGGCTTTGGGGGTTTGTTTTGGTTTAAAAAAAAATAAAAAATAAAAAAAAAATAACAGGTGACTTGTTCCGCTTTGAAATTTATTTAACTCAAAATTGAACGCATCCTTAGGATTTCTGTTTAGCAGAAAGGCTTTTTAGTAAACTATGTACACAATCTGAATTCCCTCGTAACGCCTAAATAAAAATTATTTCACAATGCATTTACAAGAAATGATACAAAAAGAAAACAAAACCAAAGAGAAAAGAAACAAACAAAAAAATTTCCAGATACAATAAAGTTTTACAAAACCCGGAAACAAAACCATTGCAGCCTCCAAAAGAAAAGAAAAAAGTTTTATAAATAAAGAACCAAAAAACAAAAACCCCCAACCCAAACAAAGAAAAAAAACCAAAAGGCGAGAACATCTACAAAAAACTTGTAAGTGTTGTTTTGGGTTTGCCTTAGTACATGAGTAATAAATGAGAACTGTTTCCCCATCAACCTCGAGTTAATTAGGCAATAAAAAGCCTTCGCAAGAAGCGATCCGTGACTGAAATCGCAGCGGTTCCGCGCGGGCTAAAAGTTGGCATCGCCTACAACTTTGTGTGGCGATTATTGATATTTTTTGTCTTTTCGCCGTCGTTTCCCGACACCCCCCCCCCCCTTTCTCTTTGCCCCTCTCTCTCCCCCCCCCCTCTTTTGCAAATAAACGCTCTATGTCTCTTGGGTGCATGATAAATACTGTACAAAAAGTCTCGATAAACCACAGAAGTTCAGTCTAAAACTAGTTTCATAAACTAGTCCTTCTAAAAAAAAAAAAAAAAAGGTAAGTAAAGCAACCGTTACCTTTTTTCTCTCTCGTTATTATTATTATTATTTATTATTATTATTACAAGAACATCAAAACATTTCTTTTTCTGTACAAAAAGGAAGAAAGAAAAAATAATAATAAAAAAAAACCCCAACCAAAAAGAAAAAAAGAAAAGGGAGAGAGGCGGGGGGAGGGAAGGGGAGCAGGGGGCCAAAAAATAAGAGGCGGGGGGGTTGGTGGTGGCGGGGTGGGAAGCCGGGAGCGGGGCCGGGGGCTGAGCGTGCGGTGGCAGCGGCGGGGCGCGCAGTCCTGCGGGGCCGGGGCCGCGGCCGGGGCCGGGGCCGGTGCCGGGACCGGGGCCGGGACCGCGGCCGGGACCGGGGCCGGGACCGGGGCCGGGACCGCGGCCCGCTCCCGCCGCCGCCGCCGGGGCCGGGGCCGGGGCCGCCTCAGATGTGCGTCAAGGGGACGGTGCCGTTGACCCCCGTGCTGGCGCTCTGGTAGTGCTGGGGCAGGGAGTGGAGGCGGCTCTGGGCGGCCGCCGGGTCGCCGCCTTCCCCCGCCGGCAAGTACATGCTGATCATCTCCCGCAGGTCCCCGGGGCACGGGGCCCGCGAGTGCGAGGTGACGGGCGGGCTGACGCTGGGCTCCGACTTGACGAGCGAGCCCAGGGCGCCCAGCGCGCCCGAGGAGGCGGCCGCCGCCGCCGCCGCCGCCGCCGCCGCCGCCGCCGCCGAGTTCTGGTGGGGCTGGGAGCCGTAGGGCAAGGCGCCGTAGCCCGAGGGCGAGGCGCTCACGTAGCCCTGCGAGTTGGAGATGGGGCTGTACTGCAGCGCGCCCATGTCGTAGCGGTGCACGGGCTGCGGGTTGTGCGGGTGGTGCGGGTGGTGCGGGTGCGGGTGGTGCGGGTGCCCCCCGCCGCCCGGGTGCTGGCCGTAGGCGAGCTGAGCCTCCTGCATCATCGCCGCCGCCGCCGCCGCCGCCGCCACCGAGCCCGGGTAGGCGCCGTTGGCCCAGCCGTTCATGTGCGCGTAGCCGCCGCCGGCCGCGCCGCCGGGGCTCTCCAGGCGCTGCCCGACGCCGCCGGGGCTGACGCCGACCCCCATGCCCACGCCGACGCCGGGGGGGCCCCCGGCGGCCGAGCCGGCGCCCAGCAGCCCCCCGGCCAGCGAGTACTTGTCCTTCTTGAGCAGGGTCTTGGTCTTCCGCCGGGGCCGGTATTTATAATCCGGGTGCTCCTTCATGTGCAGCGCCCGCAGCCGCTTCGCCTCGTCGATGAAGGGTCTCTTCTCGGCCTCCGACATGACCTTCCACTCGGCGCCCAGGCGCTTGCTGATCTCCGAGTTGTGCATTTTGGGGTTCTCCTGGGCCATCTTCCGCCGCTGGCCCCGCGACCACACCATGAAGGCGTTCATGGGTCTCTTGACCCGGTCCTGGTTCGCTTTGTTCCCCCCGCCGCCGCCGCCGCCGCCGCCGCCGCCGCCGCCTCCGCCGCCGCCGCCGCCTCCCGCTCCGGTCTGCCCCGAGAGGTTCGTGGGGGCCTGGGCTCCGCCGGGGGAGTGCAAGTCCGTCTCCATCATCATGCTGTACATTCAAGTGGCTTTTTTATTTTCCACCGGCGCCAGGCGGGAAAAAAGAATCGAACATAGAGGAGCCCGGGAGGACGGGGAGCGAGCGAGGCAAAAACCCGTTTGTAGCTGGGTAGCGACCGCCGTGCGGGAAAAAAAAAAAAGAAAAAAAAAAAGAAAAAAAAAAAAAAAAAAGGAGGAGGAGGAGGAGGAAGAGGAGGAGGAGGAAAAGACCGCGAGGACAGCGAGCGGCGGCCCCGCCGGCGGAAAAAAAAAAAAAAACCAAACCAAAAAGCAAAAAAAAAAAAAAAAACACAGAAAAAACCCCCAAAACCCCCAAAACCAAACCCCAACTTTCTCCCTGGTGCAAATCACTTTCGGGGCTCGGCGGCCGCAGGGATCCGGGCGGCTCAAACAGGTGCGCGGCAAACTTGCTGCTTCACTTGGCGCGGAGGGAGGAGTGTGCGGAGCCGCCGCGGTGTCCTCCGCTCGCCGGCTCTCCCCGGTACGCGGGCGCACCCCCCTCCGCTCCCGCTCTTATCCTTAACGCGGCTATTTTTTTTTTGTTCTTTGCTAACTTGGAGAGAGAGAGGGAGGGAGGGAGGGAGGGAGCGTGTGTGACTTGCATCCGCTGATCGCAGGTGGAACGGAGCAGAAGAGAGAGAGAGAGAGGAGAACCCACCGCCACGCAAAAAAAAAAAAAAAAAAAAAAAGGAGGCACCAAAAAAAAAAAAAAAAAGTATTTAAACGTTAACTAAAAAAAAAAAAAAAAGCGGGAGGAGGATCTAGGGAGGGAGGGAGGGAGGGAGGGAGGGAAGGAGGGAGGGAGGGGGTGGGGGGAAGGAACCCAACCAAAACAAGCCCGGCAGCCGGGACGGTAATTTGGTGGCGGGGCGCTCCGCTCCGCTCCGCTCCCTCCCGCGGGACGGGCCGGGCCGGGCCGGGCCGGGCCGGGCCGGGGAGAGGAGGAGCCGGCGGGCGCGCGCGGGCGAGCGGCGCTGCAGCCATACAGGGCGCGCCGAACCCGCCTTAAATCGCCTGCCGGCGGCCAATAGGGAAGCGCCGGCCTGTGGAGGGTGATTTGCATGGCGCGCGCTGAGCAGTGACGTCCGGCGGGGCGCGCCGCGCCCGGGGCGGGAAATAAAGGGGAGGGAGGGAGGGAGGGGGGGGGTCACGGCGCGCCCCGCCCCGCGCTCCGGCCCCCCCCCCCCCCTCCCGGGGGGACACGGACACACGGGGGGGGGGGGGGGGACACGGACGAACACACCGGCCACCCCCTCCCCGCCGGGCATCGCTGGAGGGAGGCCTTGCGCCGCGGACTGCCCCGTCCCCGCCGGGCGCGCCCCACGGCCCTAAAGAGGGGGATATTTTTTGGGGGGGGGGGCTGAGGCACCCCCCGGCCGGGCAACGCTCGTCGCTCCCGTACCGCTGCGAGCGGCACCCGAAGGTGCCTTGTCGCCAGGGCTCGACCCCTTCTGGAGCTTTGCCAGGGCGGGAGGGGGCAGAGGGCTCTCCCCAGCCCCAAAACTGGTCCCGGGCCTCGGGCCGGGCGCCAGGCGGGGGCTGGCCGCGGTCGTTCTGCACTCGGTGCTGGGGGGGTAAGAGCGTCTGAGGCTAACGAAGGTACACGGAAACGCGTTACTTGTATAAAGTAAGTCCAGGCGAACGAGCGTTTTTCCCCTGAAAATACGAAAACACTATCTTTGTGCCCCGGCTGTCCCGTGAGATACATCACGGGTATTTTTTGGAGGGGAGAATATGGCCCGCTCTGAAATTCACGCTGTCATCTTTAATTGCAGCCGGAGCAATGGCCGGGCCATCGCACAAACACCCCCCCCCCCCAAACTGCCCTCCCCAGTCATCTTTCGCCAGGTGGAGAAAGGGACCCCCAGCGTCCCCGCTCTTCTCCCGGCGTGGGAGCGTTCATTTGCCTGACCCCGGCCGCAGCGCCCTCAATTACTGGTATTACCGCCAGAAGTTTTCTGCAGGAGGAGCACGCACCGTGCACAAAGCACCAGCGCTGGGCTAGGACGAGACTTTTTTTTTTTTTTTTTCCCGCCCCCCCCCCCCCCCCCATTTCCAATGACTTGTCATGAAATAGTGATCTCATCACGATAATCTGGGGTCGCTCAGGAGAGGGAAGCGCTTCTCCATTCCTGACGGCCGAAGGCTCGGCCTGCTCCCAGGCCCCTGGAGCTCAGCCGGAGTGGTGGCGTTAGCTCGGGGGGGGGGGGGGCTTGGGGGGAATCTGTTCCCTTCCAGGCAGTGCTAAGGGTGCTAAGTTGGAGGGGGAGGGAGGAGGTGGTACGGGATCGGGCCCACGCTGCTCCGGCTGATATTTTCCTGAGCTGATGAGTCGCCACATCTGCAGGGGCAAAACAAGCGAGGCCGCTGTGATTGCTAAACGATGTATTAAAAATATAATTGGTTGGGGTGGGAGAGGCGGGGGAGGGGAGACAAGGTTACTGCAGAAAGGCGCGTTTCCACTTGGAGGACCAAACGAAGATATTGGGAGTAAAAACCGCCAGATAACTGACATGGCTCGCACGTTATCCACCCAAAGCCCTAGCGGTATTTTTTCCCTGAGATTTGATATAAAGGCACCCGAAGGCCTCCTGACAAATAAACGGGATGAACTGGGGGGGCCCAACCTTTTCCGGACGAGTCCCCTGCACCCCGCGAGCTGGCAGACCCCGTGGGAACACATGCTCATCCCTGGGAATTGGGGGTACACCCCCGCTCCCCTCCTACTGACATGCAGGGAAACCGCGGCTGACCCTGACCCTTCCCCGGTGCAGGGGGCAGCCGCTCATCCGCCCCCCCCCCCAGCCTCCTGGGCTTTCTCTCAGTGTGGGGCTTCCCCCCCCCCGGCAAATAAACACCGAGGGTCCCTTCCCTCCCCTAAAAGCAGCCAAACCGCCAGGAAGATGGTCCTTTAGGGTGGATAAAGGCAGCCGGGGAACGGGGGGCGAGAAGATGCTGTTGGGGTGAGCCCCCTTGCCTCTGCCCCAGGCGCACCCCACTCCCCGGAGGCCGTCTTATCGACCTGGGGGGGGGGGATGTGGGGGTGTATGTGCGTGTAAAAACCAGCTCCCGAGGCAAACAGGAGCCTTTCTTCCGTGGAAAAGATGGTACAGATCCCCACTGACGGGACAGGTCAACCACGTTTGCGAATCTCCTTCGACGGAGGGGTCGGGCCAGGAGGGCTCTGCGGGGTTGGGGGGCTGCGGGCGGGGGGCTGCGCCCAGAGATAAGGGCTCCTTGGACTTCCCCCGGGGAAAAATGGGGTTGCAAACAGCCGGGAGGCAGCGGGAGTGAGCGGTGTGTGCGTGGGTGAAGGCTGCGGGGAAGCCGGAGGGGAGGCGGGGGGGAGATGCTGCCCCGGGGGCAGGACCGGGGAGGGCTAAAGGTCCGGCAGCAGCCCCGGCCGACCCCCCCCCCCCCCCCCCCGCTCCATCCCCCGGGACCCGGAGGGGGTCAGGGACCGGCGTGGCCCGTTCGCAGGCCGGCCGGAGTGACAAGTGCCTTCCCCGGCCACCGCTTGTCCCCCCCGTGTCCCCCGGTACCGGTTGCGGCGGCAGCGGCCGCCCCTCGGGGCGGGGGCTCTCCCGCCGCAGGCCCGGCCGGTTCTGTGCTTCCTTCCCACCCCCTCCCCACTCCCCGTCTCGGCCCCCCGAGGACGAGGAGGGGGCAGAGGGGCGGCGGGGCCGAGCCGGGAGCCCCGGAGCAGGCGGCGATCGCCGTCTGCTGGCTGCCGCCGTCCCTCCCTCGGGCCCGGCCGGGGGTCGGCGAGAGCCGGCCCGCTCCGGGGAGAGAGGTGCTCCGGGGTGCGGGGGGGGGATGCTGGATCCCTCCGAAACGCGGCAGGGGCCGGGGAGGGCGGGGGGGGGGTGCAAAGGGTTCCCTCGCTCCCGGGACGGTGTCAGCCGGGCCGCAGAGAGCGCAGGGGGGAGCAGGAAGGGCGGGGGGGGGGACGACACACACACAGGGGAAGCCCCATTCCTGCCTCGGGGATTTGGCAGCTCCGGGATCGCGGGTCTGAACACCGAATGCTAACCCAGCCGGGATGGGATGGAGGAAAAAGGGCGCCTGGGTAAAGTCCCGCTTTCTTTTCCAGCACTAGCGAGTGTTCCGGGGGATCCTACGGCCCCGGTCCCAAATCGGCTCCAGGGCTCTCTGTGTGTTTTGTTGTCTTTTCCCAGCTTGCTGGGTAAAAGCGTTTGGAGAATCTCTGGAGCTTTCGAGTAGGGGCTCACCCTGTGAACGGTACTCACACATATAATTCAAATTTCACAGCTGACCTGCTCTGAAAACCTCAATCAGCTTCTAATTGAAGGGAAAACAAAATATTGCTTCCCTACAGCAGAGCTAACGATTTAATCATTATATCAGACATTATAGCTTTTAATTAGGCTAATGCTGATACTGTATGGAAAGAGATAATTCAACACAGTTCTTGATGAATTCTGTAATTGGGTTAACGGAGGAGCAGTTGGGGGAAGAGACGTCAATATTCAAGCTGCGTCTATAGCCACCAGGTTTATGAATGAAAGGGAAGGGGGGAAAAGGAAAAGGGGGGGGGGGGGAAGGAAAGGGCTAAAATTCCCTGCCTAGAAATGTCTCCCCCCTTCGCCCAGGAGAGCCGTGCCAGCCAACGGGAAGCGTGACGAGGGTAAGGGCTGTCCTGTCGTCGCTCCCGGCCAGCCCGGCCTGTCGCGATACCAGCGCGACCCGAGCGGCGGCCCCGCTGCGACACCTCGCTGCGGCTCCCCGGAGCGGCCCCGGGGATTTGGGAGGGGGGGGGGGGCGGTGAGGCGGGTCGGCTTCCAGGCCGTTTTCCCTGTATTTCATCTCCTCCCCCCGCAACAGACGGGTCGCCCACTGCCGCGCCGGGAACACGCGTGGAAGGGCCAGCCGGGGCCAGCGGCGCCGAGACAGCTCTGCGGGGGTGTCCCGGGACAAAACCCGGGGGGAGACACGGCGGGGAAACACCGAGGGGTGGGAACGAGACGGGGCCGGCGGCTTTCCGAAGTCCCGGTGAGAGCAGGCGGGTGCCCGGGGCCGGCGGGGCCGTCGCCGGGGCCGGGTCGCGACAGGGAGCACGGGGGTGGGCACAAAAATCAAAGCGTCCGGATGGCACCCGGCTGCTCCGTGTAGGTACTTCCATCTCTTTATTTACCGGGCCAGATAAAAGGAGGGCTGGAGCCATTTTTCCGAAGGAATTCTGCATCAGCCCCCCCCTCCCCAGCGTCGATAAATCGCCCCTTTCCGAGGAGTTTGTAGATCCCAGCCTTTTTGTTTTCGCTCCTTCCTTTCTGGTTTTTCCTGGCTTTGAAAATGAGCTTTTTATTTCCGTTTGCGCCTAAAAGGAGAAGTATCGATCTCCCCGCACGTTTGATCTCCGCGGCAGCCGGCGGCCGCCCCGACGCCACGGCGGGTCCCGGCGGGCGGGTGGGCCGGGGGTGCCGGAGGGGCCGGGGGGGATCACCCCCCGGCGGGGCTCCCGGGGCCCGCACTGCGGGGGGACGGCCAGGCACCCCTCGGTGGGACCGTCAGCCCGCGCCTAAGAGAGAATTCCTTCCCCCCCCCCCCCAATGCCGAGTGCCCCCTCGCCCCGAAACGGGCCCGATCCTTCGGCCGGTGAGAGTCGGGAGAAGGCAGAGAAAGAGGAACCGGGTCTTCGCCAAGTTCTGCCAGCCAGGAGCATTTTCTAAAATGCTTGTTTATGTTACGTCTTAGCTCGACTTCCAGCACGATATTGTTCCGAAAGAGGAATATCCTGTATTGTGATCTCTCCTCGTCTTATTTTGTCAGTAATTACAGTAAAATTAAACGGGTCATTGATAACATTCCAATGACACAACCCCCCTGTAATTAACAGGCTGGCTACACCTTCTCGCATTACACAAAAGTCGCAATTTTCAAGTCTGTTCAGATATTTTAAAATTATTATTTTTTTTTTTTTTTAATTATTATTACTGAGGCACACGCCGGGAGTATGTGCTAATCAGATGGCCAAACGGCTCGCGGGAGATAAGGGTCTGCACCGCCTTATTTTCTAGGGTTTGGGTTTTCCATCTAAAGGGATGGCCAGGTCTTTGACGTTTTACAACATGTGTTAAATCGGGGGGCCCTGTAGACGAAAAATATCTACCCAGCGATTCACTTTCCACCGTAAGGAAAATATTTTGAAAGTAGAGTTCAGTAACGGTAAACTTTTAAAGGAAAAAGAAGAGCTGCGGGCATGCAGAGCTCCTCGGACTGGTACCACCCGGGAGTTATTACGAAGTTAATCTTTAAAACCGCGCTGCCGAAATGTCAGTCACGAAAAAAAGAGCTTCAGGAGCCAAAGTGCGGCATCCCGTTTCCAGCAGGGCGACCTGGCTGCTCACGCCCGCGGCCATCGCTCGCACAAGTGGGGCTCGGAACACCCTCAAGGAAATATTTCTGGTCTGCACCCTCTCCCCGGCCATCCCCAAGTTGCGAAGGCATCACTCGGGGCAAGTCAGAATGAATTTGTGTAAAAAACAAACGAGGAAAGAAAGAAATGAAATCGTACAGAAGCTGCTTTCTTGCAGGCCATCCTGTTATTGCAAATTAGATTAGCTACACAGGCTTCAATATAAACATGACATGAGGTTCACAGGAGAGCGAAAGTATCATCCACTCCAATCTCTCCTTTCATCGAAACATCCCCCACAAATTACATCTTCTCCTTTAATATACTTTTCCATGAGATTAAAACATCACTTTGACACGATTTCAAACCTTTTTAGTCGCATCCAGTGCTTACTTCAGAAAACAGCAACCAAGGGCAAAACTAGAAACATCTGAGTGATCTCCGACCGCTAGGCTGGACTGAGCGGTACCCCCAGGAAAGCCGTGAGCCCCCCGCGACCCGGCCCCTAGGCTGGACTGAGCGGTACCCCCAGGAAAGCCGTGAGCCCCCCGCGACCCGGCCCCGGGCCCCGGGCAGGCGGGTGACGAGCCCCGGCGACAAGAGAAGGAAAAAAACCGCTTTTCTTCCCACCGACCGGAGATCCCGGCTGCTCGGCCGGAGCCGGGATCCGGTGTGTTATTTGCCTTTTGGAAACGGAGTGATTTTCGGAGATCGCCACCGATACTTCCCACTCCCCTCACAGGGATTCCCGGCCGGTCACGGTGCGCCTCGAGCAAATAAATCAGTTTTTAGAGCCTTATGGCTGGCAAACCGGGAAAGGGTGCTGGGGAGGGGGGGGTCTGGGGCTGGAGGGGGGCAGGCTGGCCGCAGACTGTCCCGTTTAAGGAATCAAAGCCCTCGCAACTTGTCCCCGGTGAGCTGCAGCCGGTGCAGGGCGGCAGCCCCCGCCCCCGGGCCGACCCCTCCTCCCGGGGCGGGTGTCCCGTCGTCGTCCCCCCCCCCCCCCATGTGTGTGTGTCCCCACCACGGGACACCCCCCTCCGCCTTTCCCGAGGGGGATATGTCAACTTTTGGCACAGGGGCTGCGGAGCCGGGCCGCCCACGGCGGGCGGGGGGGGGGGACACACACACGGGGACGGCACGGCGGCCCCCCCGGGTCCGCAGCGGCCGCTCCGTCCCTCCGCGGAGCCGGGCCCGGGAGCAGCCGGGGCGGAGATGGGGCACGCCGAGCTGCCGGGACAGCCTGCTTGGGGGGAAGGCAAGCAAGGAACGGTACTTTGGCATCTTACTGCCCGCCTACTGTACATTTGGGGACAATTTGCGCACCCCCCCCCCCCCCCATCCATCCATCCATCCATCCATCCATCCATATACACGCACCCCACCCCCCTTAACAAAGAGACTTTCAAACCGCAACCTTTTATGGCAGCCTGCGGGAATCAATGCGATAAAACGGGTTTTTAATGGGTTAATTGACTGGAGCCGCTATCATGTTTAAACACCTGTTTCTGAAGAGAGATTCAGCCAAAACCCGTCCCCTCCCTGATCGATAGATGCACAGCCTCGCTCCATTGCCTGTTGATCGACCCCAAACGCCACCGGCAAACAAGAGAG
Organism: Astur gentilis; assembly: GCF_929443795.1. Lineage (NCBI taxonomy): Eukaryota > Metazoa > Chordata > Aves > Accipitriformes > Accipitridae > Astur > Astur gentilis. The sequence goes on along the minus strand of NC_064910.1, from coordinate 2,128,251 downwards.
GAAAAATCCATTTCACCTTTTAAACACCCCGATACTTTATGGCGATCGGGGGAAGCCGTACAGCCACCTCGGAGCCGGGCAGGGAGGGTGAGACCCCCGGGTCGGACCGCCCCAGGTAGCCCCAACCTCCCCGGGAGTTTCTTTTCGCCGGGACGTGACCCGGAGAGGCCGGACACCGCCGCCCCGTCGGGAGGTGCCGGCGGCTCTCACCTTCCCGGGGGACCGGCGCCGGGGATCCCCGCTTCCCCGGGAAGATGGAGCCGGGCTCAGCCCGGCCGCATTAGCAATGCTAAGAGCCCCTGCGAATGCTCGCTCCGAGGGGCAGAGATTAAGCAGGCATTAGCCGTAATAGCGGAGGGCCGCTCTGCCTATTGATCTCCCCCCCACCCCCCTTTTTTTTTTTTTTTTTTTTGGCAGTATTAATACAGCCAAGCCTGTCGGTCAGTCGCGGCGAAATTGATTCTTTGCCCAAGACACCTTTCACTAAATGGCACCCGCGCACCGACATGTTAATTTTCCAACGTGTTACCGGAGCGAGAGCCGCTCGCTCGCTCGCCGGCCCCGGGCACCGCCGCCCCCGCCGCCCTCCCCGCCCGCAGCCCCCGGCCCCGGCCGCCGCTTCCCCCCCCCCCCCCAGCCTCAAAACCCAGTGAGGCGTCTTCCCCGGGAAGGCGGAGGGGGGCAGCCCAAAACACTGTCTGTTCCCCCCCCCCCCCGCCCCCCAAATCCGTGTCACAGACGATAACCCAGTGATTGCAAGCGGCTCTTCCCTCCTTGCGGCAAAAGTAACTCGGAAGCCCTCCCCTCGCCGGCTTCCCCTCCTCCCTTCCCGAGACAGGGTGAAGACCCCCTCAAAAGTTAGAGGCACACTTACAGTTGCTCTTCCAGCTCCAGCCTCCTCCCAACATATCAGCTCAAGGGGCAGCCTCATTATTATTATTATGATGTTTGGTTTGGGTTTTTTTTTCTTTTTTTTTTTTTTTTTTTTGGTGGTGGTGTGTCGTCCCCCCTCCCCAAGCTCTAGCCTAGCTCACACCTTCCTCCAGCCGAGCCGGGGCTGGCGCAGGGGGCAGCGAGCCCTCCCTCCCTCCGCCGGCGGGTCTCCTCCTCGCCCCTCGCCCAGCCGCAGCTCCCCGGCGGCTGTGCCCGAGCCACGAGTGCCCGGCGCCACACGCCACACGCACACTCACCACCGGCGCTCGCTCGCTCGCTCTCTCTCTCCCTCGCACACACACACACGCACACACACATACACACCCTGCACGGGAGAGGGGGAGAGCGGGAGAGAGAGGGGAAAATGAAATTTATTATTGATGGAAAAGACTTTAAAGACAATTTCAAGTTATTGTTTCGCTCTGGAGAGAAAAGGGAGGGAAAAAAAAAAAAAGAAAAGAAAAGGAAAGGGGGAAAAAAAAAAAAAGAGAGAGGGGCTTTTCTCCCCACCCCAACATAATGAAACGCCTTTTGTGTGGCGCCGAACAATACCAAACAAGTATTCTAATAAATAGCCACTTTTTTGTTCCGTGGCGGCGGTGAATAGAAGCGAGCAGTTGGTTTGAGAGCAGCTGGAGCGCCGCGCCGAGCGGGGAGGTGGAGCCCGGCGCCTTCCTCCTCTTCCTCGTCCCCTTTCCCTCTCCCGCCCGCACTTTCTCCTCTAACCCCCTCGCCTTTCTCCCTCCCCGCTCCCGCTGGGCCACTCTCCCCTGCCCCTCTCTCCGGGGGAGATGCCTCCGGGAAGGGAAGAGCCACCCCAGGTGCCGCCCCCCCTTTCCAAGCCCGGCACCTGGCCGATGGCCGCGGGGCTCCCCCCGGCCGCCCCGGGACCCCGCTGCCGCCCCCCCCCTCGCTCCGTGCCCCGCCGGTCCCCGGCGGCTCGGGACGGCGGAGGCTCCGAGCCCGAGCAGCCCCTTCTTTGTTGACAATAAACTTGGATTTCCCAGGGAGGCTCAGACCCCCCCCCCCCCTCCGCCTTCTCGCTCCCCCTCTCCCCCTGCCTCCCCTCGCTTTCCCCGGGATGGAGCCGGGCTTTGTCAGCCTCCCCCTCGGGATCGCCGCGGAGGGTCCGCACCTTCTCCGCCCTGGACCGCTCACCGCCATCACCTCCCCTTTCCTAGGCAGCTCCCTTACTTTTCTTCCCGCATTTTTTTTTTTTTTTTTTTGTTGCTCCCCCCCCCCCCCCCCCCCCCGTTTTCCAGTCCCTTCCCATCAGCATGACAACCGCGCTAGGAAAGGCGGTGGATAGAGGTTATTAAAACGGACACAAATCAGCTAAAGATTGCCAGGTAAAGCTGAGAGTCGCCCCGTTGCTGTTCCGCTCCGGCTGTGCGAGGGTGTCTGCCCGCCCCCGGGTGCCGGGAGGAGGGAGGCGGCCGGGGGGGGGGCTGGTTTTGCCGGCTGCTGGAGCCGGCGGTAGCGGCCAGGGGGGGTCGTGGCTGCCTTTACCCTGGGGGGGACACGACGAGGACCGGCCACGCCGGGGCCAGAGCCCTTGGAAGGGACACCGGGGACAGTCGCCTTCCTAGCGCCGGAGCGTCCTCTTTTTTTTTTTTTGGGGGGGGGGTGGTGGATCTAGTCCTCGTTCAAAAAATAAATTAACACCCCCACCCGCAACATTAACCTCCGATTCGCGTGGCGGAGAGCCCCGCGTGTCTCGCAAAGGCTGCGGGAAGCACCCGAGGTTCCAATAAACCCCGGCGACCGCTGCAGAGACTCCTCAGCGTGCTGAGGTTCCCTCGCCAGCTCTTTCGCGTTGCTCACAGTCATAAGGGACGCTGCAGTAAAAAGCAGTCGGCTTTGAAGTTTAAAGCCCCGTTGCCGTTTCACAGGCTGGTATTCGCGTTTGGAGGGGGAGCAG